>NC_082730.1:14000317-14305067 GCF_030144855.1 Hypanus sabinus | reverse complement strand
TCTCAGGAAGGTGGATGGCCACACAAAGGAGCTGGAGGAACTCAGCAGATCAGTCAATCACTCTGGAGGAAAATACACGTGTAATGATTCAGGATGGGACTCTTCATCAGGACTGGAAAGAATGAGGGGACGGAGCATAAGCTGACAGGTGAGGAGGAAGGTGAAGTGGGGCAAGAGAATGGTGTGATAAACTGGAGGTGATAGGCAGAAGAGGCATAGGGTTACTGAGTGGAGAGGACATTAGACCATGAAATAAAATAAGGAAGTTGGGCATCAGAGGGAGAAGGTGTGGGCATGAGAGTGGTGCAGGGGAATGAGAAAGGGTAACAGGGCAAGAGGGAGAAAGGAAAACAAAGGAATTCTGATGCGAATCTCAACAGAATTCCTTTAATCTGTTTCCCATCGGTAATGGGTGGATGAAAGGCTGGATGCTGTGGAGTGGATGATCATTGTGTTCTGGGGTGGGTGCTCAGAGCCCATTTACAGGAATACTGGGGTGGAGGGGTGGTGGGAATGATGATTCCTGAGATAGGCCGGGGTTTAGACTGGTCTGCTTTGGAAGATTTGAGTGCAATTTGTTGAGCTCTGGGAAATGATTCCCTTTTTATGGTTTTCAGGTATTTTGCCCATGAGCAACAATTTACTCTCGGATCTGTTATGGTTAGATTATTAGTTATAGTCTGAATGCAAACCCCTGAATGAATGACATTTAATACAGTTCAGAGACAGGAAAATGGTGCTGAGCCTTCCACTGAAAATTGGTGTCCGGTCTGTGGGTCAGACCATGCAGTGGGTTACAGCAACATGAATGTGATTAACTTTTTCCTATTCACTCCTCGCAAGACTCTGCACTGAAGTGGACCCATGGGATGTGGGAGCTGTTCTGATCCTTCACAGTGAAGACACAGAGCAGATACTTAAGTGGGGACAGAAAGTAAATCCCTGATAAATGTACCGTCAGATTCTTGTAGATAGAGATGGAACATTGGACTGTGACCATGAATTGGGTGAGATCAACATAAGTTGTGTTTCCTGACTCCTGTCGATGCATTGTAAGGCTCTGCCCTGCTGCAGAGCCTTGGGATATCAATGATACCCTGGCCATTCCCAGGGAAAACTTGGATCAGACATTTCAGAGAAGACATAAAATCAGTCGCTGCACAACATACCGTCAGATACTTGTAGATGTACGTTAACCATTGGATCATAACCTGATGATGTAATTGCACAGCTGTACCATCCTGTATCTTCAGAGTGAAGATCTACCACAGTAACAGTAAATATTCTCAGTTGTGTGTTATCTGTGATTGACACTCGTTCATTCCGTCCGTGTTGCCCATCTGTTTCCACTAAAACTGAACATTGGCGACTCCATCCACGGCACCAATACTTTGTGTGTGAGCGGTACTTTGCATCATAGTGACAATCGATTGTGCTCGCTCTTCCCACAACTCCACTTACATTTTTCTCTGCCCACAATGCACCTGAAACTGAGGAGAACATGCTTCTGTAAATCAGAATCAGTTTTAATATCAAAAACACATTTTGTAAAATGTGTAATTTTTTTGGCAATACTACAATGCAATACAGGATAATATAGAACAAAAAACTGTCCATTGCAATATTTATATATATTAAATAGTTAGATTAAATATGTAGTGAAAAAACAGAAATAAAAATATGGGACAAAGTGTTCATGGGTTCAATGTCAGTTCAAAAATCGGATGGCCGAGGTGAAGTGAACCCTCAGGATATCTGAACTGTCCTGACCCTTCCAGGTGAAGACACAGAAGATATTTTAGTGGGGAACAGAAAATAAAGCCCTGATATATGTGCCATCAGATTCTTGAAGATACAGGTAGAACATTGGACTGTGGCCACGACTTGGGTGAGATCAACATGAGTTGGGCCTCCTGACTCCTGCCTATTCCTTGTAGGACTCTGCCCTGCTGCGGAGTCTCAGGATATCAATGGTACCCTGGCTGCTCCCAGAGAAAACTTGGATCAGACATTTCATTGGAGACATATGCTCAGTCACTGCATTACTTACCACCAGATACTTGTACATGTACGTTAACCATTGGATCATAACCTGATGTTGTAATTGCACAGCTGTACCATCCTGTATCTTCAGAGCGAAGATCCTCCATAGTAACAGTAAATATTCTCCGTTGTGGATTATCTGTGATTGACACTCGTTCACTCTGTCCTTGTTGCCCATTTGTTTGCACTAAAACTGAACATTGACGACTCCATCCACGGCACCAATACTTTGTGTGTGAGTGGTACTTTGCTCCATAGTGACAATCGATTGTGATCGCTCTTCCCACAACTCCACTTACATTTTTCTCTGCCCACAATGCACCTGAAACTGAGGAGAACATGCTTCTGTAAATCAGAATCAGTTTTAATATCAAAAACACATTTTGTAAAATGTGTAATTTTTTTGGCAATACTACAATGCAATACAGGATAATATAGAACAAAAAACTGTCCATTGCAATATTTATATATATTAAATAGTTAGATTAAATATGTAGTGAAAAAACAGAAATAAAAATATGGGACAAAGTGTTCATGGGTTCAATGTCAGTTCAAAAATCGGATGGCCGAGGTGAAGTGAACCCTCAGGATATCTGAACTGTCCTGACCCTTCCAGGTGAAGACACAGAAGATATTTTAGTGGGGAACAGAAAATAAAGCCCTGATATATGTGCCATCAGATTCTTGAAGATACAGGTAGAACATTGGACTGTGGCCACGACTTGGGTGAGATCAACATGAGTTGGGCCTCCTGACTCCTGCCTATTCCTTGTAGGACTCTGCCCTGCTGCGGAGTCTCAGGATATCAATGGTACCCTGGCTGCTCCCAGAGAAAACTTGGATCAGACATTTCATTGGAGACATATGCTCAGTCACTGCATTACTTACCACCAGATACTTGTACATGTACGTTAACCATTGGATCATAACCTGATGTTGTAATTGCACAGCTGTACCATCCTGTATCTTCGGAGCGAAGATCCTCCATAGTAACAGTAAATATTCTCCATTGTGGGTTATCTGTGATTGACACTCGTTCACTCTGTCCTTGTTGCCCATCTGTTTGCCTTAAAACTGAACATTGACGACTCCATCCACGACACCAATACTTTGTGTGTGAGCGGTACTTTGCTTCATAGTGACAATCGATAGTGATTGCTCTTCCCACAACTCCACTTACATTTTTCTCTGCCCACAAAGCACCTGAAACTGAGGAGAACATGCTTCAGTAAATCAGAATCAGTTTTAATATCAAAAGCACATTTTGTGAAATGTGTTAACTTTGTGACAATACTACAATGCAATACAGGATAATATAGAACAAAGAACTGTCCGTTGCAATAATTATATATATTAAATAGATTAAATATGTAGTGAAAAAACAGAAATAAAAATATGTGACAAAGTGTTCATGGGTTCTTTGTCTATTCAGAAATTGGATGGCAGAGGGGAAGAAGCTTTTTTTAAATTATTTATTAAATTTTAGAAAATTACAAAGAATAAATGTGATGATAAAATAGTAAGAAAAATAATATTAACCCTCCCCCCCTTAACCCTTGTCCAAAGAAAGTAAAAAAAGAAAGAAGAGAAAGATTGCATGGATATTGGAGGATCCCCGCATGCTCCATGGAGTTCAAAATAATTTTAATATTTATTTTTACTTTCCCCAATTACTTTATAATTTTATCATCAAAGGACCTATGTATCTAATCCTATCTTTTGTAAGTATGGGAGCCAAATTTTGAAAAATATAACATATTCATTTCTTAGATTGTATGTAATTTTTTCAAGTGGGATACAACTATGTATTTCATTATTCCAATAATCCATAGTTAAATATAAATCAGATTTCCAAGTAACTGCGATAACTTTTTTGGCTACTGCTAATGCAAATTTTATAAATTTTTTCTGATACTTATTCAATTTAAGTTTCGGTATTGTCCCTTCATTATCTCCTAATAAAAATAATACTGGACTATGTGGGAGTTGTACTCCAGTAATTTGTTCCAATAGAAGTCTTAGATTTATCCAAAATGGTTGAATTTTAAAACAAGACCAAGTAGAATGTAAAGAAATACCAATTTCCTGATTACATTGAAAACATTGGTCAGATATATTTGAATTTAATTTATTTATTTTCTGTGATGTTATATATAATTGATGTAAAAATTATATTGGATTAATCTAAGTCGAACATTTATTGTGTTTATCATACTATCTTGACATAATCTTGACCAGTTTTTTCCATCAATTTTAACATTCAAATCAGATTCCCATTTTTGTCTTGATTTATGAATTCCTGATTTAATTGTCTGTTTTTGAATCAAATTATACACACAAGATGTAAATGTTTTAATTTTTCCTTTTTGAATTAATATTTCTATTTCACTAGGTTTTGGCATCAACATTGTTTGACCCAGCTTTTCTCGTAAATAAGCCTTTAATTGAAAATAACAGAAAAGAGTGTTATTTGATATTTTATATTTATTTTTTACAAATTTTTTACAACATCAATATACCTCCTTCAAAACAATCACCTATATATTTAATCCCCTTTTGGAACCAATTATGTAAAAATTTATTATCCATTGTAAAAGGAATAAGCCTATTTTGAATTAAAGTTCTTTTTGCTAATAAAGATTTCTTTATCTCATCGTCCATATTTAACTTATTCCATAAATCAATCAAGTGTCTTAATATAGGAGATTCTTTTTTTTCCCATATCCATTTGGATTCCCATTTATATATAAAATCTTCTGGTATATTTTCTCCTATCTTATCTAATTCTATTCTAATCCATGCCAGTTTTTCTTCATCAAAAAAAGATGCAATAAATCTGTTGATTTGCTTTATAATAATTCTTAAAATTTGGAAGTTGTAACCCTCCTAAATCAAATTTACATGTCAATTTTTCCAATGATATTCTTGACATCTTTCCTTTCCAAAGAAATTTCCTTACATATTTATTCAGTTCTTGAAAAAACTTCTGAGGTAACTGTATTGGTAAAGTTTGAAATAAATATTGCAATCTAGGAAATATATTCATTTTTACAGCATTAACTCTACCTATTAATGTTATTGGTAATATCATCCATTTATCAAGATCCTCTTTTTTATAATAATGGCAAATAATTTTGTTTATATAAATTTTTTACATCATTATCAACTCTAATACCTAAATATTCTATCCCATTTATTGAACATGGAAATTGAGTTACTAATCAACATTGATTATGATTTCCTTTGGTAAGGGGTAAAATTTCACTTTTATCACAATTTACTTTATACCCTGATACTTTCCCATATTCTTCCAATCAAAACATCATCAGCAAATAAATTAATCTTATTTTCTTCTTGATTAACTCTAAAGCCCGCAATGTCTGAATGTTCTAATTAATTCAGCTAATGGTTCTATTGCCAATACAAATAAAGCAGGTGATAATGGGCAGTCTTGTCTAGTTGACCTCGTTAAGCAAAATGGTGTTGAAATCTGACCATTTGTAACTACTTTAGCTTGAGAATTAGTATTTAAGGTTTTAATCCATTGTATAAAAGATTTTCCTAACTCATATATTTCCAATACCTTAAATAAAAAATCCCATTCCAATCTATCAAATGCTTTTTCTGCATCCAAAGCAACTGCCACATTCATTTCCTCTCTTTTTTGTGCCAAATGAATTATAGTAAGTAACTGGGTTATATTATCCATTGATTGTCTGTTTTTAATAAAACCTGTTTGATCTATATGTATTAATTTTGGTAAATATTTAGATAGTCTATTAGATAAAATTTTTGCTATTATTTTATAATCTGTATTCAACAAAGAAATATGCCTATATGATGTTGGTTTTAAAGGATCTCTATCTTTTTTTGGCAATGCAGTTATGATCGCTGTTAAAAAAGATTGTGGCAGTTTATGCATTCTTTCCACTTGGTATATTAATTCCATAAAAGGAGGAATTAATAAATCTTTAATTTTTTTTATAAAATTCAGGAGGAAAACCATTTTCTCCTGGGGATGTATTACTCTGAAGTGATCCTAAAGCTTCTTCAACCTCTTTTAATGTAAAGGGCATATCTAATCCTTTCTGTTCTTCCAAATTTAATTTTGTAAGTGTTATCTATGATAAAAATTTATCCATCTAGCAATCTTATTTTGTGATTCTGATTGATATAGTTCAGTATAAATTTTTTTTAAAGTTTCATGAATTTCTAAAGGTTTATAAGTAACCTTATTTACACTTGTTCTAATTGCATTTATTGTTTTAGAAGCCTGTTCTGTTTTCAACTGCCAAGCAAGAATTTTATGTGATCTTTCACCTAATTTGTAAAATTTTTGTTTAGTTCTCATAATTACTTTTTCTGTAAGATGTGTCTGGAGTGTATTATATTGTAGTTTTTTATTAACAAGTTGTCTTCGTTTTTCTTCTGTCATATATCTTTGAGATTCTTTTTCTAACTTTATGATATCTTTTTCCAATTGATCTATTTCTGCTGCGTATTCCTTCTTAATTTTAGATGTATAACTTATAATCTGACCCCTTAAATATGCTTTCATCACTACCCATAATACAATTTTATCCTCAACTGAATGTAAATTTGTATCCAAAAAAAATTGAATCTGTTTTTTCATAAAATCACAAAAATCTTGACATTTTAATAAAATTGAATTAAATCACCATCTATAGATCGATTCCTCCTTATCCATCATTATCATTGTCATTATCAAGCAGGAATAATCTGACAGTATTCTTGCTTTATATTCCACACTTTTCACTCTATCTTGAATATTTTTTGATAATAAAAAAAATCAATCCTTGAGTAAGTTTTATGTCTATTTGAATAAAATGAATAATCTCTTTCTCTTGGATTAATTTTTCTCCATATATCAATCAGGTTTAAATCTTTCATTAATGATAAAGTTAGTTTTATTACTTTTGATTTTGTAGCAACTTTAGTTGACCTATCCAAAATTGGATCTAAACAAAAATTACAATCTCCAACTATTAATATTTTATCACGTGCATCAGCCAAGTTCAAAAAAACTTCTTGTATGAATTTTGCATCATTTTCATTTAGTGCATAAATGTTCATAAAAGTCCATAATTCTGAAAAAAATTGACAATGTATAATCACATATCTCCCCACAGAATCAATTATTACATTTTGTCTTTTAATTGGTAAAGATTTATTAACCAAAATTGCAACTCTCAATTTTGAATTAAATGAAGCTGCAATGACATTTCCAACCCAATCTCTCTTTAACTTATGTTCTGTTTCTGTTAAATGTGTTTCCTGTAAAAAAAAAAGCTATATCTCCTTTCATTTTCTTAATATATGTTAAAACTCTTTTTCTTTTCACAGGTCCATTAATTCCATTAACATTAAAACTTAAAAAATTAAGTAAATTAATCATTCATAATACCTTGGGAACTCTTTAAAATTCTCCATGTTGCTATGAGTCTCTGCCCAACCATCCAGGCAAAAAAGAAGAAAAATAGAAGAAAGATAACTAATACATAAGAAAAAAAAAACAAAATACCCCCTCACTAATGTTGCGAATAAAAAGAACACAACATTACCCCCCCACACACATTTTATGGGTCATGGCAATCGCCATGATTGTACATGTGAAACTCGCAGCCATCGATCAGGAGCTCCTCCAGCTCCCCCGCAAAAAAAAAAGAAAATATATTAGTGAAGAAAAAAAAGAAAATAATTAATGTCTCTACTCCCAATTAATACTCATCAACTTTTTTTTTCCTTATAAATGTCTATCAAGTCCAACCTTGTTTCAGTCTTCATCATTAGTCTATTTCAACTCTATAATTCTTCGTGGACATCAGGTAATTCTTGTAACAAATTTCTCCGCTTTCTGGTAGTCAACAAAAAATCTTCTTTCTTTGTTATCCAGGAAAATGATCAATTTTGCTGGGTAGCTCAATAAAAATTTATAGCCCTTTTCCCATAAAGATTTTTTCACTAGATTAAATTCCTTCCGCCTCTTCAGTAGATCATAACTTATGTCTGGATTAAAAAAAACTCTTTTCCCTTCTATTATCAATGGCCCATTTCTCTTTTTAGCACCTTGAGTAGCTGCCTTCAAGATCATTTCTTAATCTTGGTACCTTAAGCATTTTATCAAAATTGATCTTGGATTTTGATCTTGTTGAGGTCTTGGTCTTAAAGCTCTGTGTGGTCTTTCAATTTCAATTACTTGGCTTCCTTCTTTCATTTCCAAAATTTTCGGAATCCATTCTTGAAAGAATTTTATTGGATTTTCTCCCTCTGTACCTTCCATAAGACCAACAATTTTGATATTATTTCATCGACTAGAGTTTTCAAGTGCATCTATTTTTTCCAACATCCGTTTGCTTTCTACTGTCCAGGCAAGGTTATTGTCTTCTATCTTATCTATTCTTTCAGTGTTTTCTTCCACTTTTACTTCCATCTCTTTAACTTTATTATCCATCTTCTTTTGTTTTTCCACCACATTATCGAGTGTATTCTGCATCCTTCTTATATCTGTTCTTATAGCTTTTAATTCATTCATCATATATATCAGGATATCTTTTATGTCTTCTTTAATTTCCTCCTTCTTTTCCTCTTCTTCTTCCTCTGAATTTCCCAAAGAGTCTGATTCCACTTCCAATTCACTTCCAATTTCACTTCCAGCCGTAGTTGGGATTTGTAGTTTTGTTAATATCTGTTCATGCATACTTGTTTCTTTGCGCATGCATTGTTCTTACCGTTTCTCCTTAGAGACCACCAACATTGCTGCAACTTCCTGTCCCGCATCATCAGAAATGCTATGCACTTCGCCGGGAGGAGATCCAACTTGAGTCCGAGGCTTCGCCGAGATGGTTAGGCCTTTTTCCTCGCCAATTTGTGCAGTCTTTGAAGTAGAAGCTTTCTTCTGTTTCGGTTTAGGAGCCATATCAAAAGATAATCCTGAGTTGCTTATAAATAGTTTCTAGTAGGTATTTGTTAACTCTTCTTCATTTAAACCCTATTTCATTACTTTTTACGAGGGAGCTGGATTCCTAACGTCTCAATCCTACGTCATCACGTGATGCTCCCCCCCCCCCATCCCCGGGAAGAAGCTGTTTCTGAAATTCTGAATGCGTGCCTTCAGGCTTTTGTATCTCCTTCTTGAAGGTAACAATGCCAAGAAGTAATGTCCTGGCTGGTGGAGGTCCATAATGATGGGTACTGCCTTTTTGAGGCACTGCTGCTTGAAGATGTCTTGTATACCATGGAGTCTAGTATCCACGATAGGTCTGACTTATTTTTCAACTCTGTGCAGCTTACTTTGGTTGTGTGCAGTATCAGCGCTCCGCCCCACCCCACATCCCCACATACCAGACAGTGATGCAGCCAGTCAGAATGCTCTCCACAGTACATAAGTAGATATTTAGGTGTGTTACCAAATCCCGTAACTGGATCACTTACCAGCAAGGATAGAGAGGTCCGTTGAAGTCTGATGGTACTATTTTTAAAAGTCTTTATTTATGAAAGGGGCACAAACATACGATTAATACAAACATACAGATAATATACGTAGTCACTACTTAATCTAAAAGCGCGGATCTAATAATAACCATCAATAAAAAACAGCTCGATCGTTTGTCTAGGGAATAATATAGTGTCCAATGGAAATATAAAAGTCACTCAAATTCCTGCAGGCATCTGGCTTTCGGGGGGGGGGTGGGGAACCGCTGGGTTTTCACTTGTTGGAGAGAGAGAGAGAGAGAGAGAGATTGGTGAGGAAAGAATACGTGCCTGGGTCTTTGTGAAGCAAATCCGTTGAATCAGGGGAGCGGGCTTCCCCGTTGTTAGCTAAAAGCAGTTTTTCGTGATTCCAGCCACAGACTCCAGGCACGGAATCTAACGCACGTGGCTTCCTTCAAAATGGCATCCCGCTACTAGGGGATTGCTAGCGTGTCTTCTGGTGCGTCTGAAGGGGTTGTTTCCCCCCAGACCCTCCTTTATACTTCCTCACGGGGTCTCAGATGTCAATCAGGTTGGGATGATACAATCTCTCTCTCAACCAGCCCACTTTGCCCGAAGGCTTACGCGTGGTCTCCATGGGACAATGGTCAATGTTGCATTATTTTGTATCGCGGTGGAACGAGGTATTCGGCACGTCTCTCTCTCCCACTTCCTGGGTCTACTGACCCCTCCTCAACTAGTGCTCTTGCAATTCTCACAAAGGAGGGGGCTGTGGACATAACAGGTGACATAACAATTCTTCTCAAAATCCTAATTAAATATAGCCACTGTTTTGCCTTCTTCACAGCAGCATTGATATGTTGGGATCAGATTAGGCCCTGAGAGATACTAATGCCCAGGAACTTGTAATTACTCACTCGCCCCACTTCCGATTTCTCTACAAAGACTGGTGAGTATACCCTCCTTTTACCTGTTCTCAAGTCCACAATCAGTGAATGCAAGGATGTTGCTGAAACACCATTCCACTTGCTGGTATATCTATTCCTGTACACCCTCTCATTTCCATTTGATATTTTGCCAACAATGGGTGTATCATCAGCTAATTTATAGATGACATTTTTGCTGTGCCTAGCCACACAGTCATAGGTGTAAAGGGACCAGAGCAGCAAGCTAAGCACACATCCCGGAAGTGCTCCACTGTTGATTGTCAGTGAGGTGGAGTTGTTATTTCCAATCTGCACAGATTGAGGTCTTCCATTTGCAGAGGGCGGTACAGAAGCCCAGGCTCTATAACTCTTCAAAAAGCACTGTAGGAATGACGGTGTTAAATATTGAGCTATAGTCAATAAATAGCATGCTGACATAGGTATTTTATTGTCCAGATGATTCAAGGTTGCATGGACAGCCAATGAGATTGTGTTACTGTAGATCTATTGTGGTAACAGGCAAATTGCTGTGGTGCAGGTCCTGGCTGAGGCAGGAGTTGATTCTAGACATGACCAGCCACTCAAAGTACTTCATCACGTATATGTGAGTGCGACTGGACGATAATCATTAAGCCGGTTCACACTGGTGTTCTTAGGCACTGCTATAATTGTTGCCCTTTTGAACCAAGTGGAAATTTCTGGTTGTAGCAATGAGAGTTTGAAAATGTCTTTTAATTTTTTCAATCTCTTGAAATTTCTTGAGTAAGCAAAAAAAAACTGCTTCACAAACAACTTTCTGGAGCAAAGCAAAAGAGGAACTCATTGGGTCAGTCGACATCTGTTGCAGTTTCAGGTCAAAAATCTATGACAGTTTAATAACCTCAGCCGTCCCATGCCCTGACAGGTGCTGAAGTCCTGACCCACTGAGTTCCTCCAGCTGATAGATTGTCACTCCAAATTCTGGCATCAATAGACCTCTGTACCCCCAAAATATTTTCAATATTCAGAGTGAATATCCTATCTGTGCTGGTCAACATCCATCCCTTTACTAGGACCCCAATCAGACATTCACCCTTGTTTGTGGTCAAAAGGTGGGAGGATTGGCAGAGGCCATCACCCAGTCACCAGTGTTTAGCCTATACCCTTGCCACAGAACAGTTTCATCTTCAGCACATGGCTTCTAACAGTATTTCCCAGCTTTTTACTCAGCTTCTTCCTCAGATCCCAACTTTTCCAAGGGCATTCTGTGCACATTTCCCTGAATGGTGAGAGACGGCGGGCTAAGGGAGAAGAGAGACACAGTCTACTTCTTGGAAAATGGGGTGAGGGGAAGCATTATTAAGGGCAGTTGATTTATAGTCACCCGAATTTTGAGGGCAGGAGAAAGTACTATATATACAGAAAATGTTGAATCCCAAAATAACATTAGGGTCTTCATACATTCTGGTTTTGTACTTAGCAAATACGGACATTGACGTTATGTCACCAGAATTTCCTGTCAATAGAAAATAAAATATTCAGTTCTACTTCTGTTTTCCTGAAGCAGGATCATAGAATTTATGACATAAGAGGCCGTTCAGCCCTTCCTTCAGTTCTGGTTATGTTCTGGTCCTCCCTCTAACACTGGGGCCTTTGCCCGGCAGGTGACAGCTCTTCAAATACACCTTCCAGGCTCAGTTTACTGTGCTGAAGGATCATGACTCTACCAACTGTTCAGGAAGTGTATTTCAGAATGTTACCCCACTTACTCACTTCTCCATGGATCATCACCTTGTGGTGGTGGAGAGGCTTGTGAGTTCCTGACATCCTGAGAGCGATGGCATCTGGTATGGTCTTCCATGGCAGAAAGTTCAAGGGGGAAGTTCCAGTCAAAGAGCAATCTAAACAAGACCTTGACAGTGGAGCCAATGAAAGATGACTAGTAGTGTTCCACAATGGTCTGTGCTGGGACGACTTCTTTTTACTTTATATGTCAATGACTTGGATGATAGAATTGATGGCTTTGTTGCAACATTTGTTGATGTTATGAAGATAGGTGTGGGACAGGTAGTTTTGAGGAAGTAGAGAGGCTACAGATGGACTTCAGCAGTTGAGGAGAATGAGAAAAGAAGTGGCAGATGGATTACAGTATCAAGAATTGTATGTTCATGCACTTTGGCAGAAGAAATTAAAGGATAGACTATTTTCTAAATGGAGAGAAAATACAAAAATAACTGAGGCACAAAGGGAATTGCGAGTCCTTCTACAGGATTCCCTGAATCCTGTTGGGTTGATGGTGAGGAAGGCAAATGTGATGTTAGCATTTATTTCGAGAAGACTGGAATATAAAATCAAGGATGTAAAGTTGAGGCTTTATAAAGCACTGCTAAGGCATCACTTGGAGTATTGTTAGCAGTTTTGGTCCCCTTATCCAAGCAAGGATGGGCTAATGTTGGAGAGGGTTCAAAAGAGTTTCACAGAAATGAATCTGGGATTGAAAGGCTTGTCATATGAAGAGTGCTTGATGGCTCTCAGCCTCTACTCACTGGAATTCATAGGAATGAAGGGTGATGTCATTGCTGCTTAACAAAAGTTGAAAGGCCTCAATCAAGTGGATATGGAGAGGATCTTTCCTATGGTGGTGACCATCTGGCCAATGCCCCAGACTGTCGGTGTCCACAGGGGATGTTGCCTGCCTATGATTTGAGCCTGAAGTACCAGCCAGGGAGTCAGACCATTGATGCTAATGCATTGTCCTGACATGCATATGAAGGGCTGGTCAGGGCTGGAGAGTGGGAGAGCATTCCTGTCCCGGGAGTCAAAGCCAAGAGCCAGTTTTCCATCACGGTGAAGGCAGAGGAAAGGCAAGGGCAGAATCGAGTGGTAGATCTTTTTGAACTTCTGATGGTGCCACTCCACAGGTTTCCTGCATCCTAACTGCTCTGAAGACAAAGCAGTTGGCAGAATTGAGTCCTGGGGAAGTGGCAGCTGCTTAGTGAGATGACCTGTGCATAGGCACTATCTGGTCAGCAGTTGTGGAAGGGGACATGGCCCAAGCGGACAGCTGAACCTCTCTGCTACTGAGTGGATGGCCCTGATTGGAGCTGAGGAACCAGATTTGATACTGGGTCACATAGCCTCCAGTCTTGTTGTTACCAGCTGGTTCTGCATGAGATGTATCAGAGGATTGTGTGGAAGTCATTGCCTGATGATTCCAGTCATTTGAGGTTTGACAAGACTTATGGATTGCTGAAAAATCAGTTTTTCCGGCCCCAAATGAAGCCAGAGACCAAAGAGTACTGCAAGTCATGCATTCAATGCATACGGAGGAAGATGCTGCCTACGAAGGCCATTCTATTATCCCACTTACAGAATGCGGAGCCACTTGGCCTGGTGTGTATGGATTGCCTATCAATAGAGCCTGGTGCCAGCAACGTGGTGAATGTCCTGGTCATTACGGATCACTACACCAGATTTGTGCACACCTTCCCTACCAAGAATCAGAAGTCCACCGTTGCCAAAGTGTTATGGGAGAAATGTATCTTTATTTATGGCCTCCCGAGGCAAATACTGTACATTGTGATCAGGATGGGATTTAGAGAACAGGCTCATACATGAGTTACTGAACATGCTTGGACTTAAGTTGTGGAGGTGTGGAATGCACTGCCTCGGAAGACGGTGGAGGCCAATTCTCTGGATGCTTTCAAGAAGGAGCTGGATAGATATCTGATGGATAGGGGAATCAAGGGATATGGGGACAAGGCAGGGACTGGGTATTGATAGTGAATGATCAGCCATGATCTCAGAATGGCGGTGCAGACTCAAGGGGCCAAATGGTTTACTTCAGCACCTATTGTCTATTGTCTATTGTCTATTAAGAAGTCAAGGACTAAGCCTCATCACACTCAGGGTGATCCTCAGCAGAAGTTCAACTGTGCCTTGCTAGACATGCTCAGAACCATGGAAATTAGTAAAAGGGACAAGTGGAGTCAACAAATTGAATGTCTGGTCCACTGCTACAACTGTACACAGAATGAAGCTGCCAGGTACTCACAGTATTATCTGATATTTGGGCGGGAAGCGAGGTTACCCATTGACCTCTGTTGTGGGACTGGTGAGGAAGTTCTACTACAGCAGACTTACTTGAAGTATAGAACCATAGAACCATAGAACTATTGCACAGTACAGGCCCTTCAGTCTTCCATGTTGTGCCGACCCATATAATGCTTAAAAAAAGTATTAAACCCACACTACCCCATAACCCTCTATTTTTTCTATTATCTATCTGCCTCCCTTAATTTTGTACATTTGCCCTCTGGTGTTTGCTATTGGTGCCTTGGGAAACAGGTACTGACTATCCACCCTATCTATGCCTCTCATTATCTTGTAGAGCTCTATCAACTCCCCTCTCATTCTTCTACGCTCCAACGAGAGAAGTCCCAGCTCCGCTAACCTTGCTTCATATGACTTGTTCTCCAAACCAGGCAACATCTTGGTAAATCTCCTCAGCACCCTCTCCATAGCTTCCACATCCTTCCTATAATGATGTGACCAGAATTGAACACAATACTCTTAAGTGCAGACTCACCAGAGATTTGTAGAGTTGCAGCATGACCTCTCTACTCTTGAACTCAATCCCCCTGTTAATGAAGCCCAGCATCCCATAGGCCTGCTTAACTACCCTATCATGATATGAAGGACACCAATGCGATTTCACATGTGTGGAGCAAAAACAGATGGGGT
Source organism: Hypanus sabinus (assembly GCF_030144855.1). Taxonomy (NCBI): domain Eukaryota; kingdom Metazoa; phylum Chordata; class Chondrichthyes; order Myliobatiformes; family Dasyatidae; genus Hypanus; species Hypanus sabinus. Next base: position 14,289,924 of record NC_082730.1, on the reverse strand, counting down.
AGATAGTAAATGCATTCTTTGCATCTGTATTTAGTTGGGAGATGGATACAGAGTCTATAGAAGTGAGACAAAGTAGCATCAACTTCATGGACTCTGTACAGATTACAGAGGAGGAGGGATTTGCTATGCTGAGGCAAATCAGGGTGGATAAGCTCCCAGGACCTGAGAAGATGTTCCCTTGGACACTACGGGAGGGAAGAGTAGAAATTGTTACGGCTCGAGGAGAGATTTTTAAAACATCCTTAGTGACAGGAGAGGTATCAGAGGGTTGGAGGGTAACCAATGTTGTTCTGCTGCTTAAAAAAGTCTCTAAACACAAATTAGGAAGTTATGGGCCAGTGCGTCTGACATCAGCAGTGGGGAAGTTATTGGAATGTATTCTAAGGGACCGGATATATTAAGTACTTAGATAGACGTGGACTAATTAAGGATAGCCAGCATGGTTTTGTGTGTGGTAGGTTGTGTCCAGCAGAGTAAAAAGAGAAGAAAAAGAAAACGAACACGACTAAAGCAAGAAAAAAGTGAGAAAAAAAAGAACCGATTAGGTGTTCAACACTGGGGTCATGCATCATAAAAAAAGCTTCTAAAGATTAACATCAAACTGCCAGCCAGCAAAACAAATTATATCGAAATTTACAATTAGATCGTGGAGGAAATCTGTCAATGAACTCAAATGGTAGTAACGAGGAAATGAACCCCATCTTTTCTCAAAATCAAACATAGTTTCAAAGGTTTGACTTCTAATTTTCTACAAACTAAGACATAACATCACTTGAGAGAAACATTGTGACAAAGTGGGAGCCAACACATTCTTCCACTTCAACAGAATAGCCCTCCTAGCTATCAATGTAACAAATGCAATAACGTGTTGGTCAGACAAAGAAATACTGCAGATATTTTGAGATATTATTCCAAAGAGCACAGTTAATTTGATAGGTTGTAAATTAATTTTAAGTGCTCTAGAAATTGTAGAAAAAACTGACTTCCAAAACTGTTCCAGTATAGAACAAGACCAAAACATGTGTGTCAGTGTCTCAGTTTTACATCTATCACAATAACTAACCACATTAGGAAAGACTTTAGACAATCTCTTCTTCATCAAATAGTAACGATGTACAATTTTAAATTGAATCAATGAATGACGAGCACAAATCGAGGAAGAGTTAACCGGCTTCAAGATCCGCATCCAGTCCTCCTTTATAAAAGTCAAATTAAGTTCCTTTTCCCTATTTTGTTTAATCTTGAAGAAAGGGCATTTATCCCATTGTAATAATAAATTATAAATTCTTCCAATGCAACCCTTCATCAAAGTGTCCGTATTCATAATAGTAGCTAACAGATCGGCCACTAATATGCAAGGAAAATTACTTAAATATTTTTCTAAGAAATGTCTAACTTGAAGGTATTGTAAGAAATGTGAATATGAAAGAGAGTATTTATCAACTAATTGTTCAAAAGGCATCAGTCTTACCTTCTTTAAATAGATCCAAAAAAGAATTAATACCTTTATTTTTCCAAAAGCCACAATGACTTCTATGGGGTCTCTAAGAGGTGCTACTGTTGTACTTAAATGTATATATAATGATCACAAGCTTCTACTATGCTCTAAGAACTCAAAGGACCACAGGTCTACACTATCAGCAAGTTGCTTGCGGGCAGAGATAACGAAGGAGCCACACAAGGTGCCACTGCCTGAGTCAATATAGCCACCATGGTCACTTTTCTTGTTATAGCAGGACCCTTTTGGACATTGTTAATCTGGTATGTTGCAAGTTTGATTTGCAGATTTTTTTGATGGGAGCAGTGGTGGTTGGAAGGAGCCAGTTCGTTGGCCGTAACGAGGACTAGGCCTGAAACCGTGGAGTCACCTGCTTGCAGCCGCCCGGAATGAGGAAATAAAGACAGTGTGTCTCACTGGGGGTGGTGTGGCACAGTGTTCAGAATGAGGTCGGAGCTGCCCTCCCAGGGTTTTGCTCTGCAGGAGACAAGCTCTGATGTGGCCGACTGCATAGCGGCACTGAATGGGCTTGGGCCTCAAGCTGCAGGTCTCTTGCTTCTCGGCCATCAGAGTTGAGGCTTTCGAGCCACTGAGCTACTGGGGGCAACGTAACTCAGTTATGGCAATGGAAGATTTAAAATGGACTGAGGAGTCTGGACGATATACATATATATTTGTCTGTTTGTGCTTTGTATATGCAAGGACTGGGTCTCAAAACCACTGCTTCACCTACTGGGAATTGGGTGTCAGGGCGAGGACTAGGCCTTAAACCTACAGTGCCACTGAGCAGGTTTTGGGGCCTGTCAACAGATGATGTCAGTGGGCTGGGGTGTCTGGACATTTAAAAGACATTTAGATTGGGACATGAATGTGGAGAAAATGGAAGGATATTCACATTGTGCAGGCAGAAGGGATAAGTTTAGTTGGCTGTTTAATTGGTTCAGCACAGTATCATAGGCTGAAGTACTGTCCTATGTTCTATTTGATCTCCTTACAGTTCTTTTCTGCCCCACTAACCATCCAAGTCCCTCTGGGGTGAAAAGCTTTCCTCCTTCCTGTCAATCTCCTGGTCAATTTCACCCCATCTGCTGGTGGCTTTACCACATACCCGGCATTTGAGTCTCCATTGTCAATGAGCTCTTAACATCATCGAACCTCACGAGCAATCATATCCCCCAAATGCTACTATGAAATTGATTCATTTTTTAAGTGTTCCAGGAAAATATTTGAGAAAATATTTGTCAAATTCCCTAACTGAACTCTACAAACATCCCCACCTGGAATTACTCAGTAAAACAATGATTGAAAACAATAAATGCTGACACTGAGCCTCTGCAGGGAGAGCGTCCATAACAAGCTTTTTAAAAAATGGGTAAAAGAGAAAAATTTCAGGATGCTGCTGAGTAGAACAAATGTTTATATTTTGAGGAAGTGAATGAGATGGAAATGGATTCTGAGTGCAAGATGAGCACTCAACCCACAAAGAACTGAAGAACAAGACACTTCAAAAACAGGAACAGCTGTCAAATGGCAAGAACTTATTTTTCATGTATAATGTATAACTCCTATGCTGATTTTAGTGAGTACAAGACAGCATGAAAATGATGTTTCATGGATGGAAAGGGTGCCTTTGCATTTTATAGTGCAAACTTTTACAAAGTAACTGTTCCCTAGGCAGCAACGCACTCTGCCAAGATTATCCTCAACACTGGTGCCAGACCAGGGCCAGTACATGTACTCAGCTAAATACACTCCTTCTGCCCTCCCACAACTACCCACCCCCTACCCCCATGAGCCCCGATGCAGGGCCTCCTACTGAAACACCTTTTTCTTCCATAGGTACCGCTGGAACCATACAGTACTGCAAGCATTGTGTCTGTGGTTCCACACCCCAAAATAGTTGAACCAATTCATGGAGTATTTTCTATCTTTACATATCTGCACATACTTTACCATCTCTGCTACTGAAATAATGCACTAGACCCGAATTAACACTGATCATTTGAATGAACAAATAAATGGCAGATGTTTGAAATCTGAGACAAAAACAGAACATGCTGGGAATACTGCATATGTCAGGCTGAATCTCTGGGACGTGAAACAGAGTCAAAAGGTCTTGGGTCTGAAATGTTCACTGTTTCATTTCCATGGGTACAGCCTGACCTGTTGAGTATTTCCTGCATTTACCAGTCTCTGTAATGTTCTACACTGGTCGTCACTCACCGGGCAGGGAACAGATGAGAAGAATCGGAATCCACATTGTTCTATTGACAGTGACCGACTGGGCAGCACTTGTCTGTCGCCCAGCTCTTTGCTCTAAAAACTAAATAACAGGCTAAATGAAATGGGACATGGAAGTTGAAAGAGGAAGAAGGAGACAGCAGGAAGTTCTGTTGTGAAACCACAGTGAGCCAGAGGCTGAAATCAGATGCCTTAGAATCTGAGGCCCCCTCGGTTGAACTAAACAAATGAATCAAATCGAACTTTAACTATCTGATTGAAATGGTGAAGGATAGTTACTGTCAGAAAAACTATTAATAACAGCATGACTGGAAAGTTAATGGTGACTGTAATAAAAATACTGCTATCACTCCAGTCAAGTATGATGTTTGACTCATTCCTATTATGGAGAAATGCCTGTGCAGAACTTTGTTTATAATGGGAAAGCCGATGAACAGTCAAAGTCCTTGACAGATCAGTATCAGGGAGTGCAGAACAACTGTAGACTTTCTCTGCTGCAGCTTTCCTCCATTGTGATGTATCACCATCTTCTGTTGAGAATTTGTTAGATTGCTCTTTGACTGGAAACTCCCCTTCAAACATACAGGTCCAAAATCCTTGGGTCCATTTGCATTTTGGAATTCAGAATTTTTCAGATTTCAAAAAGTTGATGATTATATTGATAACTAAACTGTCTCAGTGCGGGTGGAATTTAGGACCCGGGGGAGCACCAGACCTAGGCACATCCTCCTGTATACTTTAAATCATCTCTAGTTTACTTATAATACCTAATACAATCTGAATTCTATGTAAATAGTTGTTATACTGTATTGCTTAGGGAGTAATGACAAGAAAAAAATTCTGTACATGCTCAAACGAGTGCTGGAGAGAGAACTTCTGGGTTTTCCCATTCCGCGCTCTTTTACAAATACTATTTCAGCTTACTTATAGAGTTGGTTGAACCCTTAGTGCCTAGGTAGCACATGGGGCCTCCACAAGGGTCTTCCACTCCTGCCGGTCTTTCGCTCTGCTGCTTGCCGTTACCCAGTTCATGCCTACTTCTTTCAGTTCTGCTTCCACAGATCTTCACTATGTCATTTTGGACCTGCCCCTGCTTCACTGTGGTGGATCCCTGTGGGGTCCACCTTAGTGCTACTTTTTCTAGTTGATCATTTGGCATTCTCATTACAAAGCCCAGCCATCTCCATCGTCTTCTTTTCACACAAACTGAGACTGATTCCATATTGCAAGATATAAGCAAGTCTTGGTTTCTGATTTTCTCAGGCCAGGAGATCTTCTTGATACATTGTAGACATTTTGACTGGAATATGTCAAGTTTCTTGCAGATATCTTTCATTATCTTCCAACATTCACTTCCATAAAGATGCATACTTAGGATGTTGCTTTTAAAAATTCTGATTTTGGTGTTAAGTTTGAGTTGTCTGGATTTCCAAACTGCATTGAGGCTGCCAAATGTTTGATTTGCTTTAGATAGTCTTGCTAATACATCCTTACCACTATCTCCATCAGTGCTGACTTTACTCCCAAGGTACATGAACTCATCTACCTCTTCCACTTGCTGATTATTGATGATTAGTGGTTGGAGGTTGGAAGCATTTATCTTTGTTTTTCTCACTTGAATGTTCATTCCAAGTTGCGATGCATATGATGAAAGTCTGTCCAATTTCTCCTGAACGTCACTATGACGACTCGCTAGCAGACTGATATCATCAGCAAAAACTAGGTCATCAAGTGTCGAGGTAAGTGTCCATTGAATACCCCGTTTCTCTTCTGTGATTGTTTCCTTCATAAGCCAATCCATTGCTAAAATAAAGAGCAAAGGTAATAGGATACATCCCTGTTTAACTCCTGTGCATACCCTGAAGATTTCTGTCAGTTCCTTTCCACAAATCACCTTGCACTGAAAATCGTTGTACATTATTTGAATAATGTTTACAATTTTTTGGGGAAATCTGTATCTTCTTAAAATTTTTCAGAGCGTTTCCTGATACTGTCAAATGCTTTTTCAAAGTCCACAAATAGTACATAAAGATTGCTGTTCCAATCTGCAGATTGTTCGATAAATTATTTTAGTACAAATATATGGTCAATGCAAGATCGACCTTTTCTAAAGCCAGCATGTTCTTCATTTTTTAAGAATCTTCTTATTGATACATAATCTTCTACAGCTATAAAATGATACAAAACTTCAACAATTTGATATATATTTAATTAATAAAGCTGAAGAAAAAAAACTTATCAAAAAAGAATAATATGTGATAATGAAAAAAAGATATTTTTCTAAAGAAAAGAAGGAAAAAAAGAGAAACCCAACCATTAGGAATCAACTCCCAGAGCAATACATCTTACCATCATCTATGTATATAAAGAAGAAGAATCATCAACCCCCTATTCATTTTTATATAAAATAAAATTGGAAGGAAATTATATAAAATAATTCAAATTAAATGATAATATTTGGCAAAAGAGCCCCATCAAAATCAAATCGAGGATTAAAAGTTCTACTAATTTTTTCCAAACTAAGACGTAACATTACTTGAGAAAACCATTGAATTAATGTAGGGACAGAGGTATCTTTCCAGTTTCATAAAACAGCCCTTCTTGCCAACAATATAGCAAATGCAATTACATGCTGGTCTGAAGATGAAATACCCAGAATATGATGCAGAACTATTCCAAATAGAACAGTCAATGTATTAGCTTGTAAATTAATTTTCAGAGCTTTTGAAATCATAGAAAATAAAGATTTCCAAAATGATTTTAATGAAGAACATGACCAGAACATATGTGACAAAGTGGCTACTTCAGTTTTACTCCTATCGCAGTAATTGTCTATGTTAGGAAATATTTTGGATAGTCTCTGCTTTGTTAAATAATAACAGTGAACAATTTTAAATTGAATTAAACAGTGATTAGAGCATATCAAAGAAGAATTGCCCATTTTCATATATCGCAACCAATCTTCATTAACAAAGGTCATATTAAGTTCTCTCTCCCAATCTTGTTTATCCTTTAGTGAGAGGTTATCTTTTTGTGGTAAAAATAAATTATAAATTCTACCAATGGAACCTCTTACAAAAGGATTCATATTCAAAATAGTATCCAACAAATCAGATTCTTGCATGTATGGAAACTTAGATAAGTATTTTAGTAAAAAATGTCCAACCTGAAAATATTGCAGGAAGTGTGTATACAAGAGAGAATATTTGCTAATTAACTCTTCAAAAGTCATCAATCGACCATCACAAAATAAATCTGCAAAAAAAAAAACAGATCCCCTTATTTCCTCATAAGAGAAAATGGGATTGGTTATTGAAAGTTTAAATAAAAAAAATGATATAAAGAGGTAGACTATTTAAGTTGTTTAAAATTAAATATATTGTGAAACTGAAACCAAATCCATAAGGACTGATTAATAACAGGGTAGAGATTTAAATTTGGAATTTTAGAGAGTTGTAAAGGTAATGGAGCTCCTAATATTGAGGTTAAATGAAACTGTTTGATGTTTTAATTCCAAATCAGTCCAAGCTGGTTTTTGGCTCTTATCCAGTCAATATAGCCAACAACATAATTGTTGAATATTTACAGCCCAATAATACAATCTTAAATTAGGAAGTGCAAGTCCACCATCCTTTTTTAGATTTTTGTAAATGATACTTATTAACTCGTAGTCTTTTATTGTTTCAAATAAAAGATGAAATAATACAGTCAATTTGATCAAAATTTTTTTAGTTAAAAAGATAGGTGTATTTTGAAAAATATATAAAAATCTATGTAAAATCATAATTTTCACATCATGGATATGACCGATTAAAGAAAGTATAAGTGGGTTCTATCTAGAAAATATTTTTTTCATAGAGTCCATTAAGGAAACTACATTAGATTTATAAAGATCTTTATATTTTTAGTAATTATAATACCTAAATATTTAAAAGAATTAACAATTCTTAATGGAATATTGTTATATATAAAATCAGGAGCATTTAATTGAAACAATTCACTTTTATTTAAGTTAAGTTTATATCCTGAAAATTTTCCATAATCATTTGGTATTTCCAAAAGATTAGGAATAGATTCTTCAGGGTTCAAAATATAAACCAAAAGATCATCTATGTAGAGAGAAATCTTATGTATAGTCTCATTTATAGAGATAGCATGAATATTTTTAGTTTCACAGAGTGTTATGGCCAAAGGCTCAAGTACGAAGTTAAATAATAAAGGGCTTAATGGACATCCTTGTCTATTACCTCGTGAAAGTGAAAAAAAGAGGAACTGAAGTTATCAGTAATAACAGTAGCAGTAGGATTGTTATAGATCATTGAAATTCACCTATTGAAATTAGTACCAAAACCAAATTTTTCTAATACCTTAAACAGATATGTCTACTCAACTCTATCAAATGTCTTTTCTGCATCAAGAGAAATAACACATTGGGTTATCTTAGATAGTGATGAATATATAATGTTCATCAATCTTGAAACATTGGAGAAGGAGTAATGGCCTTTAATAAAGCCTGTTTGATCCATAGAGATAATTGTAGTTAAATATTTTCCAAACGGTTAGCCATTATCTTACAGAGAATTTTTGCATCCGCATTTAATAACAAAATAGGTCTATATGATGAACATTCAGTAGGATCTTTATCTCAAGTCAACGTTTATTGTCATTTCGACCATAACTACTGGTACAATGCATAGTAAAAATGAGACAATGTTTTTCAGGAAACAGAAGCTTCTTAAAAAGAAGGTAAATTACTGTTCTCAAAAGATTCATGAAATATTTCCAAAAGATATGGAGAAAGTAATTTTACAAAGCTTCTTGTAAAATCCTAACAAATAACCATCAAGTCCAGGAACTTTGCCTGATTGCATTGACAACATAGCTTTCTGAATTTCATGCTCAGTAATTGGAGCATCAACCATCTATAATCTGTAATCAGTAATTTGACGAAATTTAATCTTATGCAAAAAAGCATTCATTTTGGAGGAATCTGCTGGAAATTGAGATGTATAGAGATCAGAATAAAAATCCTGAAAAGTATTATTAATGTCTTCATGGTTACTTACTATATCCCCATTATCTTTACGAATCTATAAAATTTGTCTTTTAGCTCTAGCTGCCCTTAATTGGGAAGCTACAAGCATATTATTTTTATCCCCAAAAATAGAAAACTAACTTTTCAATTTAAGCAAATATCCTTCAATTGGATAAGTTAATAATAATATTGTGATTATAATTCCACTTTTCAAAAACAGTATTTGAAGAGGTTGCATTGATGTTATTTAAATCTTTAATTTGTTTAGACATTTTATCTAATTCCATTCTTGTCTGTTTCTTCAGTTAGCTATATACAAAATAATCTGACCACATAAATAAGTTTTTAATGGATCCCAAATCACTAACTTTGAGACATTTCCTGTATTATTAAAGAGAAAAATCTCTTTTATCTGAGTTTCAATAAACTCAACAAATTCTGAACTTTGTAACAAATGTTCTGGAAAATGCCAAAGTGGTCTTGTAGAAGCAACATCTTTCAGTTCAAATATTAGGTTTAAAGGAGCGTGATCAGAGATAACAATTGCATCATATTCACATTTCTGAACATTAAATAGAAGTCGAGGGTCGACTATAAAATGGTCGATCCTCGAATATTTATTATGAACATTTGAAGAGAAGGAATATTCTCTATCACTAGGATGCATATGTATCCAAATTTCAATTAACCCATAATCAATTAAAAAGGAATTAATAAGTGATGCAGAACAATTAGGGAGTTGATGTTTGGATGATGATTTATTCATTAAAGGATTTATACAAGTATTAAAATCACCACCCATTAATAACATTTATTAATTTAGATCAGGTAATAGAGCAAAAACAGCTTTAAAAATGAGGGATCATCAACATTTGGTCCATATATATTAACCAAAACCATTTTCCTGTTGTAAATTGTTCCTTTAACAATCAAAAATCTACCATCAATATCAGCTATAATATCCTCCTGGTTAAAAGGAATTTTAGAATCAATAAAAATCGAAACACCTCTAATTTTACTATGAGAATTTGCATGAAACTGAGGATACTCCAAAATTTAAAAAATCAATTTTTATCACATAGCCTGATACACGTTTCTTGTGCAAAGATTATGTCAGGTTGGAATCGGTTAATAGCTTTAAATGTTTTCTTGCACTTAATAGGATGATTTCAACCACGGACTTTCTAACTTTAAACATTTAACTGTTTAAATACCATCATGAGACTTTATATCTAAAAAAAAGTAGTTAGACGCATGTCAGGATAAGGTAGTCATGAATGACAGAGATAAACAACAATAATAATAATTTGCATAATGTAGATAAAAAAATAAGAAAAGAAAAAATGAAAAAACCCATCCAAACTACAAAGACCAGAAATAAGTCGATATCGATCGACACCAGCCCCAAAGAATGCATAAAAATCAATTATAAACTCCACCTGCCTGAATAAAAGGTAAAAATTAAAAAAGTAATATCTATCTCCCTCTTCTGGATACACAACTCATTACAGTTGACATACTGTTCATTACAACTGAGCTAAAGAAAACAGTTATTAGACATGACATTCAATTTTGAAAATAGCCTTCATAATATTAAATAAGGAAAAAAAACACTTCCAAAAATAACTTCTTGAAATATTTGCTCAGAAGAAAAACAATTGCCATCCTTAAATTATCAAATCTATCTTTAAAGCATAAAGAAACCTGGATAGTTACTTAAAAGTTCTTAACAAAAACATGCGGAGCAAAAAGCAATTAGTTCAATTAAATGCTGCAAACAGAAAAAAAAGTTCTAGATGGTTCGAAGTTATCTACAGTCTTTCGACAGTTCCCTCGCTATGACTTCTGAGGTAAAAACCATCCAAACCAGTCTATTTCAGAGCTAAAAGTACATTTTAAGGTAAAGACTTTCTATACCCATCAAATCTTCTGATTTCATCACTCCTTACGTCACGAGACAACCAAACAGTTGTAAATTATTCAAACTTCAGGCTTCAGACTCGGCAGGGAGAGAATTAATAAAATGCGGTGTTTAGCTGGGTCATCAAAAATATGAACCCCAGAATTTTTGATGAAAAGCCTTAATTTAGCTGGGTATTAAAGAGATGAATGCAACTGTCTTTGATAAGCCGTACGCATAACAGCAGTGAATCCAGAACATTTCTGAACAATTTCACGAGGAAAATCTTTGAAGAAGTGAATTTCAGAGCTTTGAAATTGAAACAACCTTTGTTTTCTTGCAAGTTTAATAGTGCGGTCTTTGTCTCTGAAATGAAGAAAACGCACAACCACATGTCGGTATTGTCAATATCTTGCATTGGAGTTGTTGTCTTTGGAGATTAGTTCTTCATGTGGACACCTATGTTGTCTGATTGGCACTGAACTCCTACATGTTTAGAGTGTAAACATGCCAATCCCCCTTTGCTTGGTCATTGTGGATTCTTGCCTGATGAAACTCAGACTGAATTCTTCTCTGTATCAGGTCATTTCAGTTCTTCAATAATCTGTATAATGTGCCTGAGTTCTTGTTAGTTTTGCTGGCTAATTTCTGGAATAAGTCTTTTGTTTTGTTTGGGTTGTTGAAGTCACTGTGACTCCTGCACTCGAGTTCGCTAGTGACCCTTTCAGAATGCTCACAAGAAAGTGAACCTCAGGACTATATATTCTGACAGAAATGCACTTTGATACTAAATTTATTTTAAACTTTAAAATCCTTCCCATTTGAACAAGACCTTCCCATGGGAGCAAATTCCATCTGAAATCCAAGGTTTGGAAACCCCGTCAGTGAGAACAAAGCTGGTCAATGAGAGCAATCCCCACGCACGAGGAGATGCCCCATCCATGACCTTGGCCCTGCTCGCACCTACAGTTTTCAGCCATCATGTCCCACCCCTGATCTGTGCCCTGTCCGTGGGCCATCAGAGAGTCAGGTGTGGTGCTATGCCATCTGCCAAGGGGATCTCTGAACCCAACATGGCAGAGCCAGCAACAGGAATGGTCCCCATCAGGGAATCACCTAATGGGTTTGAAAAGTTTGTGCCCTTCCATCCTAATTGATGTTAACTTTACTGCTACCTTGTGTTGGAAACTGTCCCTCTGTGTTCTGGGTTTGAGTCCTGGCCCTATGTCCTGCTCCATGACTCTGTGTAGAGCCCTGGTCCAAAATTCTGTTCCTAAGGAGGGACCCTGACTTTGTGTTCCATGTCTCTGTGCTACTGTGCCCCTTCCAGACTGGGGCTCTGTGCTGCTGCACCCCCTCCGGACTGGGGCTCTGTGTTCAGGTGGCCCAAGGTTGAGTCAGGGCTTCAGTTTCTTGTCCTCTCCATGTGCCTTGTCTTGTGCAGGAGTTCCATGTCTGGTTTTGTAGCCAAGCCTCAAGGGAACCAAGCCACGTGCAGTCCTGTATCGACGTCATGTCATCGTCTTGTTCTGGGGTCTGAGCTCGAGTCAATACACAGGTTCTGGGACCTTGTCCAGTCTCTGGCTCAACCCAAGCCCAGGTTCCTAGTTCCCAGTTCCTTGTCCTGGTCACGCCTTCCTAGCCAAAGTCCTAGCCCATATCTATGTTCCTGCCCCTGCTCCTAGTCTGTGTCCTGTCCTGTCCCTAACTCTAGTCCAGTCCAGTTCCTAGTACTTCAGTGTCTGTGTCTTGCATTTGGGTCCACTCCCAGCGCCCACCTTATGGCAAACCTCTCTGCTGACTGCTTCTTCTGAGGCTCTCATTTACACCTCCTGTGCTTCTGGAAGTAATTTCCTGTGATTCATAACATGTAATTTATTTTCTGGCTCAGCCCACAATTCACCAAAATCCCCTTACTTGAGTATTGTCACTCAGTCCTGCTAACATTTTAACATCTTTGCAAATTTCAAACATCTGTTGAAAATTAGATGGATACTTTATTAATCCCAAAGGAAAAAAATCCCAATGTCACAGTCGCATTACAAGTGCACAGATACAAATATTAATTCTGTAGTCTGGGGAAAAGCACACACTCAGGACAACACATACTTTTTCGGGTTTTAATTCATTTATCTGTTTTATTGCCAGAAGAGAGTCTTAAAACAAAACAAACAAATTTACAACCATTTCCTGCCATTACAATCTCAGTTTAACCTTCGATCCACACCCTTGTGTATCGACAAATTGTTTATACAGTATAAAATTACACAAAGCAAACCACACAAAACTAATACGGTAGTGGCAATTCTGAAGGAACACAATACAAACATCATTAGAACACCACCAACTCTGTACCTTATACAGAGCAGCAAAAATGTAAGCAAATACATCTCCTCTAAGACCTCTACTCCCTTTTAGTACACACATGCTTCACTTCCAAACAGAGTCTAAACATTCAGATTACACTGTTACATTCATAATCAGTCATGATACAATAAAGTTAGACAAAGGGTACGCTTTGGCACAACTTTTACACAATATTGCCTGGTAGTTAAATTACAGGAAGACTGACCTACTTGGCCGGTAAGGATCTTTGCACAAGCCACACTATCCAGCGCCGAAGCCTTCATTCATGAAAATCTAAAGCATCCACATGTTAAACATGTCAAATTACCGATATTCTGAAAAAAGATAATCACTGTTATTATTTAAATAGCTGAAAGAAATTATGATTGAAGAGGTGGGAGTGGGGTGTCAGAGTGTATATTGTAGAAGTCAGAATGAGGGGCAAGAGCATTTTCACATTTGTAGGGATGATTGATCCTCGAAGAGGACCACAATTTTGTTGTGGTTTGGAGGCTTGTGTGACCCAAGACCCGGAGAGCTATGTTGACTGGATTCAAGGCATCATGCTTTGGCTCTTGGTAAGGTTACACTTGCCAAACAGATCACAGGGTAGAGAACAGACTAAGAGTGATTCACCAGTCCTCCAGCTCCGGGGAGGTGGGGGGGGGGAGGGGAGGGTTCAGATCAGGGCTAACAAACCCAACTGCAAAAACAAAACTGTTACAGAAACAGCAATGAAGATTCCTTCTACATGTGAGTGTGATGGTAATCCTGTGATTCAACCCAGGACTTGCATGACTAACAATAGTGAAAACTGAGAGGAAGCTACCGACATGATGAAGGAAGCCCTGAACACCACCAGTGATGGAGGACCTGCACTGCTTCCCCTTACACAGCGGCATAACGGGCAGTCACACAGAGATGATCTACACTCAGACCCTCATTGCCAATGAAGAGGAACGGGGAAGCAGGGTTTGGAGAAGAAGCAGATCAGAATGAGCTTGACAAAGTAATTATGTAGATAGATTAAGGCAGAAGAGTAAAACTTTGTGGCCACTTTATTCAGGACATCTCTGCAGCTGCTCGTCAGAGTAAATACCAAATCAATTATGCGGCAGCAATTCGATGCAGGAAAGCATGCGTGTTGGCGTGTTGTGCATTGAGAGGTGTTCTTCTACAACTACTGTTGTAATAAATGGTAATTTAACTTACTGTCAACTGAACCTCTTGTTCATATCTACATGCTTTTATGCATCGAGTTGTTACATGATTGACTGATCAGATATTTGCATTAACGAGCAGGTGTACAGGTGAACTGAATAAAAAACGTAAATCTTATGCCTCAATCTTGCCACATAATTACTTTGTCAAGCTTATTCCTCGTCCTGTGGAGTAGCAGGAGAGAAAGCTTTCCTTTTGGGCTTAGCACGATGGGTTTGAAATTTGATATCTGCATAGGTGACGTTGTCCACATCAGTAACGGAGTGGACTGTTGTTGATTTCCTTTTGTATTTCACACTTGCATACACAATTCCAGTTCCTTCTTTTGCCGACTGGGCAACTGTCTGTTTGTTTCGAATATGGTGTAGATCTGTATAAACAACATTTTCTTCCAACATGGCCATTTTCTGAAATAAAAAAAAATGGATTCTGAAATCTACTTAATGACTGATGAATATGAAAGTTGAGCGTGTGAGAAGCTACAGGGAGAAGACATCATAATAGTTGAGAGGGAAAATAAATCAGCTGTGATTGAAGGATGGAGCAGTCTTGATGGGCCAAATGGACTAATTCTGATCCTCTACCATATTGTCTATGGTCTTAATTTCCTGGATTGTTTTTTTTATTAACTATTTTATGTTTAGTGTTGGCGCGTGGCCTAGTGGGCAAGGCATCAGACTAGTAACCTGAAGGTCACTTGTTCGAGCCTCAGCTGAGGCAGTGTGTTTATGTCCTTGAGCAAGGCACTTAACAACACATTGCTCTGCGACGTCACCGATGCCAAGCTGCATGGGTCTCAGTGGCCTTCCCTTGGACAACATCAGTGGCGTGGAGAGGGGAAGGCCTGCAGCTTGGGCAACTGCCGGTCTCCCATACAACCCTGCCCAGGCCTGCGCCCTGGGAAAAACCTTCCAAGGTGCAAATCCATGGTCTCATGAGACTTATGGATGCCTATAAATTTTATGTTTATATCCTGAGTTCTACTCTCATCCATAAGTGGAAACACCTTTATTCAATAAAACAATTTGATACTCTTGCAGGCAACTATTAGATCATCCTCAGTTTTCTTTCTGTAAGTAAACCATGATCCTTTCAATCAGTTTGTAGGACTTCATTTCCCATAACGTTTGACAACAGCTTATGGCTCAGTGGATGTGATCCTTAGTGAGGACCCACTACTAACTGTGCAACAACAGCATGTTGCTTTATAACACCAACACACGAAGTTGGTAGTTTGTGTTTCAGAGGAGTTCACTGAGAGAAGAGGTTGAAAATAAATTTGAGAATTATTTGGGCAAATTATAATACTTTTAGGGTTTACAGTCAGAATGGTTTGTTGTAGCACATTAATTGATTAGACGGGTGTAATTGGGTGGCTCGTGGGTCCAAAGGACCTGTTACTCTGCTGTATTTCTAACGAACAAAAGTTAAGAGGACAGCATTGCAGGCGTTCATGAGGTTAAGTCCAGTGTGTGGGATTTAGGGAGCTGAAACTAATGCCATTGGTGGTGGGATTCAGAGACTGGAAGATACACAAGAGGAACACACAGTTCTCCGAGGGTACAGCTATTGGAGGGGAAGTGATGCCCAGAAGGGAAAATGTACGGCAGAGCAGAACTCTTCAACAATCTCCACCCTGCAGTTACCACGCATGTTGAAAATTGTGGAAAATATCAAAAACAAAGACTGGTGATAACAGACATAAGAGATAATAGACTATTCATACTGGTGTCAGGATTGAGGGGTAGAATGAAAAAGTGGGTGGGTGAGGTCAGCACAGAACAAATATTCAATTATTTAGAGATACAACATGGTAATAGGCCATTCTGGCCCAAAAGGCTGCACTACCCAATTAAACCTATGTGACCAACTTAACATACTAACATTTCTGGAATGTGGGAGGAAACCCACAAGGTCACTGGGAGAACATGCAAACTCTTTACAGACAGCAACTGGAGTGAACCAGTTTGTTACCAAACCACTACATTACCGTACCACCCCTTATTTATTATTCTGAACAGACCTGCCCGAGTTGTTTCTGATTTCACTGCAGAGTTTGATACTCAGAGGGAATATCCAAAATGTAAACTGAAAAGTCATTGAACCCAAAGAGAGATTTACACAATTAGACACTCTATCTCTAATAGTAGAGAAAGGACCAATCCCAGTTTTCACCATTCAGTAGTGATAATCAAGCCTGGAGCCACTTTGAAGATTAGTCATGTAAAATATTATGGATAGAAATGAAGAAAATCAGAATGAGCAGAAGAGAAAGGAACAAATAATCAGAAGGGTATGCCAATAGGATTGAATGAGAGGAGTGTTCAGAGGTTTGTGTAAAATATTAATACTGGACTGGACTGGTGGGACAAATGATTTGTAAACTCCCATGTAACCCAAGTTTTAAACATTCTGAAGCATTCAGACAATTTATACTTCATGTCCATACCTGGGTATCATTGTTGCCTTTTCTGTGAGAAGTTCTGGGCTTCAATTCTGGAAAATACAACATTACTGCTCACAATTCCGTGCCTGTTACGGACATAAACATTTATTCATTTATTTATTTGTTGATACAGCACAGAGTCGGCCATTGCAGCCTTCGAGCTTTGCCACCCCAGCAACCCCCGACAAACCAGATTAACCGGAACCTAATCACGGGACATTTCCATTGACCAATTAACCTACCTGGTACGACTTAGGACTGGGATGAAACTGGAGGACCCAGAGTGTATCCAGGCATCCCACAGGGAGGACATTCAGAGACTCCTTTCAGAACAGCACTGGAATTGAACTGCAAACTCCGGAACGCCCTGAGCTGTAATAGCTTCGTGTGAACCGCTAGGTTACTATGGCCCCCGTACTGAATCTCAGAACCACGGGAACCCAGGCTGGAACACAATAATGATTCTCCACTCAGAGCAAACCTCTGCTCTGGTTAATACACAATATTCAGAAAGGATCATGTTGTTTTATACCCTACCTGAGAATAACACACAGATGATCATGATACTCACAGTTCTCTTCACTGGTTTACAAAGTCTATTTAAAGGACAAGATGATTTCTTTCTGGATTTATTTGGTGATACACCACAGAGTAAGCCATTCCAGCCCTTCAAGATACGCTGACACAGCAGCCCCAACAAGACTGATTAAACTGAAGCTAATCATGGGACTATATACAATGACCAAGTAACCTAGGGACATTTAGTTAGGCACATGAATATGAAGAAAATGAAAGAATATTGGCTTTGTGTAGACAGAAAGGATAAGTTTTGCTGGCCATTTGATTACGATTTTAAATGGTTCAACACACCATTCCCGGCCAAAATACTGTTTAATGTTCTATCTGATTTTCCTTGCAAATTTTCTAACCCACCACCCATCCAAATGCCCCTGGGGTCAAAAACTTTCTTCACAACACTGTCAACCTGCGTAGCTACTTTGAGTGTCTTATCAATAGAGACCCCAAGATCTCTCAGATCCTCCACATTGCCGAGAGTCTTAACATCAATATTATATTCTGTCTTCAAATTGGACCTACCAAACAGAATCACTTCGCACTTATCTGGGTTGGAGTCCAGCTGCCACTTCTCAGCCCAGATCTGCATCCTATCGATGTCCCACTGTAACATCTCTGACATCCCTCCAGAATATCCACAATACCCCCAACATTTGTGTCATCAGCAAACTTACTAGCCCATCCTTCTACTTTTTCATCCAGGACATTTATAGAAATCACAAAGAAGAATGGTTCCAGAACAGATCCCAATGGAACACCACTAATCACCACCCTCCATACAGAATATGAACCATCTACAACCACCCTTTGCCTTCTGTGGGCAAGCCAATTCTGGATCCACAAAGCAAGGTCTCCTTGGATCCCCTGCCTCATTTCTTTCTGAAGGAACCATGCATAGAGAACCTTATCAAATGCTTTATGGAAATTCATATATACTACATCCACTGCTCTACCTGCATCAGTGTGTTTTGTACATCCGCATAGAATTCAATTAGGCTCATAAGGTACAACCTGCCCTTGACAAAGCCTTGCTGATTATCCCAAATTGGATTATGTTTCTCCAAATGCTCATAAATCCTGCCTCTCAGGATCTTCTCCACCAACTTGCCCATCACTGAGGTCAGACTCAGTGGTCTATAATTTCCTGGGTTATCTCTACTCCCTTTCTGAATGAAGGATCAATATTTGCAACACTCTATTCAGCCAGTACTTCTCACATCCCTCTTCATGATGCAAAGATCATCACAAGGGGCTCAGCAATCTCCTCCCTTGCTTCCCACAGTAGCCTGGGGTATACCAGGTTTTGTGCTGGTGACTTATATAAGTTAATGCTTTTCAACAATTCCAGCGCATCCCCTTTCTGAATGTCTATATGCTTAAGCATTTCAGTCCACTGAAAGTTAGCCCTACAGTTGCCAATGTCCTTTTCCCTGGGGAATACTGAGGCAAAGTAGTCATTAAGTACTACTGCTACTTCCTCTGACTCCATGCACACCTTTCCACTATTGCACCTGATTGGTCCTTTTCTCATATGGCTCATTCTCATGCTCTTCACATACTTGTAGAATGTGTTGGGATTTTCCTTGATCCTGCTCACCAAGGCCTTTTCATGACCCCTTCTGGCTCTCCCAATTCCATTCTTCAGCTCCTTCCTAGCAACCTTGTAATTTTCTAGAGCTCTAACAGTACCTAGTTTCTTGAAACTTCCATAAGCTTTTCTTTTCTTCTTAACTAGATTTTCTACATACATCGTACACCATGGTTCTTTAACTCTACCATCCTTTCTCTGCCTCAATGGAACATACCTATGCAGAACTCCATGCAAATGTGACCTGATCATTTGCCATATTTCTACTGTGCATTTCCCTGAGAACACCTGCTCCCATGTTCCTGCCTAATAGCATGATATTTCCCCCTATCCACAATTAAATGTTTTCCCAAATTGTCTGCTCCTATACCTCTCCAGCGCTATTGTGAAGGGGATAGAGTTGTGGGCACTATCTCCAAAATGCTCTCCCAGTGAGAGATTTGACACCTGACCAGGTTCATTTCCCAATACCAGAGCAAGTATAGCCTCTCCTCTAGTTGGCTTATCTCCATATTGCATCAGGAAAGCTTCCTGAACACAGCTTACAAACTCCACCTCATCAAAACCCCTTGCAATAAGGAGATGCCAATCAATATTAGGAAAGTTAAAATTTCTCGTCACAGCCATACCATCATTATTAGGAAAGACAGAAAACATACAGCAATACAGGCCCTTTGGCCCATTATGTTGTGCCGAACATGTACTTCTTTAGAAATTACCTAGGATTACCCATAGCCCTCTATTTTCCTAATCTCCATGTACCTATCCAGGAGTCTCTTAAAAGCTCCTATCATATCCACCTCCACCACCTTCGCCAGTAGCCCATTCCACGCACTCACCACTCTGTGTAAAAAATTTACCCCAACATCTCCTCTTCACCTTCTTATGTTGGCCAGCATTCCAGAAACTGCCTCCCTATCTGCTCCTCGATATCACTGTTACTTTTGGAGAGTCTACAAAAAACAGCCAGTAGATTTATTCCTGTTTATTCCTGTTTCTGACTTCTACCCACACTGACTCAGTAGACCATCCCTCAATGACTTCCCCCTTTTCTGCAGCTGTGACACTTCCTCTTATAAGCAACGCCAACCTCAACCTCTTTTGCCTCCCTTTCTGTGCTTTTTGAAACATCTAAAGCCCGGCACACTCTACAGCCATTCCTGCTCCTGAGACAACCACGTCTCTGTAATGGCCACAACATCACAGTTCCAAGTATTGATCCACGCTCTAAGTTCATCCAACTTGTTTATAATACCGCTTGCA
This sequence comes from Hypanus sabinus, assembly GCF_030144855.1. Taxonomy (NCBI): domain Eukaryota; kingdom Metazoa; phylum Chordata; class Chondrichthyes; order Myliobatiformes; family Dasyatidae; genus Hypanus; species Hypanus sabinus. The sequence continues at coordinate 14,269,810 of NC_082730.1, read as the reverse complement.
TTAAAATAGACAGATCTCAAACCATCAGGCTGAGTGCATCTTTGCTCTAACATCTGCCTATCCTTCCTCACAAACTCCCTACAAACTGCTCTAACCTCCCCATCCTCTGCCTCTTCACTTCGGTTCCCACACCCCTGCAAATCTAGTTTAAACCCTCCCCAATAGCATTAGCATACCTTCCTGCCAGGATATTGGTTTGCCTCAAATTTAGCTGCAACCCATCCATTTTGTAGTGGTCACACCTGCCGAAGAAAATGTCCCAGTGATCCAAAAATCTGAATTCCTGTCCTTAGTCCAATCCTTCAGCCATACATTTATTCTCCACCTCATTTTATTCCTATACTCACTGTCGTGTGGCACAGGCAGGAATCCCGGAATTACTACCATTGAGGTCCTTCCTTACTCCCTGTATTCTGCTTTAAGGACCTACACCCTTTTTCTACCTATGTCGTTGGTACCAATATGTACCACGACCTCTGGCTGCCCACCCTCCCATTTCAGCATATTGTGGACGTGGTCAGAAATATCATGAACCCTGGCACCTGGGAGGCAAACAACTATCCTTGTTTCTTTTTCATGTCCGCAGAACTGAGAGGAGGCTACCAACATGATGAAGGAAGCCCTGAACAGCACCAGAGATGGAGGACCTGCACTGTGTAGAGGTAATGTTACTGAAAGTAACTTCTGCTGCATAGGTAGCACAGTCATAAAATTGGTTGCAGACAACTCTAAATCATATGGATAGTGTGCTAACAATGTTTACATCATGTCAGCACATAGTAGTTATCAGCAAAATTGAACTGTACACTCCATTGAGTTGAATGCATTACTTTCTATTCAATGCATTCTGTGGTAAGGCTGTGTACATAACTACTCTGGCTGGTTTGTAACTGTACAGATTTTGCATGTAGAGTGCTCAGTGCCATGGAATACTCCAATGCAAGGTGAATTCACAAACCTACCTGGTACCATTTACAGTGGAACAGCCATTGACTTAGTTTACTTCTGCAAAGGAGAGTAGTATCTCTCCTACTAACTATAGAATCCTCTGTAACTGCTGACCTCCTCTTCCGTTCCTCACCCTTCTGAGCCACAGGGCCAGACTCAGAGCCAAAGGCACGGCCAATGTTGCTTTCTCAGGTAGGTCGTTCCCCCCAACAGCACTCAAAATGGAGTACTTATTGTTCAGGGAAACAGTCATTGGGGTGCTCTCCACTACCTGAAACCCTCACTTCCCTCTCCTGATGGTCACCCACTTATCTGTCTTCTGTGGCCCCGGGGTGACTACCTGCCTATGGCTCTTGTCTATCAGTTCCTCACTCTCCCTAACAAGGCGAAGGTCATTGAGCTGCAGCTCCAATTCCCTAACTCGGTCCCCAAGGTGCTGCAGCTCAATGCACCTGGTGTAGATGTGGCCATCAGGGAGGCTGGAAGTATCACGGACATCCCACAGCCGACACCCAGAACAGAAAACTGGCCTCGCAGTCATATCCACTGTTCAAATGCACTGAGCCCCATTAGACAGTCCTTTTTTAAACTTCCCTCCCAGACCTGTGCAAAGGTCTGTTTCGCTCTTTGAATCAATTGGTCAGCTGCTAATGCGCCAAGCCCAGTGAGATGGTCCTTTTTAAAACTTTTCTCCCTGACCTGCACAAAGCTCACTCTCTCATCAAATCAATTGGGCCAGACCAGACTTAGAATGAACAACCAGTCCTCCAGCTTCGGGGCATTCAGATCACAGCTATCAAACCTGACTGGTAAAACAAAACTGTTACAGAAACAGCTATGAAGATTCCCTCTATATCTGAGTGTGATGGTATTCTTGAAACTCCACCCAGGACTTGCATGACTACCAGCAGAGAAAACTGAGAGGAGGCTACCAACATGATGAAGGAAGCCCTGAACAGCACCAGAGATGGAGGACCTGCACTGCTGCCCCAAACACAGCAGTGTTACGGGCAGTCACACAGAGATGATCTAGACTCTGACCTTCATTGCTAAAGAAGAAGAACCGGAAAGCGGGGTTTACATTAGAAACATAGAAAACCTACAGCACAATATATGCCCTATGGCTCACAAAATTGTGCCGAACATGTCCCTACCTTAGAAATTACTAGATTGACCTATAGCCCTCTATTGCTCTCAGCTCCATATACCTATACAAAAGTCTCTTAAAAGACCCTATTATATCTGCCTCCACCACCGTTACCAGCAGCCCATTCCACACACTCACCGCTCTCTGATTAAAAAACGTACCCCTGACATCTCCTCTGTACCTGTTCCCCAGCACCTTAAACCTGTGTCCTCTTGTGGCAATAATTTCAGCACCGGGAAATGCCTCTGACTATCCACATGATCAATGCCTCTCATCGTCTTATACACCTCTATCAGGTCACCTCTTATCCTCTGTCATTCAAAAGAGAAAAGGCCAAGTTCACTCAACCTATTCCAATAAGGCAAGCTACCTAATCCAGGCAACATCCTTGTAAACAACAACACACGCAAAATGCTGGTGGAACACAGCAGGCCAAGCAGCATCTATAGGGAGAAGCGCTGTTGACATTTCGGGCCGAGACCCTTTGTCGGGACCTGTGTTGAACTCCATCTATAGCGCTTCTCCCTATAGATGCTGCCTGGCCTGCTGTGTTCCACCAGCATTTTGTGTGTGTTGTTGTTTGAATTTACAGCATCTGCAGATTTCCTCGTGTTTGCTCTTTAAACATCCTTGTAAATCTCCCCTGCACCCTTTCTATGGCTTCCACATCCTTCCTGTAGTGAGGTGATCAGAAGTGAGCACAGCACTCTAAGTGGGGTCTCACCAGGGTTCTATATAGCTGCAACACTAACTCTTGGCTCCTAAATTCAATTCCATGATTGATGAAGGCCAATACACCATAGGCCTTCTTAACCACAAAATCAACGAGCTTCCTATGGACTTGGAACCCAAGATCCCTCTGATCCTCCACACTGCCAAGAGTCTTATCATTAATACTATATGCTGCCATCATATTTGACCTTCCGAAATGAACTACTTCACACTTTTCTGTGTTGAACTCCATCTGCTACTTCTCAGCCCAGTTTTGCATCCTATCAATGCCACGCTGTAACCTCTGACCACACTCTCCACTATCCACAATCCCACCAACCTTTGTGTCATCCCTCCACCTCCTCATTCTGATCATTTATGAAAATCACGAAGTGTAAGGGTCCCACAACAGATCCCTGAGGCACGCAACTGTTGACTGACCTCCATGCGGAATATGACCCGTCTAGAAACACTCTTTGCCTACTGTTTGCAAGCCAGTTCTGGATCCACAAAGCAATGTCCCCTTGGATCCTATGCCTTCTTACTTTTTCAATAAGCCTTGCATGGTGTGCTTATCACATACCTTGCTGAAATCCATATACACGACATTTACTACTCTTCCTTCATAAATGTGTTTAGTCACATCCTCAAAAAATTCAATCAGGCTCGTAAGGCACAACCTGCCCTTGACAAAGCCATGTTGACTATTCCTGATCATATTATACCTCTCCAACTCTTCATAAATCCTGCCTCTCAGGATCTTCTCCATCAACTTACCAACCACTGAGGTAAGACTCACTGGTCTATAATCTCTGGGCTATCTCTACTCTCTTTCTTGAAAAGGTTCGTGGAAGAAGTGATGGGTTTGAAATTTCATATCTGTGTAGGTGATGTTGTGCATATCAGTAACGGAGTGGACTGTTGTTAATTTCCTTTTATATTTCACACCTGCATACACAATTCCAGTTTCATTTTTCACTGACTGGGCAGCTGCCTGCTTCTTTCGAACATGGTGTAGATCTGTACAAACAACATGTTCTTCCAACGTGGCCATTTCCTGAAATAAAAAAAGTAAATTCTGAAATCTACTTTATGACTGATGAATATGAAAGTTGAGGGTGTGAAAAGCTACAGGGAGACGACAGCATAATAGGTGAGAGGGAAAATAAATCAGCTGTGATTGATGGATGGAGCAGTGTTGATGGGCCAAATGGACCAATTCTGAAACCTATACCATATGGTGTATGGTCTTAATTTCCTGGATTGTTTCTTTATTATTTTATGTTTAAATCTGGAGTTCTAATTTCATCCGTTAGTGGAAACACCTTTATTCAATAAAACAATCTGATACTCTTGCAGGCAACTACCAGATCATTCTTAGTTTTCTTTCCATAAATAAACCCTGATCCTTTCAATCAGCTTTGTCAGGGGTCACCCTAGTTGGAAAGGGGGCCAGAATAGACCCTATGGACTGTGCTGATATTAAGAGAGAGAGAGGGAGGCGTCCAGCGCAATGATAGAGAGACAGAAACTGCTCCAAAGAATGATGTTATAGCTCCTCTGCCAATTGTTTACCTTTGTCTGAGGTCACTTGCTTGCTTGCAGAGTTCCTGCAGAAAGTGGTGGGCAGAGCATGTTGATGGACAGCTAGTGTCCAACATATAGAGATATAAAGCAGATCCACTGGTCCACAGGCAGATACACCACGAGACACACACAGTGTCGGACACTGAACGAGATTTGTGCACCTACAGGAAGGTGGGTTTTTGGAGGACCATTTCTGGGAAATCGATCAGTGGCTCACAGTATGAAAAGGGGCAACCAGTGGGGAATTCTTTGTATGTCCACCTGGGTGATAATTCCACCACAGAAGTATGGTTGTACGTGCTATGGTCAAAGTTGGTGACTACAATGGGATTTCAGAAGACAGCATGAAGATCAATGGAAACAGCTCACCTCTCACTCTCTCTCTCCAATGATACTCAATGAACTACCTCGAATATATATATATCATTGCTAACCTGGTTGATATGTTTGCATTTATAGTACTGTATTGTGTAGTTTACTAATAAACATTATCAGTTTATAGAAATACCAGACTCCAGAGTGTTTTCCATTTCTGCTGGTTCTTTAACTCTGTCACAGCATACATAACAAAATTGGGGGCTCGTCTGGAATGTACAACAAATTGATTGGGGAAAATCCATTGTGATTTGGTTGTGTGTAAAAGAGCATAAATGGATTTTGAGCTTAATAAGTTTATTGCGGCTCCAACCCCTGAGGTGTTGGATGAGGCTAAGATGGATGTACTGATGTGAATAGCTCGTAAACTAAAGAATAAAGTGACCACTAGCATGAAGAAGGCTTAGGTACAGCTGATAATAGCATATCATTATGTTGCTGAGGGGAAATTCAAAGAGGAGGCTTTGGAGACGTTTGTTGAGGGTGAAACATTTACTGAGGCTGATGTTCAGTATGAACATGAGTTATGAGTAAAAAACCTGGAGGCTGAGGAAGCAGAAAGACAGAGAGAAGAAGGAGGAAAAGAGAGGCGGTTTGAGCTGGCAAAGACAAAAGCATTGCAGGAAGGGGGACGAGTGCTAGACCCAATCAGGAGGGTTCAAGTTTCTCAGGAAATAAAGGTGGTACCTCCATTTGAGGAAACCGACATTGATAGGTATTTTCTACATTTTGAAAAGGTCACCATGAATCAGAATTGGCTGGAAGAGAAGTGGACTGTTTTGTTACAAAGTGGACTTAAGGGGAAGGCTCAGCGAGCCTATTTGGCTTTGTCTACGGAAGACGCAAATGATTATGATGGATCAAAAGGGGCTTTACATAAGGCTTATGAGTTGGTTCCAGAGGTGTATCGACAAAAGTTCAGGGATTTAAGGAAGCATTGAAACCAAACGTTTGTGGAGTTTGCCCATGAGAAACATGTGTACTTTGATTGGTGGTGTGCTTCGGAAGAGGTGGGTGAGAATGTTGGAAAACTGAGGGAGTTGATCTTAATTGAAGAATTTAAAAATTGTGTCCCTGACAACATAAAGACGTACCTGAATGAGAAAAAGGCTAAGACCCTGTCCAAATCTGATAAATCAACAGACGAGTATGCTTTAACTCACAAGGTAAAGTTTTTTTTCCGAGCAAGAGCTATCAGAAGGGTAGCAGGGATAACTGAGATATCCTACCGGCTGAGCCAAAAAGTAAGCAGGTGACTAGCAGAAAAGGCAAAGAGGAAGAGAAACAGTTCACCAGTTTAATGTGTTTCCATTGTGGGAAGCCCAGACACATGGCATCTAGATGTTTCCAGAAAAGCAAAAAGGGAAAAGAGAAAGAGAAAACCCCAACTGCCTGTATCCAGCTGGGTAAAATGCTGTTGAGGAAGGAGGGGTCAGGCAGAGTTCAAGAAGGATGCAAATAAGTTGGTGTCTGTGAAGGAGGGGTCAATCCTGCTTCCAGTGAGAATCTGGAGAGACACTGGAGCTTTCCAGTCATTAATCTTAAGGAGTGTGTTGAAATTTGGTGCTGAGACCGAGACTGGTGAAGTTAATGTTCTCCAGTGTATTGGAAAAGTGACTGAGACTGTCCCTTTGCATAAAATAATCCTGAAAAGCAACTTGGTATCTGGACCAGTCACAATAAGGGTGTAATCTAAACTACCGATAGACAATGTTGATGTCTTACTCGGGAATGACCTTGCAGGTGGAGACATGTCTCCATCAGATCTCCAGATAGCTAGTAAGCCTGCGGCTGGTGATGCCCTGTCCATGAGTTCCGAAGTTTGTCCTGGAGGTGCAGTAACAAGAAGCATGTCAAAAAAGGCTGCTGACACTAGTATTGATTTCTCTGAGACTTTCTTACCATCCCTGTATCAGCAGGACTTAGAGGATAGTAAGGCTGTGGTGAGTAAGGAGGGTGGAAAAGACTTGGAGTTATCAAAGGAAGAATTTAGAGAGGAGCAAAATAAAGATCGGAAATTGTGACTTTCAAAGTGACAGCTCTCTCTGAAGAAGAAATTCAGAATGAGGCAGTGGGATATTACATTAAAGATAGGGTGTTAATGAGGAAGTGGAGACCTGCTGCAGTGCCTGCAGATGAAGATTGGGCAATTGTACATCAGGTAGTGGTTCCAAAGATTTACAGGGCTGTAATTTTAAACTTGGCACACAAGATGCCTTTAGGGGGACATTTTGGAATAAAGGAAACAGTACACAGGATTATGAAGGAATTTTATTTTCCTAACATGTGAAAAGATATTGTCAACTACTGCAGAGGATGCCACATGTGCAAGGTGGTGGGAAAACCTAACCAGGCCATCCCAGAATTGTTTCTGATTTCACTGCAGAGTTTGATAGAGTTAAAGAAAATCAGAATGAGCAGAAAAGAAAGGAACAAATAACCAAATGGTATGCCAATAGGATTGAATGAGAGGACTGTTTGGAGGTTTGTGTAAAATATTAATACTGGACTGGACTGGTGGGATGAATGATCTGTAAGATCCCATGTAATCCAAGTCTTAAACAATCTGAAACATTCAAAAAATGTATACTTCATATCCTTACCTGGGTATCATTGTTGCCTTTTCTTTGAGATGTTTTGGGCTTTGATTCTGGAAAATACAACATTACTGCTCACAATTCTGCATCTGTTACGGACAGAAACATTTATTTATTTATTGATACAGCACAGAGTTGGCCCTTGCAGCCTTTGAGCTTCACCACCCTACCAACCCCCGACAAACCAGATTAACCCGAACCTAATCATGGGACATTTCCATTGACCAATTAACCTACCTGGTACATCTTTGGACAGTGAGAAGAAACTGAAGGACCCAGAGTGTATCCATGCATCCCACAGGGAGGAATAATATTGACTGCTTTCTGAACAGCACTGGAACTTCGTGCGAACTGTTATGTTATCATGGCCCCCGTACGGAATCTCAGAACCACGGGAACCCAGGCTGCAACACAATAATGATTCTCCACACAGAGCAAACCTCTGCTCTGGTTACTACACAATATTCAGAAAGGATCACGTTGTTTTATACCCCACCTGATAATAACTCACAGATGATCATGATACTCACAGTTCTCTTCTCTGGTTTACAAAGTCTATTTAAGAGACAAGATGATTTATTTCTGTATTTATTTAGTGATACACTACAGAGTAAGCCATTCAAGCCCTTCAAGACACACTGACACAGCAGCCCCGACAAGTCTGATTAACCTGAACCTAATCATGGGACAATTTATAATGACCAAATAACATACCGGGTGTGTCTTTGGACTTTGGGAGGAAACTGGAGCACCCGAGAAATACCCACACATTCAATGTGGAACACGTAGAGACTCTACAGAATTTCACCAGAATTGACCTCTGAGCTCCAACCTCCAACATGTCCTTCGGAGTAATCTTGTCACACTAACCTCTACGCTATGGATGGGGCCCATCTCTGGGTCATCTCAATAAAGCAGATCACTAACTTAATCTACAGTAACATTTTCCAATCAAAGCAGGGAAATTTTTCTAATGACATGCAGTGAGTTATAGATTGGTAGAACATACACTTGATCATTTTTTAAAGAATTACACAAGGGTACAACTTTACACATACATTGCCTAAATAATTGCTTTTAATTGGTGGTTATACTGAGGAACAGCTTTGTCATGGTCTGGATCGGTTCCCCTTTAAATTTAGTTAGGTTGCATTATGATCCTGACCATTGACTCTTTGTTCCCTTCTAATTCCGTTTCATGCATCCCTTGAACTTGGCAATTAAGGTGATCTACTGTCGACCCAATCCGGCAGCTTATAATCCCCTGGCTTTCGCCGTTCAGGGCAAGGGTGTTAAGGAGCCGTAGCAAGTTGCCATCACTACAACAAGCCCGCATCGGAGTACCAGCAATTCGCCTTCCTTCATCAGAGTGGGTCCGAGCAAGGTCAATCTGCCAGGGGTGAGTTGAAGGCAGAGTCCTGACTCAACGTTCATGCCCATTGTCCGTGTCTACCCTCGAAGAGTCCCAGCTCAGTGCCTGTGGAAGGCAGAGTTCTGGCTCGACGTTCATGCCCATTGTCTATGTCTACCCCTTGAAGAATCTCGGCTTGGTGCCTGAGTGGAAGATGGAGTCCTGGCTTCATGCTCATGCCCATTGTCCGTGTCTACCCCTAGAAGAGTCCTGGCTCGGTGCCTGAGTGGAAGGCGGAGTTCTGGCTCGATGTTCATGCCCAGTGTCTGTGTCTATCCCCCGAAGAAGAGTCCCAGCTCAATGCCTGATCTGAGGGAGGGGTCCTGGCTCAAGGTTCCTTGTCCTGTGTTTTGGTGTCCACGTTTCTGGCTGAGGCGATCCATGGTATCCATGTTTTCTGGCTGCAGTGAATCAAGGTCCTAGTCTCTGAGTCCAAGGTCTGCGGCGGTCCCAGTCCACAGGGGAAAAGTCCAAGGGCCACGGTGGTCCCAGTCCCCAGGGTCCAAGGGCTGAGGATGTCCATGTTCCCACTGTCCAAGTCCAAGGTCCATGGCTGTCCAAGTTCCCAGTTTTCAAGACCCTAGTCCCCTAGACCAAGGTTCGTGTTCCTCTTTGTCCTCCTTGATTTCCCGGTTTTCTGTGTAGCGAGTAATAAATGCTATTTTATTGAACCTAAGAAAGACGTGTTTGTGTCCTGCATGTGGGTCCTCTCCCAGCACCCTTGTCCCTACCCCATGACAAGCTTATTGAATACACTTTCAAATACAGCAGATAATACCCCAAAACTGATTAGTACAGGTGAGACCATGTGAATCTTTCTTCCACCCAACCTCTTGGTTCTCTGCCATTACACAGTTGACATGATATTCCATCACCTGATGTTTCAGGAACAATGGAGTCACCAGGTTAAAGTGGAAACAACACGATTCATTCCTGTATTTTAAACCAACACATTGGCACTCTAATCCTGGCTTTTTGTTGACTGCAAACAAATCAAGTTCCTTAAGATTCAGCAGCCAGCTATCATATTCATCATGAAATAATTAAAGGAAAGAAGAAACCTACCCCTGTTTTTTTTCTTCAGGCAGAAATGTAGACAAACAACAACTAGTATGAGAGGAATTCCAATGACACTGAGCACAATTATGTAAATGAGCCTGTGGTAAAGAATAGGAAAGGGTTAGTCCTGGTTCACCACTTATTCTTGGCCATTTGTAAACTCTGACATTTACACAGCATCTTTCATGAGCTCAGGATGTCTGCAGCTCAGAAAATGAACATTAGACCCTGTTGACAGTGTGGGAACTTGATAAAGCCAATCTGCTCACAGCAAAGTCTCCAAGTAGAAACGTGATCATGGCCAATGATAGTGATGTTGGTTGAAGAGTAACTATTGTCCAAGCCACCTGGGAACCCTCCCATGTTCTTTTCAAACATTTCATCAGAACTGTTGCATTGGAAGATTGATTGGTGGCTTCACCTCTGACGGACAGCATTGCTGACCAGGTAGCCATATCGATTCTTTGAAAGGCCTCCATGGTTTTCTTTATTTCGTGGCTGTCAGGACTCTTGTTTGATTGGGATGAGTCAGGCTGAGGGGCTTGTTTTTCTAATATATAACAATGACTTTATAACTCAGAATATGAGCTTCAACTGCATAACTTAAATTATTTATTATCTTGGGTAAGAAAATTATCTTTTTTTAATCAAGACATGACTGCACAGGTACGTAGACATCAGCGAGTTAGACCAGCGGGTAGAAGAGAGTTTTTTTTTCAGCGGTTTGATCGAGGCACGACTGCAGGTGCATGGGTACCAGCAAGTTAGACCGGTGGGAAGAATTTAAAAAGAAGACACCTTTATAGAGCGTGCGCCAGAGGAGCGGGTGGTGTAGAGGGAGTCAGAGTAGGAGGGCTTTGGCTCAATGGGGCATCGTAAATAGTGGGTTGGGAGCAGGTAAGTTACTTGTGATAAATAGGAATAGGAGGTATGACTGTGATGTCAGTGTTCTGTACTGGGTGTCAGATGTGGAATACTCCCAGCCTCCCGGATGGCCACATGCTCACCAGGTGCGTCAAGCTGCAGCTCCTTAGGGACCAGATTAGGGAACTGGAGATGCACCTCAATGATCTGTGTCTAGTTAGGTAAAGTGAGGAGGTGATAAAGAGGAGCTATAGGCAAGTAGACACACCGGGGCCTCAGGAGACAGATAAGTGGGTAACAGTCAGGAGAGGAAAGGGCAAGAGTCAGATACTAGAGGGTACCCCTATGGCTGCCCCCCTTAACAATAAGTACTTCTGTTTGAGTACTGTTGCGGGAGCAACAGTGGCTGCACCACTGGCACAGAAACTGGCCCTGTGGCTCAGAAGGGTTGGAAAAGGAAGAGGATGGCATCAGTGATAAGGGACTCTACAGTTAGGAGAGCAGATAGGCGATTCTGTGGATGCAGGAAAGAAACACGGATGATAGTTTGCCTCCCAGGTGCCAGGGTCTGGGATGTTTCTGGTCACGTCCACGATATCCTGAAGTGGGAAGCTGAACAGCCAGAGGTTGTAGTACATATTGGTACCAAAGACATAGGTAGGAAAAGGGAGGAAGTACTGAAAACAGACTATAGAGACATAGGAAAGAAACTGAGAAGCAGGACCTCAAAGGTAGTCATCTCGGGATGTAGGAATAGAGAGAGGTGGAGGATAAATGCATGGCTGAGTGATTGGAGCAGAAGGCAGGGATTCAGATTTCTGGATCATTGGGACCTCTTTTCAGGCAGGCGTGACCTGTACAAAAAGTACGAGCTGCACTTGAATGTGAGGGGGACCAACATCCTGGAAGGGAGGTTTGCTGGGGCTGTTTGGGAGAGTTTAAACTAGAATTGCTGGGGGTGGGAACCAAATTGAAGAGAACGAGGAAGGGGAGGTTGGCTCACAAATAGAAAAAGCTTGTAGACAGTTTGAAAGGGAGGATAAGCAGGTGATAGAGAAGGGGTGCACTCAGACCAATGGTTTGAGATGTGTCTATTTTACCACAAGGAGTATTATGAACAAAGAGGATGAGCTTAGTGCATGCATCAGTACTTGGAGATATGATATTCTGGCCATTACAGAGAATTGGAAGGCTCAGGGGCAAGAATGGTTACTTAGAGTGCCAGACTTTAGATATTTCAGAAAGATCAGGGAGGGAGGCAAAAGAGGTGGGAGTTTGGCACTGCTGATTAGAGATAGTGTCACGGCTGCAGAAAAGTAAGAAGTCAAGAATGGATTGTCCACTGAGTTGCTGTGGGTGGAAGTTAGAAACAGGAAGGGGACAATAACTGTATTGGGTGTTTTTTATAGAACACTCAATAGTAACAGGGACATTGAGGAGTGGATAGGGAGAGAGATTCTGGAACGGTGTAGTATAACAGGGTGCCGTGGTGGGAGATTTAACTTTTCTAAATATTGATCAGCATCTCCCTGGAGCAAGCATTTTAGATGCGGTGAAGTTTGTTACGTGTGTTCAGGAAAGTTGTCTGACACAATGTGCAGGTAAGTCCACAATGGGAGAGGCTGTACTTGATCTGGCATTAGGAAATGAACCTGGTCAGGTGTCAGATCTCTCAGAGGGAGAGCATTTTGAAGATAGTGATCATAATTCTATCTCCTTTTCCATAGCATTGGAGAGGGATAGGAACAGACAGGTTAGGAATGTCAAACACGAGGAAATCTGAAGATGCTGGAAATTCAAGCAACACACAAAATGGTGGTGGAACGCAGCAGGCCAAGCAGCATCTATAGGGAGAAGCGATGTCAACATTTCAGGCCGAGACCCTTCGTCAGGACTAACTGAAAGGAAAGATAGTAAGAAATTTGAAAGTAGGAGGGGGAGGGGAAAATGTGAAATGATAGGAGAAGACTGGAGGGGGTGGGGTGAAGCAGAGAACCAGACAGGTGATTGGTAAAAGGGATACAGAGCTAGAGAAGGGAAAGGATCATGGGATGGGAGGCCTACGGAGAAAGAAAGGGGGAAAGGGAGCACCAGAGGGAGATGGAGAACAGGCAGAGTGATGGGCAAGAAAGAAAAAAAACTAAATTTGTCAGGGATGGAGTAAGAAGGGGAGGGGTGTTAATGGAAGTTAGAGAAGTCAATGTTCATGCCATCAGGTTGGAGGCTACCCAGCCGGTTTATAAGGTGTTGTTCCTCCAACCTGAGTTTGGATTCATTTTGACAGTAGAGGAGGCCATGGATAGACATATCAGAATGGGAATGGGACATGGAATTAAAATGTGTGGCCACTGGGAGATCCTGCTTTCTCTGCTGGACAGAACGTAGGTGTTCAGCGAAACGGTCTCCCAGTCTGTTAGAAATGTGGTTAATTGGAGTAAGGGGAAATATGAAGCCATCAGACTGGAACTTGGAAGCATAAATTGGGAGCAGATGTTCTCAGGGAAATGTACAGCAGAAATGTGGCAAATGTTCAGGGGATATTTGTGTGACATTCTGCACAGGTATGTTCCAATGAGACAGGGAAAGGATGGTAGGGTACAGGAACTGTGGTATACAAAGGCAGTTGAAAATCTAGCCAAGAAGAAAAGAAAAGCTTACAAATGGTTCAAAAACCTAGGTAGTGATAGAGATCTAGAAAATTATAAGGCCAGCAGGAAGGAGCTTAAGAATGAACTTAAGAGAGTCAGAAGGGGCCATGAGAAGGCGGTGACCTGGATTAAGGAAAACCCCAAGGCTTTCTACAAGTATCTGAAGAGCAAGAGGATAAGACATGAGAGAATTGGACCAATCAAGTGTGATAGTGGAAATGTGTGTATGAAACCAGAGAAGGTAGCAGTGTCAATTAATGAATAATTTGTTTCAGTATTTATGATGGAAAAGGACTTGGTGATTGTAGGAATAACTTACAGAGGACTGAAAAGCTTAAGCATATAGACATTAAGGAAGAGAATGTGCTGGAACTTCTGAAAAGCTCCAAGTTGGATAAGCTACCGGGACTGGACGAGATATAACCCAGGCTACTGTGGGAAGCGAGGGAGGACATTGCTGAGCCTCTGGCAATGATCTTTGCATCATCAATGGGAACAGGAACATTCCAGAGGATTGGAGAGTTGCAGATGTTATTCCCCTATTCAAGAAAGAAAGTAGAGATAGCCCAGGAAATTATAGACCAGCGAGTCTTACTTCAGTGGTTGGTAAATTAATGGAGAAGATCCTGAGAGTCAAGATTTATGATCATTTGGATAGGCGTAATATGATTAGGAATAGTCAGCATAGCTTTGTCAAAGGCAGGCTGTGCCTTACGAGCCTAATTGAATTTTTTGAGGATATGACTAAGCACATTGACGAAGTCAGAGCAGTAGATGTAGTGTATATGGATTTCAGTAATGCATTTGATTAGGTTCCCCATGCAAGGCTTATTGAGAAAGTAAGGAGGAACGGGGTCCAAGGGGACATTGCTTTGCAGATCCAGAAATGGCTTGCACACGGAAGGCAAAGAGTGGTTGTAGATGGGTCATATTCTGCATGGAGGCTGGTGACCAGTAGTGTGCCTCAGGGATCTGTTCTGGGATCCCTTCTGTGCATGATTTTTTTAAGTGACCTGAATGAGGAAGTGAAAAGATAGATTAGTAATTTGTTGATGACACAAAGTTTGGGGGTGTTGTGGATAGGGCGGAGGGCTGTCAGAGGTTACAGCGAGACATTGATAGGATGAAAACTGGGCTGAGAAATGGAAGATAGAGTTCAACCCAGGTAAATGTGAGGTGGAGGACCAGAGGGATCTTAGTGTCCAAGTCCATAAGACACTCAAAGTTGCTGCACAGATTGACTGCATAGATTGGTTAAGAAGGCATACGATGTATTAGCCTTCATCAACCATGGGATTGAGTTCAAGAGCTGAGCGATAACGTTACAGCTACATAGGACACTGGTTAGACACCATTTGGAGTACTGTGCTCAGTTCTGGTCACCTCACTACAGGAAGGACATGGAAACTATAGAAAAGGTTCACAGGAGATTTACAAGGATAGTACCTGGATTGGTGAGCTTGTCTTATGAGAATAGGTTGAGTGAACTCAGCCTTTTCTCCTTGCAGCAGTCTAAGATTTGAGGTGACCTGATAGAGGTGTATGAGATGATGAAAGGCATTGAATGTGTAGATAGTCAGAGGCTTTTTCCCAGGCATGAAATGACTAACACAAGGAAAAAACAGTTTTAAAGAGCTTGGAAGTAGGAATAGAGGAAATGTCAGGGGTAAATTTTTTAGGCAGAGAGTGGTGAGTGCATGGAATGGGCTGCTGGTGATGGTGGTGGAGGCGGATGCAATATGGTCCTTCAAAAGACTCCTGGATACATACATGAAGTTTAGAAAAATAGAGGGCTATGGTTAACACCAGGTTATTTCTAAACTAAGTACACTTTTGGCACAGCTTTGTGGGTCAAAGGGCCTCTACTGTGTTGTAGGATTTTCTGTTTTCTATGTTCTATCTTTGTCCTCAGGCTTGACACCTGTACAAGAAAACCAGGAATACAATGATTTCCAATACATTATTTCACTGCAGTTAACCAGTTAAAGGTAAACAAATTTCTCTCCCAACTAGCTCTATTTGGAAGGAGTAGATCTGAAATCACCCATAGAGAGAAACATATACTTTACATTTTAGTTGATGAAGATTCTTCCCCTTTTGCAGTTGTCGTGGTTTCTATCACAGTATTTTCACAGAAATCAATTGGCTCTGTTATAAGAAAATAAAATCCAATATTATCTGCTTTGTTTTGCAAAAGCAAGAATGCACAAATGTTAGACCAATAGGTACTTGATCATGGTGGATCAATGCTTGCAAACAGTGGAGGGAATTGGACCCTGATCACTGATCGCTGGCAGAGTAATAATGTTACGCTAATTGTGCACCCAATTACGTTTATATTTGGATTCCTTCCCATGTGCAGGTGCCGGAGGTGTGAAGATACTGCTGGGGAAGTGGAAGGACTTGGAATGAGGGAACCGTAATCCTATTTAAGCATGCGTAATCATAAGGGAAAGGCCCACCATCAAGCATGACTTTGAAAAGAAATTTGTGAATCTACTAAATCCAAGGAAGTGTGTCGTGTTCAGTAAAAGCAGCAAAGCTGAGTATTAGAAGTAGTATAGAATTCAAAATAAAACAATCGATTTAAACATTGAAAATATAGAACATGAGCAAAGTTGCTAGGAATATATATGTAAAGACCTGTTTCATATTTTTTACTGTTATCTGTTTGTATTTCATTTTCTGCTGTTCTGTGGGAGCTGCTTCTTTTCAGCTTATATTTAGGTTATTGTTCAAGATAAGAGATGAGGTGAAACCTGTGCCATCCAATTAGGATGGTCGTGTTGAAAGGGAGGTTTATCTGGTGAGGGACACTAAGGTTGGGTTTGGGGCTTTTTTTGTTGGAGAGGAGATGAGGAGGGAAGACGCTGGGGAGAACCAGTCGTAGCATACGATCCGGTGGGAGACTGTTTGAGATGGATTGTGAGCGACATTTGGAAGGTGGTGTGAGCTTTCACGTTGACCGAGGGCCCAGCGCGTGAGTGAAGGTGAAGTAAAAGGTGAGCTCCAACTTGTACACATCTGATTGTTTAATTAGAATGGGCCCTTTTGTTTTTGTTATTCTTCACTAACCCTTTAGTTAAGATTCATAAACATAATTCCTTTAATCGTATGCAGTGTACTGTCTGTTATTTCGTGGCATAGATTTGTAACAGGGTAGTAAATGGCACAGAATCCACACAAACCGGGGTTTGGGGTGGGATCAAGTGCACCTCAATCTCATGATTTTGCCGGGGCCGGAGGTTGTCTTTCCAAGATTTATGCAGCCAAGGAAACCAGGATGTTTCATATATACCTCCCTGAAAACTTCAGTTGGTATGTGAGAGAAGATTAATTAAAACAAATAGAGGATAACTAACAGACTGAAATGGAGGAATTTATATTGTGCACAAAAAACACAAGACCAACTCAATACATTGATTTTTTTTCTATTGTGCTTCTTCACCACATTTCCTTATACCAATGTCAGGCCAATTGTTCTATAATTTCCTCTTTTCTCTCTACCTCCTTTTTAAAATAGAATGGTTAGCTTCTCTCCAATTCAATGGAATTAAAAATGGCCAGCAGTGCATCTATTATTTTTCGTGAAAATTCCTCACATTCTCTGTGATGTAGAGTATCATAACCTGAAGATTTATTGGTTTTCAATCACATCAGTTTTCCAATCACCATTCTGATGTTATTGGTGAACACTGACTTTCTACCTTTCAATATACCCTCTGATCACCGTTTTTCTTCTTTTTGACAAAGGCTGTTCGTACATTTTTGATGGTGTGTGGTTTTTCATTGATTCTGTTTTATTTATTTGTATCTATTCTGAATGCCTGCAAGAAAATGGATCTCAGGGTAGTATGTGGTGACAAATATGTACTTTGATAATAAATTTACTTCAAACTTTGAAGTAGTTTATCTCAGAAGGACTATCTTAATAAATGGCCAGAAATATTGCCAGATGCAACATATTCACACCCAGCATGTGAGAGCAGATCAGAGACAGGAGACCCTGTGCTGAGAAACTCACGTTTGAACTGCTGTACCAAAAGGCTTTTCATTCTCTGAAAGGTAGTGACAACATACAGTCTATGCTCTTGAGTGGTTCCAACGACACAATATCCAGTACACATCAATCATTCAGTAGTACTCCATCAAACATCATAAAGAATCAAACCCTGCACCACTTACCTGTGCTGTTGACTTCAATCACATTTCTGCAGGTGCTGACACTGTTGGAGATGGACACACTGACCATGTCACTGGATATTTCTCCTTGTCTGTTTGAAGCTTTGCAATAATACAGATAGTTTATGTATTTTAAGGATTGACAATGTAGATCCAGTTCATTGGTATCAGAGATCTTTGAATCCACAGATGTGTTCTTTTTATACCATAAGTACTGAATGGGAAGGGATCCATGGACAGACTCACAGGACACTGATATGGAGTCCCCACAACTTGAGCCATTTGTTGCTGGTGACAGTTGAAGGAAAGGAACAGACGGGGGCTCTGTGGAAGAGAATCAGTGAACATCTGAAAAGCAAACACACTAAGGATTGCAGTAGTTTTGTATCTCGATCAGGAGCAACCAGTTTGGAATCTCAGCAGCTCATTTACCTCTCTGTGTCTCTGCATCATCGCATCTGCCTGAACTACCGTGTCTGCAGGACTCCAGATCAGGACAGCAGTGATGACACTGAGTATGTGTCAGTGTGAAAATCAGAGTTACAATCTCTCTCAGCATAAGGAGACAGTCCAGAGTGTCACCTAACTGTTTGACGTTGGAATAGCAACATTTGTGTGTGTCCTGGAAAACTCCCCATCATGTAAAAGTAGGATATTGTCAGATATGTACAAAATGAATGGTGACTTTTGGGACAAGAGTATAATTGTTATTGGTTTCAGCGACTGAAAGCAGCAAGGGGACCCATGAGTACTGATATCAATATGAAGCCAATAAGAAATCATATGTGACTGGAGAACTAGAAAGATCATAGGCCATAAGATACAGGAGCTGAATTAGGCCAATCTGTCCATTGGGTCTGCTCCACCATTCAGTCATGGCTGCTTTATTATCCATCTTTATCTATTCTCCTGCCTTCTCTTTGTAACCTTTGATGCCCTTAAGAATCACCCTCTGCTTTAAGAATACCCAATGATTTGGCCTCCACAGCAAGCTGTGGCAATGCATTTCACAGATTCACCAACTTTTACATGAAATTTCCTCTCATCTCTCTGTTCAAGGACATCCTTCGATTCTGTGTGCCCTCTAGTACTAGATGCTCACACTGTAGGAAAACTCCTCTCCACATTCATTGGGCTTTGCAATGCTCGATAGCTTTCCACGAGATCCACCCTCATTCTTCTAAACATCAACGAGTACAGGCCCAGTGCCTTCAAATACTCCTGATACATTAAGGAAGATTGACTTCAACTGGAATTTAATTTACAGTTTTGTTACACTGTCCAAAGACCTACCAGTTGGTAGATTAATTGATCACTATAAATTGTCTCATGATTAGTCTAGGGCTAAATCTGGGTATCGCTGGACGGCAATGTTTGAAGGGCAATATCCACGGTATATCTCACTCAATCAATCAATCAATCAATCAATCAATAAAACATAGCTACCTGGACTGGAGTGTATTAGCCATGGACAGAAGTAGGAAAAACATTTTTTTGCTGGAGTATAGGAAGCTGAGGGGATTTTTACACTGAGGGTGGTGACTGCATGGAACATTCAGTCAGACCGGCTGGAGGAAAAGGATATTATCACAATATTTAAGAGGTTTTTGTACAAGGACATGAAAAGGGAGGGAGTGAAGGGATATGGACCAATGCAATACAACAGAATCATGGCCAGAGAACCAAAGAGTCTATTCTTGTGCTGAACTGTGTCCCAAGTTCTCTCTAATTCCATTGCTCTATTTCTCATCAGGACTGGGCTGGTGTAGAGGCGGGTTGCTGGGAAGTAGATGGTCAGTGGGTGCTGGGGAGAGGATTCCTGGAGCACATTGACAGAGACAAAGAGAGTCAGCGTGTGGTAGAGGGGGGAGTGACTGATCCATGAAGCAGGGATGGGTAGTGGAAAAGCCTGCTGTGGGAGAACTGAATGAAGTCTGTTTAGCTCTGGAACTGATTCCCTGTTTATAAATTTCCAGGTATTTATACTAAGAGAAGCACTTGTTTCTCTTCGACCCATTAACATCAGATTACTAGTTTAAGTCTGAATCTCTGACAGGTTGAAATTTCATGCAGATCAGAGGCAGGGAAATGCGCTGAGCCTCCCACTGGCAATAGGTGTCCCATCAGTGGATCAGACCCCGCACTGAATGAGAGCATCATGAGAGGGGATTCCCCATTCCTAGCCCACAACCCACAGGACTCTGCCCCACTGTGGACCATCCGGATATCCGTGTTGCCCTAACTCCGAGCAGGGAGAACATGAATCAGGCATTTCAGTGGAGACATCAAGTCAATATATGAAAAACCTACCGTTAGAAATTTCTACAAAAATGTCAAAGGTTGGATGATTGCCAGATGTTGTAATTCCACATCTGTAATTTCCTCTCTCTTCAGAGACAAGATTCTCCATAGTAACAGTAAATATTCCCAGGGATGTGTTATCTCTGATCGTCATTCTTCCATGAAGCTCATTTTGCCCATTTGCATTCACTGACAATGTCTGTTTGCGATCCCACGTTGGATACCAGTACTTTGTGTGTGAACGGTACATTGGTGCATAGTGACAATTGATTGTGACCGCTCTTCCCACAACTCCTCTTACTTGATCTTCTGCCCATAAAGCACCTGAAACTGAGAGAGAAATTCTTCATTAAATGGACAGGTAAAATTAAATTTACACAAGCAGATTCAAGATTCAAGATTGTTTAATCTTATTTCCTGTACACAAGTGTAAAGGAGAACAAAATCATTATTACTCTGGATCCAATGAAGAACAAAAAAAAACACTACATAGAGTAAATCTAAGGATGTTTTATTTAAAGCTGTCGCTGTGTACTAAGGAATCTGTTACACTATCGATTGGTATAATTGAATTCCACATAGACTGAGAAGACAACAGCATCATCCCTCATCACAAACTCACAGCTCTTCACAAGTAATGATTTAGATTTGATTGGAGTGATCATTGTCAGTGCCCACTAATGTCTCAGTGTGTTTCCACATTTCTGAGTCAATAGATTCCTGATCCAGTCCCATTCTAATAAGGTGAGCCCAAGGTCAGTGGTGGATAACTTACTGGAGGCAATTGTGTGAGACAGGATCTAACTGAATTTGAAAAGGTAAGATCTGATCTGGGATAGTCAACATGATTTTGTGCATGGCAAATCTTGTCAAAGTTTTCAAAGTGACCTGGAAAATGATCCAGTGTTCAGCCCGTTACTCTGTGCCAGCAACGACCATCAGTTGGGCCTGTTCCATCTGCCTGCATTTGACCCGTCTCCCTCTCTTGTCGTTACTACCATCAGTTGGGAGGTGCCGGAGTCCTGGGGCCCACACCACCAGGTTTGTCAGCACTTGGCGATCTGCAGCTATCGGGTTCCTGGATTGGCTTCACTCATCTCAGTGCTGAACTGACTCCGCAGCTCGGGACTCACTTTCGGCGACTCTGCGTCTCATGTTCCACGTATTAATTGTTTACATATTTTTATTATTTGTTCCATTCATCCTCTTTTGCACAGTAGATATTTGTCAGTCATTGTTGTGCGTGGTTTGTCATGGATTCTATTGTGTTACTTTGTCTTGTGGGTATCTGCGAAAAGATGAATCTCTAGATTGTTTATGGTATACATAGTTTGGTAATAAAATTACTTTGAACTTTGAACTAGGAAAGTGGCCAATGGAACAGGTGATGGAATTGAACTCATGCAGAGTGACGTGATGCATTTTGGGAAATTAAGCAAAGGCACAACTTACACTGCAGGGAAAAAGAAGTGCAACTACATTGGGCCCTGAAAGTGACAACACAGGTGGGGAAGTGTTGAACAAGGAATAAGACCGGCTTGCATTCTTTGGATGGGGCATTAAGTACAGTTGGAATGAGATGTTACGACTATAAAGGATGTTAACCAGATCTCACCTTGTCTACTCTGTGTAGTTCCAGAGGAAGAGTGTGATTAAATTAGACAAGGTACAGAAAACATTCACAAAGATGCTACTGTGATTGGAGGGTTTGGGTTATCAATAGGCTGGGACAGTTTTCCCTGAAGTGAACACAGCTGAGGGGTGACTTGATAAAGGTTTGCAAATTAAGAGGCAATGGTATGGTGGATAATCACGGACTTTATCCCAGGTTAGCGGAGTCGGAAACTAAAGAGCCTCGGTTTAAAGTGAGAGGGGATAGTCTTGGAGGGGCGGAGTTTTCCACACAGAGCAGTGTGTATGTGGAAAAGGCTGCCAGAGGAAGTGCCAGAGGTGGGAACACATACAACGTTTCAAATAGATTTGGACAAGTTCATGGACAGGAAAGCTTTAGAAGGATACCAGCCAATTGAGAGGAAATGGGAGAAGCTCAGGAAGACACTGGGGTCAGCATGGACGATTTGGGCCGAAGCACCTGTTTCCTCAACCAATATCTCTATGACTCTGCTGCATCCTCTCTAAATTGTAACACACTTCTGAAAGGTTAGAATCAGAATTCTATTTTATTGCATTGGTGTGACAGCTTATTGGATCACAGCCAATCATATTGCAGTTCAATTTCAAAATTGTAAGTACATTTAATGACAAAGTATGAATACTATATTCAGCCTTCAGATTTTCTCTTTACAAGCAGCTGCAAAACAAAAAAAACTGTAGAATCCATTAATAAACACTGTCAAATGCACAATGTGTAGTAAAAAATAAATCATGCAAAAAATTAAAGTGAGTAAGTAGATTCTTAACTGAAATTCATAAATGTGAGCCCACAGCCACAAAGCCAGTCATCACAGCAGCCAGTGAAGGAGCCGTTAATTACTGTACAGGCCATTGGCTCAGTTCAGCACAGAGACAGGTTAACTTCGTGGAGCAGCAAGCAGAAGACTTGTCCATCCTTCGCATAGGACTAACATTCTTACACAGTTTTGCATGAATTTTGAAATTTTATTATCCTGTTCACAGCCATGAAATGCAGCAGACTTGTTCATATCTGTACATAGACTCAATTTCCCTTCCCATATCTCAAAGTGAGTGAGGTATTTCAATCAGCTGTCTGAAACTCCGTTTCAGTGGTCAATAATTTACTTGGACTGTTCACGGAATTCTAAAGCTAGTGATAACCATAAGACACAGGAGCAGAATTAAACCATTTTTCCCATAGAGTCTGCCCCACCAGTCCATCATGGCTGAATTATTATCCCACTCAATCCCATTCTCCTGATTTCTCTCCATAATCTGTGATGTATTTACTAAACATGAAACTATTGTGCTCCATTTTCAATATACCCAATGACTTGGCCTCAAAAGCCGTCTGTGATAAGTAATTCCACAGATTCAACACCCTCTGGCTAAATAAATTCCTCCTCATCTCCGTTTTAATGAACGGACTCTGTTCGTTGTACATGTGGAATGTGTGGTGTTTCCCCGGGGTAGCCCCGTTTCCGCCCACATTCTAAAGACATACTGGAAAGATTAATCGGTCTTTGTTGATTGTCCAAAGTGTTGAACAAGGAATAAGACTAGCTTGCCTTCTCTGGATGGGGCATTAACTACAGTTGGAATGATATGTTACAACTATAAATGATGTTGACAAGATCTACCCTGTCTACCCTGTAAAGAAATTCCTCACCCTCAATAGAAGTATAAGAGCAGCAGTAACAAAAAGACATAGTTAAATGTATCCTCCCTTGAAAGGAGGACTTACTGGTGCCATTGATTTCGGTCACGTAACTGCAGATCTCTCCGTTGTTGAAAACTGTCACTTTAACTATTCTGCTGAATTTTGCTCCATGCTGATTCGAGGCTCTGCAGTAATATTGATGGTGCTGCTGGTTGAATGATTGACAATGCAGAGCCAGTTCATTGGTGCCTGATACCTTTCGATACCCAGATGAGGTTTGTTCATACCAGCTGTACTGAATGGGAAGGGATCCCTGGAGGGACTCACAGGAAACTGACACTGAGCCCCCGAGACGTGAGACATTTGCTGGTGACAGATATTGAAGCACAGGAACAGACACGGGTTCTGTGGGAAAGAATTAAACATTCAGACACTGATTGAACATCTGAAAATCAAACACTCTTCTGCCATTTTATTAGGTACCCCAGTTCACCTGCTCATTAATGCAAATATCTAATTAGTCAATCATGCGGCAGCAATACAGTCCATATAAAGATGCAGACATAGGCAAGAAGTTCTGTCTTTGTTTAGGCCAGACATGAGAATGAGGAAAAAAGGTGATCTAAGTGACCTTGACCATGAAATAATTGTTGGGTGCAGATGGTGTAGATTTTCTATTTTTCAGTCTGATCATCTGACATTCTTTAATGGTCTGGAGTAGACAATAGACAATAGACAGTAGGTGCAGGAGTAGGCCATTCGGCCTTTCTAGCCAGTACCGCCATTCACTGTGATCATGGCTGATCATACACAATCAGTACCCCGTTCCTGCCCTCTCCCCATATCCCTTGACCCCACTATCTATAAGAGCTCTATCTAACTCTCTCTTGAATGCATCTAGAGACTTGGCCTCCACTGCCTTCCGGGGCAGGGCATTCCACATATCCACCACTCTCTGGGTGAAAAAGTTGTTCTGCATCTTTGTTCTTAATGTCCTACCTCTTATTCTTAAACTTTGGCCTCTAGTTCTGGACTCACCCATCAGCGGGAACATACATCCTTGCCTCCAGCGTGTCCAATCCCTTAATAATCTTATATTTTTCAATCAGATCCCCTCTCATCCTTCTAAATTCCAGTGTATACAAGCCCAGTCGCTCCAATCTTTCACCATATAACAGTCCCGCCATTCTGGGAATTAACCTTGTGAACCTACACTGCACTCCCTCAATAGCAAGAATGTCCTACCTCAAATTTGGAGACCAAAACTGCACACAATACTCCAGGTGGGGTCTCACCAGGGCCCTGTACAGCTGCAGAAAGATCTCTTTACTCCAACACTTAATTTCTCTTGTTATAAGGGCCAGCATGCCATTAGCTTTCTTCACTGCCTGCTGTACTTGCATGCTTGCTTTCTTTAACTGATGTACAAGAACACCTAGATCTCATTGTACTTCCCCTTTTCCTAATTTGACTCCATTTAGATAGTAATCTGCCTTCCTGTTCTTGCCAACAAAGTGGATAACCTCACATTTATCCACATTAAACTACATCTGCAATACATTTGCCCTCTCGCCCAACCTGTCGAAGTCACCCTGCATTCTCATAACATCCTCCTGACATTTCACACTGCCACCTAGCTTTGTGTCATCAGCAAATTTGCTAATGTTACTTTTAATCCCTTCATCTAAATCACTTAGATGATGAGTAGATGGTTACAGTTCGGTACAAATGCATAGACATCAGTCTGAATCATAGTTACACTCTCTCTGCCCTGTGATGTGCAAACCAGACTCACAAGACACTGACACGGAGTCCCCACAACTTGACCCACTTGTTGGTGGTAAAAATTGAAGCAAAGGAACAGACATGTGTTCTGTGGAAAAGAATCAGTGAACATCTGAAAATCAAACACACTAACGATTTCAGCAGTTCTGTATCTTGACAAGGAGCAACCAGTTTGGAATCTCAGCAGCTCATTTACCTCTCTGTGACTCTGCAGCCTCGCATCTGCCTGAACTGCCATTTCTGCAGGACTCCAGATCAGGACAGCAGTGATGACACTGTGTATGTGTCAGTGTGGAAATCAGAGTTACCATCTCTCTCAGCATCAAGGAGACAGTCCAGAGTCACCTAACTGTTTGACGTTGGAATGGCAACATTTGTGTGTGTCCTGGAAATCTCCCCATCATGATAAAGCAGGCAATTGTCAGATATGTACAAAATGAATGATGACTTTTGGGACAGAGTATAATTGTTATTGGTTTCAGTGACTGACAGTGACAAGGGGACCCATGAATATTGATATCTATGTGAAGCCAATAAGAAATCATATGTGCCTCGAGAACTAGAAAGACCATAGGCCATAAGACCATAAGATATAGAAGCAGAATTAGACCAATCTGTCCATTAGGTCTGCTTCACCATTCAATCATGTCTGCTTTATTAGCCCTCTTTATCTATTTTCCTGCCTTCTCTTTGTAGAATTTGATGCCATTAAGAATCAACCTCTGCTTTAAATATACCCAATGATTTGGCCTCCATAACTGCCTGTGGTAATGAATTCCACAGATTCACCAGCTTTTGGTTAAAGAAAGTCCCCCTCATCTCTCTGTTCAAGGACATCCTTCGATTCTGAGTCTATGCCCTCCTGTCCTAGATGCTCGCACTGTAGGAAACCTCCTCTCCACATCCACTGGGCTTTTCAATGCTTGATAACTTTCCACAAGATCCTCCTTCAATCTTCTAAACACCAACGAATACAGGCCCAGTGCCCTCAGATACTCCTGATACATTAGGGAAGATTGACTTCACCTGGAATTTAAATTCCAGTTTCGTTACACAGTCCAAAGACCTACCAGTGGTAGGTTAAATGATCACTGTAAATTGTCTCATGATTAGTCTAGGACTAAATCTGGATATTGTTGGACAGCAATGCTTGAAGGGCATAATCCACGGTATATCTCATTCAATCAATTGATCAATAAATACATAGTTACCTGGATTGGTGTGTATTAGCCATGGACAGAAGTTGGAAAAACTTGGATTCTTTTTGCTGGAGTGTCGGAGGCTGAGGGGATTCCTGATAGAAGTTTATAAAATTATAGAAGTCAGAGATAGGGAAGATAGTCTGGACCTTTTTTTCTCAGGGTTAAAATATCAAATAATAGTGAGTATAGTTTTAAGGTGATCAGGGGAAATTTTAAAGGACATTTGTGAGACAAGTTTTTTTTACACTGAGGGTGCCGACTGTATGGAACATATAGTCAGACTGACTGGTGGAAAGGGATATTATCACAATATTTAAGAGGTTTTTGTACAAGGACATGAAAAGGGAGGGAGTGAATGGATATGGACCAATGCAATAAAATGGAATCATGGTCAGTGAACCAAAGAGTCTATTCTTGTGCTGGACTGTGTCCCATGTTCTCTTAATTCCATTGCTCTATTTCTCACCGGGACTGGGCTGGTGTAGAGGCTGGCTGCTGGGAAGTAGATGGTCAGTGGGTGGTGGGGAGTGGATTCCTAGAGCAGATAGACAGAGGCAAAGAGAGTCAACGTGTGGTAGAGGGGGAAGTGACTGATCTATGAAGCAGGGATGGGTAGTGGGAAAGCCTGCTGTGGGAGAACTGAATGCAGTCTGGATAGCTCTGGAACTGATTCCCTTTTTATGAATTTCAAGGTGTTCACACCATGAGAAACACTTGTTTCCATCGACTTATTAACATCAGACTATTTGTTTTGGTCTGAATTGAAACCTCTGACAGGGTGAAATTTTACACAGTTCAGAGGCAGGAAAATGTGTTGAACCTCCCACTGGAAATCGGTGTCCCATCAGTGGATCAGACCCCGCACTGAATAAGAGCATCATGAGAGGGGATTCCCCATTCCTAGCCCACAACACACAGGACTCTGCCCCACTGTGGAGACTCCGGATATCCATGTTGCCCTCACTCCAACCAGGGAAAACATGAATCAGACATTTCAGTGGAGACATTAAGTCAATATACGAGAAACTTACCGCTAGAAATTTGTACTAAAATGTCAAAGGTTGGATGATTTACAGATGTTGTAATTCCACATTTGTAATATCCTCTATCTTGATAGACAAGATTCTCCATAGTAACAGTAAATATTCCCAGGGATGTGTTATCTCTGATTGTCATTCTTCCATGAAGCTCATTTTGCCCATTTGCATTCACTGACAATATCTGTTGGCGATCCCACGTTGGATACCAGTACTTTGTGTGTGAGCGGTACATTGGTGCATAGTGACAATCGATTGTGACCGCTCTTCCCACAACTCCTCTCACTTGATCTTCTGCCCATAAAGCACCTGAAACTGAGAGAGAAATTCTTCAGAAAATGGACAGGTAAAATCAAATTTACACAAGCAGATTCAAGATTCAAGATTGTTTCATCATATTTCCTGTACACAAGTGTAAAGGAGAACAAAATCATTGTTACTCTGGATCTGATGGACAACAATGAAAATACAATATAAAGAATAGTCTAAAATTAAAAATGTTTTATTTAAAGCTGTCAGAAAGATTAATTGGTCTTTGTAGATTGTGCTGTGATTTGGATATCGTTAATCAGGTTTGTCAAGGGTTGCTGGGCCTGTGTGGCTTGAACGGTCAGAAGGACCTGCTCTGCACTCTATCGGTAAATAAGTAAAAGGACGTCCTTGCTTTCTGAGGATGATTTCTCAGACAAGATTCCCCCATATGGAAACCATGTTTTATCAAGTACCTCCAAGTAATTCAAAATCTTGTTCTTAACAATGGACTCGGAGGATGGAACAAAGTCAAGATGGTGCTAAACAGCAACTGCTTTGAAACATGGAAACATAGAAAACCTACAGCATAGTACAGGCCCTTTGGCCCACAATGCTATGCTGAACATGTACATACTTTAGAAATTACCTAGGGTTACATGCACCTGTCCAGGAGTCTCTTAAAAGACCCTATCCATCACTGTCACCAGCAGCCCATTCCACTCACTCACTACTCTCTGCCCTGATATCGCCTTTGTACCTGCTTCCAAGAAACTTAGAACTGTCCCCTCTCATGGTAGCCATTTCAGACCTAGGAAAAAGCCTCCAACTATCCACAAGATCAATGCCTCTCATCATCTTATACACCTCTATCAGGTCACCTCTCATCCTCCGCCACTCCAAGGAGAAAAGATCGAGTTCACTCAACCTATTCTCATAATGCATGCTCCCAATCCAGGCAACATCCATGTAAGTCTCCTCTACACGCTTTCTATGGTGTCCACATGCTTCCTGTAGTGTGGTGACCAGATCTGAGCACAGTACTCCAAGTGGGGTCTGAACTGGGTCCTATATAGCTGTAACATTACCAGTTTACTTGCACCTTCTGAAATGGCTCTGTTTCTTTTTGTGCTATATGCTTTATTTCCTTATCAAGGTTCTTTTGAAGGCTCTGACTCTGACTTTGTATATCTGTGGGAATGGGACCCGCTATCGGAGCCTCACGAGCGGCCTTGATACCCAAGGACGCGGCCTGGAAGACGAGTGTGCATTCAGGGTGCTGGAATTTCATGGCTCTGGTGACAGGCTGTTTCTAGGCCGGTGCCCCCGACTGAGGCATCACTGGAGAACACGGAACATCGGGAGCAGTAGGTTAGCTGCTGGCTGTGTGTCCTGAGACCTGAGCCCTGGGGCCGACTCTCTGGGCACAGAGCTCGGAACTAGTGACATTTACATTTACATTTAACATTGTAAATCAACGACTTGTTCCTTGTGTGTCCCCTTTCACTGACATATGGGGACACCTCTTTTTCCCTTATTAGCGAGAGAGAGACCCTGCAGTGAATTGAATAGCTAGGTGAACGAGTAGTCTTTGGGGTTCTGCAAGTCTGTGTCTTTATTGATACTTTGCTGCGTGCTTGAGTGCCCGGTGGAGGCTGCTGGTGCTTTTTTTAACTTGTGTGGGGTAGGGGGTCATTGCCTTGCCACTGCTTGTGTATCGGAGTGGGGAGATGGGGGGTGGGACTTTGGGGTTCCAGTGTTTAATTATCATTCATTCTTTGGGCCACCCCTCTGTTTTCATGGATATTTGTGAAGAAAAAACGTGTTCTTAATAATGGACTCCAACATCTTCCCAACCACTGATGTCATGCTAATTGGTCTATAATTTTTTTTTTGCCTCCCTTCCTGCTTAAAGAGTGGAATGACACTTTCAAATTTGCAGTCCTCCAGAACATTCCAGAATCTAGTTCTTATCACTAATGCCACCACAAAGTCTTTCAGTATGGCGGGGTGCAGTCCATCTGGTCCTGGTCACAATCTACCTGCAGACCTGTCCTTCCTTTTGTTTTTATGGGTGTCATTGTCTCACAACTCAAAACTGATTCTGGCCTTTTCAAAGCGGAAGCCAGAAGTATGAAGGGAATGCTATCAATTTGTCTGAATGTGCAATTCCAAATTTGTTCGAGATGATCCACATCTTCATTGAGGAAGTGATGGACTTAACTGTTCACTGCACTTTATTTCTACCCCATGGAGGCTGCAATGAGTAGCTTCTACAAATGTAAAGAAGTTCTGTACCCACACTAGAAGTATAAGAGCAGCAGTAACAGAGTTACAAAAAGAAACATTTAAATGTTTCCTCCTTTGAAAGGAGGACTTACTGGTGTCATTGATTTCTGTCACATAACTGCAGATTTCTCTGTTGTTGAAGACTGTCACTTTAACTATTCCACTGGATCTTGCTCCAAGCTGATTCGAGGCACTGCAGTAATATTGATGGTGCTTGTGGTTGAATGATTGACAATGCAGAGCCAGTTCATTGGTGTCTGAGATCTTGTAATACCCAGATGAGGTTTGTTCATACCAGCTGTACTGAATGGGAAGGGATCCCTGGAGGGACTCACAGGAAACTGACACTGAGCCCCCGAGACGTGAGACACTTGCTGGTGACAGGTATCGAAGCACAGGAACAGATACGGGTTCTGCAGGAAACAATTAAACATTCAGACACTGAATGAACATCTGAAAATCAAACACTCTTCTGCCACTTTATTACATACACCTGTTCACCTGCTCATTAATGCAAATATCTAATTAGTCAATCATGTGGCAGCAATACAGTCCATATAAGGATGTAGACGTAGGCAAGAGGTTCTGTCTTTGTTTAGGCCAGACATGAGAATGAGGAAGGAAGGTAATCTAAGTGACTTTGACCATGAAATAATTGTTGGGGCCAGATGCTGTCATTAGATAATCTCAGAAACTACTAATCTTCTGGGATTTTTCACCCACAAAGGTCTCTAGAGTTTACAGAGAATGATGTGAACAACATAAAAAAATCCAGTGAGCGGCAATTCTGTGAACAAGATACCTTGTTAAAGAGAGAGATCAGAGGAGAAAGGCCAGATTGGTTCAAGCTGACAGAAAGTTGACAGGAATTCAAATAACCATGTGTTATGACAGTGGTATGTAGAAGAGCATCTGGAAATACAACATATCGAACCTTCAAGAGGATGGGCCACAGAAGCAGAAGACCAGGAATATCCAATCATTGGCCACTTTATTAGGTACAGGAGGTACCAAATAAAGCGGTCCCTGCTTGTTTAAAGACAGTAATGTGAGATATCTGTCACGTGTTTGCTGCCTTTCAGGATAAAATGATATTGTGACTGGGTTTAGTGAAGGAAACATGTGGCATTGATGTTAATGCAGAGATAGTGAGGGATGAACAGGGTGGGTACCAAGATCATGAAATATTTACTTTACTTGGAGATGTAAATTAAATCTCCTAATGAAAACTGGTCTTATAATTCTACAGTAATGTGAGATATCTGTTTGGTGGTTTTCAGGAGATAATTAATATGTGACTGGATCCAATGACCTACCATATCGCAGGGAGCATTTGGCACTGATATGAATGCAGAGATATTGAGGGTTGGACAGACTCTGGACACTTACTTTATGGAAGGGACAAAGTCAATCACTGAGAAACCTACCATCAGATACTTGTAGATGTACATTAAACATCGGATCGGTCCCTTGTGTTGAAATTCCACAGCTGTACCATCCTGTATCTCCAGAATGAAGATCCTTCATAGTAACAGTAAATATTCCCCGTTCCGGGTTATCTGTGATTGACACTCGTCCACTCCATCCATGTTGCCAATTTGTTTTCACTAAAACTGAACATTGGACAGTCCATCCATGGCACCAGTACTTTGCGTGTGAGCGGTAATTCGCTTCATGGTGACAATCAATTCTGATCGCTCTTCCCACAACTCCTCTTACATACTGCTCTGCCCACAATGCACCTGAAACTGAGGGAGGCATTTTCAGATTTGAGATGAAAGGAACAATTCAATGCAAACAAATATTTTTGAACATAACAGTGAAAATAGAACCAGGTCATGTCCAGTGGCACGTGGCACAGGCAGTAATTCCAAGATTACTACTTTTGAGGTCCTGATTCTCAGCTTCTTTCCTAACTCCCTGTGGTCTGTTTTCAGGACCACCTCCCTTCTACCTCTGTTGTTGGTACCAGTGTGTACCACGACCTGTGGCTAATCACCTTCCCACCAGGATATGGTGGATGCAATCAGAAACATCCCGGACCCTGGCATCTGGGAGGCAAACTACCATTCGTGTGTCTTTCCTGCATCCAGAGAATCGCCTGTCTGACCCCCTAACTATAGAGTTCCCTATCACTGCTGCCATCCACTTTCTTTCCCTTCCCTTCTGAGCCAAAGGGCCAGACACTGTGTCAGAGGCATTGCCCCTGTTGCTTCCTGCAGTTTGGTCATCTTCCCCGCCAACAGTACTCAAACAGGAGCACTTATTGTTAAGAGTGACAGCCACTGGGGTCTCCCTAGTATCTGACTCTTGCCCTTTCCTTTCATGACTGTTACACACTTATATGTCTCCCGAGGCCCCAGTGTGACTACCTGCCTATATCTCCACTCTAACACCTCCTCACTTTCCCTGAACAGGAGAAGGTCATTGAGCTGCACCTCCAGTTCCATTACGCACTCCCTAAGGAGCTGCAGCTCAACAAATGTAGCCGTGCAGGAGGCTGGGAGTCTACTGGATATCCTACAACTGACACCCAGTACAGAACACCAGCCACACAGACATACTTCTTATTCCTCCCAAGTAACTTACCTCGCTTCGACTCCTTATCGCCTAAGCCCACTGAGCCAAAGCCCTCCTACTCCATCTCCCTCTACTCTGTGCCCACCCTATAAATCTATCACCTAGAATATAAGCAGATGAATCTCTTCTTCAGCAACTCCAAAGGCTCCACATACTTCCTGTTATGCAGCAACCAGAACTACCCACATCCTCCAAAAGTGGATTAAGCAAAGTTTTATACTAGATGCTTTTCTGACATTTTTCAGTCTGAAGTCCACACTGAAACCTGTTTTACCACTGATATTACATCTGTAGGTGTTGCTGCCTTCATGGATTTGTACATCCTTCTGGATCTGTCTTGGTGTTAAGTCAGACAAATCTGTTTTGGAGAACCTGCCACTGAGGAAATAACAAAGCAGGGAACAGATGTGATGTAAAAAGGGGATTTTCATGCAAACTCAGCATCCAAAACATGGCTTCATTCCCTCTGAAGTCTGTGTCAGTTCCTTGAAGCAAAATTTAAAACTCACCTCTTCTGCAATACATTCCATTGGTCAGTGCAATTTCAAGAGCTATGATGGGATTTCACTTTACAACAGTTCAATATTAAAGGGGGGAACAACAGCTGATTGGAATGACACATTCATGCACTGTGGTGATATGGAGTTTATCACAGTGATAAAATCCATGTCAGCTCTGTTCTTGACTGAAGTCAAATCCATTTTGACAGCATATGGTCTGTGTGATTTGCTCAAGTATTCTTATAGAATTATATCAGACAAAATTTGAACAGGTCACATATATCTCCCCTTATGGGCTCCATTACCTCTAACCTGCATCCCTTCACTCACCTTCTCAGCTAACGGAAGTTACCACTTCCACAATACATGAACACAGGAAATTCTGCAGATACTGGAATTCCAAAACAACATACACAAAACATTGGAGGAGCTCAGCAGGTGAGAGAATCTATGGAATTGAATTAACAGTCAATGTTTTGGGGCAAGACATTTCTTCAGGACGGCAGGAAGGAGGAAAGACACCAGAAAAAAATGTGGGGTGGGGAGGGAAAGAAGGATATCTCGAAGATGATAGGTGAAACCAGGAGGGTTGTAAAGACAGAGGACTGGAGAGGAAAGAATCTGATTGGAGAAGAGAGTGGACCCATAGGAGAAAGGGGGTGGGAGAGAACCCAGGGGGAGGTGATAAGCAACTGAGAAGAAGTAAAAGGTAATATCGCGGAAGAGAAGAAGTGATGAAGTTGAGGAAGTTTTTCACAATATATCACAATATTTCATTATAATCCAGTTCTGTAAAAGTGTCTCTGCCTGAAACCTTAACTGCTTTTTCATTTCCATAGATACTGTGTGACTGGCTGAATTCCTTCAGCATTTTTGTTTGTTGTTCTGAATTTCCAGCATCTATAGATTCCCTGGGGTTTTAAATCCACAATATCATTGTTAACCTGGTTAGAACTTTAGATGTTATTTGAAGTGGATCTATCCAGTTAGTGCTGTGTGATTCTCTACAGCAGATAAAATCTCAGTACAAGGGATTTACTTAAATTTACTCATATTGTAGAAGTAATGCATTCTGTCCAACTGTTTCATGATGATTTCATTGTAGTATGAAAGTTGATGTGATCTGAAAAATAGTTTATTTATATTCACTTGAAATTTGAGGGCAATGTGAAAGTACTATATATGCAGAAAATGTTAAACCCCACAATAATCCTCACACATTCTTGTTTCGTAACTTCGCAAAAAAGGAATCTGACATATGTCATCAGAATTTCCTGTCAATAAAAATAAAATATCCAATTCCACTTCTGTTTTCCATGTCAGGGTCATAGAATTTACAACATAGGAGGCTGTTCAGCCCTTCATTCATTACTGGTTGAAAAAGCTCTAACTGTTCTGGTCTTCCCTGGGTCCTCTGCCTAGCAGGTGAAGCCTCCTCAAATACACCTTCCAGCCTCCCTTGTTGCGCCGAGAGTTCCAGCCTCTACAAACCCTTCAGGAAGTGAGATCCAGAACTGCACCACTTCCTCACTTCTCCGTGGATTATCACCTTTTCATGGTGGAGAGACCTGTGAGTGATGTTGTCCAGACTGTAGCTCCATTGGTGGAAGGATCAATGGGGGGATCCAGACAACAAAACAATCCAAGTAAGACCTCAGCTTAACTAATGGAAGATTAGACATCACAATGGCAGAGAAGGCAGAGGAAGGATGAAGCAGTGAAGGGTCCCCCAGTCATCTTGCATTCCATGCTATTGGACCCAAACCAAAATCTGTCAAGGACCAAGTTGTGGCTGCCCATTCATCAACCTCCCTACATTAAACAAAATCCTGCACAGGTGTCCTCCATTAAGGCAATCCAGCACACCATGCCAGATGGTCACAGCAAGTGGTGTAGGGGTCAGAATTGTGATGATGTGGATACTGCAGTCACCTGAGGACCCACCAACAGACACACTTGAGTCGAGTTACTACTCCTACCTGGGAGAAAAGTGTTCTCCTCAATCCCCCTCTAATCCTAACAACTGTTAACTTTTAACCCAAGACCCCTATTTTTAACACCTCATCTAAGTGATCAAAATTATTCCTGTTCATACTTTTGATGCCCTTTATAATTTTTCACAACTCAATTAAGTCTCCTCTTTGCCTGTTTAGTTTCAGATAAATTAACCCCAGCCCATCCAGTCAATCCAACGAGTGAATCACTCAGTCCCAGGCAGCAGTCTCCCCAGTACTTTCTTGTCTTTCTGGTAATGTGGTGATCACAAATGACCACAGTGTTCAAGCCATGGGCAGAACTGCACTGTCTCTATATCCTTGGAATCTGCAAATAAAGGAAACTGTTATGTCTGCCTTTCTAATCAACTTATTTACATCTTCAGTCACACTCAATGATCAGTGATCATACTCAACAAGGTCCCCATGATCCTCACATTCCTCAGTATCCTTGTGTTTGCTTATCTATTACTACACTGGTGCTGGGGTGGAGATACCTCTCCACTAAAGGAAGTGTAAGATGCTCCTTACCTCTGACACCTTGTGAAGGTCACCCTTGGGCAAGGTGTAACACCGGCTTAGCAACCCTCAGTCAGAGTCATGTGAAGCAATGGGAGCAGGTGGTAGATGGTCATATCAGCAGCTAGAACATATCATAAATCCTGATTATGCAACCACTGACACCAATCAGACCAACTGTGTTTGGGGTGTGACTGCATTCAGATATCACACAAGTGTGGAGAGAGAGAGAGAGAGACTGAAGCATGCCAATAGTTTGCAGACTTTAACACAAACATCTTAAGGGAAAATAAAACAAAAACACGAGGCCAAACAGCGCCATCTACTGAAACTCTGAAGCAGTAAACTAGATGCCAACATCACGGCTGAATGGAATATCTAAATATAAAATGAATATTGTTTGTCTCCAGCATCTGATTACTCCACTTTCTCAGGCAAGTCTTACCAAACCTTGGACATGTTCAAACGTAGACTGCGCAGGTCCATTGGACAGTCAGATGCCATTGGTAGTCTTCGATGCGCATTCTAAATGGAATGATGCCAAAGCGGTGATGACTTCGATCAGGCACAACGATAAACATTTTATGCTACTATTAGGTACACATATAATCCTCTATACTGTGGTCTATGACAATGGTCCCATGTTCACAAGTGAGGAATTCGAACTATTTTTTACAGAACAATGGAATTTGATTGCAACGTTCGCCCCCCCCCCCCGTCACCCAGCATCAAACGGTATGGCTGAGAGAGCTGTTCAGACTGTCAAGCAAGGGATACAAAAGTTGAATACACACCAGCATCAACAGTTTTTTGCAGGTACCTGATAACTCTACAAACCACCAGATGTTTCATCTGGGCTATTGATAGGTCACAGGTTGCAGTCCCAATTGGATTTGTTGTGCCTTGATGTGGAAAACTGAGTAAGACACAGACAACAGAAGGAAAGTGTGGTATGATTCAAATACAGAACATCATAACTTTGAGGAGGGAGTGCCAGTTTATGTTCACCCAACTCCTGAGAGCTGAACATGGATGAAAGAAGAAGTTGTGGTGTAAGAGTGCCAATAGTTTACCTGAGCGCTTGAGGATGGTAGTGTATGCCACCAACATCTAGATCACATGCGGAAAGCAAGTATATCACTTGTTGCTGAACAAGCTTGTGAGCAAGATGAGTTAGACCTGTTAGGAGTGATGAACAGACCTGATGGACAATGGGTTAACCATTCCCAACCCCCCCCCCCTCCTGAGAACCACGAACTATTACTGTTGCTATGTTGACCATGAGAAAGAGAGACGAAAAACAGGCAAGAACATCGGCAACAGATAAGAGAGAGGGGGAAATTGCTGATTAACTGTATTGTGACTCCTTTTTGAATTATTTACTGTTTCGCTGCAAGGACAATAATTTGCTCATAAACATTCCTCAGTGGACTGAAGGAGTGGCCTTATTTGATGGACACAGTCATTCAGGATTGATGGATAGCTGAGTCCTCGTTAGTAGGGATAAAATAACAGGTCTGGAGAGACACCCGCCAGAGACGCCAGTGGACACTGATTGAGGGTTGGAACCCACAGAAAGGTGGGGGCTTTGGAGACTGAACCGGGGATCAGTCAGTAAAACTCACAGTGTTACAGCAGGGCCGGTGGGGACTTGTATGTGTGTCCACTCATGCCAGAGTGACGAGTCTACCAGAGAAGAACAGTCTGGCTGAAGACCAGAGGGGTCATAGCTGAATGACCATCATAACAATGATACAACAGTTTACGAAATGAAAGGAAGATTTGGCTGCTGTAGCTGTTACATCTCGCTCGCTCTCTCACTCTCTCTCTCTCTCCAATGATTAAAATACAACAACCATAACTACATCAGCACTCATGAACTGAACTGAACTTTATACATTTCTATGACAATTTATTTACCCCTAGACATCGATAGAGCTTGTTTATTATTACTTATTATTATTATTCCTACACTTTTAGGTTTATTACTGCTAACTGGTTCTATATGTATATTTGCATTATTGATATGGTTTTGTTTATTTTTATTAATAAACACCTTTAGTTTGGTACCACCACACTCCAACGGATTCTTCTCCAACGGACACCCAGTTACGGGGTACGTAACAAATTGGGGGCTCGACCGGGATTTGATTAGTAAATAGGGCCAGTGATTCGGGATAAAAGTCCCTTATCTGATCTGGTTGTGAGATGGGAAACGATCAGGGACGGACATTGTTAAATTTTTAAAAGACCTGACTCTGGGGGCAGGAAGGCTGAATTGGTGAATGTTGTGAAACGATTAGATCTCCCAGAGGTGAAATTGTCTATGAGAAAGGTGGATATACAGAGAGAAATAGCTATACATTATGTATCTAAGGGTGTGTTCACACCAGATGTATTGGACCTGTTCCCTGAGAGGAAACCAGCCGAGGGGGATGTTCAGTTAGAGATGGAAAAATTAAGGCTGGCTGAAGAAAAGGAGAAGAGGAAGCATGAACTTCAGATAAGGCAGCTGGAAGCAGAGTGAGAAGCTGCAGGGCGATGAGTGGATGCTGAAAGGAGGAAAAAGGAGGCTGAAAGGAAGAAGGAAGAAGCTGAAAGGCAGATGGAGGAAAGGAAGAAAGAGAGGCAGCATGCGCTGGAAATAAAGGCACAGCAGGGAAGAGACCGGGTGGCAGACCCAAATGAGGGGTTCAAGATTGGTCGGGAGTTCCAGTTGGTACCTCCGTTCGAGGAGATGGATGTCGATAACTTCTTCCTTCATTTTGAGAAAGTGGATGTGAATCACAACTGGCCTGAGAGAAAATGGGCTGTTCTGGTACAGAGCATACTTAGGGGGAAGGCTCAGCAAGCGTATTCGGCATTGTCTATGGATGCACCTAAGGATTATGGGGAAGTAAAAAAGGCTGTACTGAGGAGTTACGAGTTGGTGCCAGAGGCATACCGGTAGAAGTTCCGGAACCTGAGAAAGCTGTGGAACCACATGTATTTAGAATTTGCCTGTGAGATGCAAATATATTGTGAGCGTTGGTGTGCCTCTAAAGGGGTTGATGACGATTATGATAACCTGTTACAGGTAATACTGATAGAGCAGTTCAAAAGTTGTATCCCTGAGGGTATGAAGATGTACTTGGATGAGCAGGAGACAGAGACTCTGTCTGCAACTGCCAAGTTAGCAGACGAGTACACCTTGACCCACAAGTCAAAGTTCTCCTCAAACAAGAGTTACCAGAGAGGCAGTAGGGACAGTAGAGAAAGCCCACTGGCTATCTCACAGAATAAGCCGGGAGCTAGTGGAAAAGGTGAGGAGGAGGAAAAGCAAGCTGGCAGGAAGGTTCCTAGCTTTACCTGTTATAATTGTGGGAACGCTGGTCATATAACATCTAAGTGTTTTTTCTCCGAAGAAGGAGACGGGAAAAGGGGAAACAGCAATCCCTACTGGTTGCATTGAGTCAGTCAGTAGATCGATGAGGAAGGCAAAGGTAGATAGAACACATGAGGGGCGTGAGAAGTTTATCTCGGAAGGGACGGTGTCTGTGAAGGAAGGAGAAACCCCAGTTCCAGTGTGGATCTGGAGAGATACTGGGGCTGGTCAGTCATTGATTTTAAGGAAGGTTCTGAGACCCAGACTGGGGAGGCTGTGTTGAGAGGTATCAGAAAAGGAACCGAGGCCGTACCTTTGCACAGGATATTTTTGAAATGTGACCTGGTATCTGGACCAGTCGAAATAGGGGTGACGTCAAAACTACCGATGGACGGCGTGGACGTCCTACTTGTTAACGATCTGGCAGGTGGTGACATGTGTTCAGCAGTGAAACTGACCCGCACATAGATTCTAAGATTTACCCCACATGTGCAATAACTCGCAGCATGTCTAGAAAGGCGGCTAAGAAAGGAGCCAGTTTAAATGAGTCCAGTTTTGATTTAGTGGAGACATTTTTGCCGACCTTGTATGAAAAGGGGTTACTGGATGAGAGGGAAAAGGATAGTGGATCTAAGGAGAGTAAAGGAGAGGAGGTAGATCTACCATTAACAAGGACGGAATTTATAAAGAAACAGATATGGCAGTTAAAAGGTCCAGGTTTGGACACGGATGATTTGTCTGGCTTGACAGAGCAATTTGCAGTTGAAGAATTTAAATGTGTTCCCGATAATGATGTAAGTGCTGTCCAAGATGAAATGGATGCCGCTACCTTGAGGGAGTCTGCTGGGTTAGCAGACGAGGTTGTTTTAACCCGCAGGGTTGAGTTTACTCCGAAGGGGTGTTGCCCAGAGAGTAACTGGGACGATCAGGGGAACTTAGAATTTGAAAAGCGGACTGGTATTGAAAGCATGGAAG
Source organism: Hypanus sabinus (assembly GCF_030144855.1). Lineage (NCBI taxonomy): Eukaryota > Metazoa > Chordata > Chondrichthyes > Myliobatiformes > Dasyatidae > Hypanus > Hypanus sabinus. The sequence continues at coordinate 14,230,191 of NC_082730.1, read as the reverse complement.
AAGTAGATGTCCCGTTTGAGTGTGTTCCGGATGTGAAGGGTGTGGATGCACAGGGTACTGAACCTAGTATTGAAACTCGGGAAAAGTCTGAGGTATCGGGTTTAGTTGAAAAAGAATGCAGTCCTTTTGGGTCAGATGGACTTGGTTCAGTGAAGAAAGGGTTAACCTTGGTACCAGTGGAAAATTAGAATTCTCAGTTGTTTGTGTTAGAAGGTGTGTTAAAAGTTAATGATGAAATGAAAGCTGGTGATGTGAAGGGAAACAAATAGAATGAAAGATACTGAAGATAAAATTAATGACTTGCTTAAAATTAACGAATTATGTTGAAGTTCAGCAAATGGGCTTAGTTTGGAAAATATTGGTGATAAGATAGCTCCTGTGAAAGGAATCTGTGAAGGTCTATTCCGCACAGGTGCGCAAGCTGACCACATGAGAGTTAAGTGGAAAAGGGACAACTGTTGACCAACTGCCACTTTGAATAACAGGATCTAGTTTTGAGGGATTTTGACAAAGCATGTGAAAGCTAAAAACACCATGAAAGATTGGCTGTTTGAATGTTAAGTTTAAAAGTAAAATAGAGATTAGTATTTGCACAAACTTTTGTAATGTACTATGTTATAATCACACATGTATTGGTTCATGCTTTGTAATATACACCTAAGCTAAGAACACAACCCCGTTCGTATTTTTTTGCTAACATTTAATAAATTAGGTGGTTATTAAATTGGAGTCTGTTGTTACAGGAATTTGATATTAAGATACAACATGTAAAGGGGAGTGACAATGTAATTGCTGATTGTTTATCTGTGAAAACTCCATAATTCAGTGCTTTATTAGTTAATTTTCCCCCTGGTGAAAATTCCCAGAAAGATGGGGGTGTTATGAGTGATGAATAGACCTGATGGACAATGGGATGAAGGGTTAACCATTCCCAACCCCCCCTCCTGAGAACCACAAACTATTACTGTTGCTATGCTGACCACGAGAAAGAGAGACGAAAAACAGGCAAGAGCATCGGCGACAGATAAGAGAGAGGGAGAAATTGCTGATTAACTGTATTGTGACTCCTTTTTGAATTATTTAATGTTTCACTGCAAGGACAATAGTTTGCTCATAAACATTCCTCAGTGGACTGAAGGAGTGGCCTTATTTGATGGACACAGTCATTCAGGATTGATGGATAGCTGAGTCCTCGTTAGTAGGGATAAAATAACAGGTCTGGAGAGACACCCGCCAGAGACGCCAGTGGACACTGATTGAGGGTTGGAACCCACAGAAAGGTGGGGGCTTTGGAGACTGAACCGGGGATCAGTCAGTAAAACTCACAGTGTTACAGCAGGGCCGGTGGGGACTTGTATGTGTGTCCACTCATGCCAGAGTGACGAGTCCACCACAGAAGAACGGTCTGGCTGAAGACCAGAGGGGTCATAACTGAATGACCATCATAACAACAATACAACAGTTTAAGAAATGAAAGGAAGGTTTGGCTGCTGTAGCTGTTACATCTTGCTCTCTCTCTCTCTCTCTCTCTCTCTCTCTCTCTCTCTCTCTCTCTCTCTCTCTCTCTCTCTCTCTCTCCAACGATTACAATACAACCATAACTACATCAGCACTCATGAACTGAACTGAGCTTTATACTTTTCTATGACAATTTATTTACTCCTAGACATCAATAGAGCTTGTTTATTATTGCTTATTATTATTATTCCTACACTTTTAGGTTTATTATTGCTAATTGGTTTTATGTGTATATTTGCATTATTGATATGGTTTTGCTTATTTTTATTAATAAACACCTTTAGTTTGGTACCACCAGACTCCAATGGATTCTTCTTTCTCTGCTGGTTAGACACCCAGTTACGGGGTATGTAACAGCCCCAACAGGTTAACCCCACAACCTTTCACAGTGGACTCCCCATTTGAAAGCACCAAATCTGGACCAGTACTTGATCCTGGAGTTTCTGGATTGCGCTGATCAGAACGGACCAGAAAACCAGTGAAATATTATCAAGCTGGATTCTCCTAAAAGCTTACAGGTGGGGAGTTGTCCTTCCCACAGAGTTACTGTTTATTGGTCTGTCAAAAGACATCACGGAATTGGTCAATTTCGTCAACTTGTCCATATATCAATTAAAGTCAATTAAAGTCTGATTGTTGATTCTGTTCTTGTGAACACATTCATTGTTTCTGGGTGAATATGAATCAAACAGACTTATTCTGTGACATTGTATATGATAAATGTTCTTTCATTGTAAGAGACTGTGGACGATGAGGGAAAGGGTGAGGAAAGAGAATGATCAGACCGTAAGAAACTTGAGACATTTTTTTCTCTGCGTCACTTGTTTACCGGGTCGTCAACTCAAATAGCCAAATTAATCAGGTTATCCAGACTATCCTGCTTGTCACAATGTTCTGCTGGACCCCTGTGTTCAGTCCACATTGGAAGGCAGTGATGAGAGATCTCTTATTCCATCCCGTCTCTTCTGCAAGCGTGCTAAACGTTTTCCAAATTATTTCTAATACTGGATGCTGATGAGTAAATCAAATGTTCACAGTTCGAGGAAGAGAATGAGAAGGAAATGGATTCTGAGTACAAGATTAGCCCTCAAACCACAAACAACTGAAGAACAAGACATTTCAATAACAGGAACAGCTGTCTATCGGAGACCTCTTACTTTTCATGTATAATTCCTATGCAGATTTTAGTGAGTACAAGGCAGCATGAAAATGATCTTTCATGGATGGAAGGGGAGCTTTTGCACTTACATCTGCAAACCTTTCCAAATTAATATTCCCTGGGCAGGATCACTCTCTGCCAAGATTATTCAAAACACTGGTGCCGGAGACCAAGATGTGTCCTCAGCTTCCTTCTCTCCTCCGTGCACACTCACAACTGCAGGCTGGGTTTTGTTTCTCCCCCCCCCCCCCGCCAACCCACACCACCGCCCCCAGCCCCGATACAGGGTATACAACTGGAATACCTTTTGCCTCTATAGATGCTGCTGGACCGATACAATTCTTCCAGCATTGTGTCTGTGGTTCCACACCACAGTACTGTTGAATCTATTTATGGAGTATTTTCTATCTTTACATATCTGCACATACTTTACCATCTCTGCTACAGAAATGGTGCACCAGATGCAAATTAACACAGATCATTTGAATGAACAAGTAAACAGCAGATGTTGGCAATTTGAGACAAAAACAGAACATGCTGGAAATACCTCGTATGTCAGGCTGAATCTCTGGGAAGTGAAACAGAGTCAAAGGGTCTTGGGTCCAAAACTTTCACTGTTTTCTTTCCCATGGGTGCAGCCTGACCTGTTGAGTATTTCCTGCATTTACCATTCTCTGCAATGTCCAGCACTGGTCGTCACTCACCGGGCAGGGAACAGGTGAAAAGAACCAGAATCCACATTGTTCAACCTGTAGTGAATCTGTTAACAGTAGTTGATCGCTTATTTCGCAGCTCGAAGATCTAAATAGCTGACGCTGACAAATAGGAAGTTGAATGAGGAAGGAGGCAGCAGGATGGAAATGGTGGAGATTAGTTACTGTCAGCAAATTATTAATAACAGCCTGACTGAGAAGTCAGTAGTGACTGTGATAAAAATACTGCTATCACTCCAGTCAAGTACGATGCTCTCCTTACTCTCTTTATGGCAAAATGCCTGTGCATATCTTTGTTTAACATGGGGAATCAGATGCAGAAAGTCCTTGACAGATCAGGGTCAACGTCCTGTGGCATGGAGTGCAAGCCATCTGTGGACCTTCTCTGCTGCAGGCTTCCTCCATCTTTACTACTATTCTGATGTATCACCATGTTCTGCCAGATATACCTTTGAGGACTTTGTTGGATCGATCTTTGTCTGCAGGCTCCCATTTGACCATACCACCATGGGTGACCTACCAGGAGTTAAGCTCAGACAGCAACATTCCCAGGATCTCAGTAACTCACAAGCCAGGCCACCACGACAGAGTTACGATCCTTGGTGAAAGGTACTATGTTCAATGGATGGGGATTGCTTCAATTGGCAATCGTCCAAAGAACTTACTTGCAGTTTACACAAAATTCAGGACATGTTCTGCCTTGCCAGGCTTTCCTGAGCCTCTCCGCTGGGGCAATGTCAGGCAGTTGTGCTTAGGTGTCTCCAAGCTCACACACACACCAGGGTGCTGCATGGGGCTGAAGTAAAGTCCGTAACTTAACTTGGAACTCGTTCAGTTGCAGACTGATTAAGTAAATTGACATGGGGAAATTTCACTCAGTTTTACTCATCCCAACAATGAACTGCTCCCACAACTGATGGAGATATGTTCAAGGATACTTCGTCTCATTTTCTCGATATTTATCGCTGACTTATTTATTGTTATTATTTGTTTTTCTATTGTCTCAGCTTGTTGCATTTTGCACTTTGGTTGTTTGTCTACGTTGGGTATGATTTTGCATTGACTGTGTGGTGTTTCTTTGTATTTACTGTGAATGTGTCATGACCAGGAGTTTTTTATGAAGAAGAGGAAGAGTTTTTTTTTCATTTGTAATGTGGACTGTGTTTTCTGGGTTTAACCTCGTGGATGTGGGGTGTCCTTTGATTGTTTACCTTTATGACTAATTGTTTGTCTTTGGACTTGTTCCGCATTTTTTACTTTGTTATCCAGGTGTCTCATTTAGCATCATGGGGATTTTTAAGCTTTCTTTGTATTCATCACTTTTATTAAATTTGAGATAATTTAAGTAGAATGGTATTGTGAATATTTTGCATTGTACTTTTTGTCTTTGGGGATTATTGTTTCATCTGGACACCTATGTTGTTCGATTGGCACTGAGTTCCAGTGTGCTCAGGGTGTATTTTTGGGGTGAATGCCAATCTCTCTTTGCTCTGTCATTGTGGATCCTTGGCTGATGAAACTCAAACTGAGTTCTTGTGTGTATTGTGAGTGAATTCAGTTCTTCAAATTCTTGGTAGTTTTGCTGTTTAATTTCTATAATAAAACTTTTGTTTTGGTTGAGTTGCTGAAGTCACTGTGTTTTCAGCACTTGAATTCACTAGTGATTCTTACAGAATAGCTATGAGAAAATTAAGCTCAGGGTTGTGTGTGGTGACATATATGTACTTTGATACTATATTTATTTTGAACTTTGAAATCCATCCCATTCGAACAAGACCTGCCCATGGGAACACCTCTGATATCCAAGGCTCAGAAACCCCAGCCACCAGAACAAACCTGGACAATGCGACCAAGCCCTACTCACAAGCAGGACCTAGGCCCCACTCATGTCTACAGTTTTCTCCCATTATAAGTCCCACCGGTGCTCTGTACCCTGCCCATCAGAGAGGCGGGTGTGTGTCTGTGCAGTCTGCCATGGGGATCTCTGTAGCCAACATGCAGCATACAAGTGGCAGAGCCAACATCAGGAATGGTCAACATCAGGGAAGCACCTGATGGGTTTGAACAGTCTGTGCTCTGCTGATGTTTCTTTTGGCATGTAGCAATTAGCGTAACACTATGACTGAACCAGTGATCCATGTTCAAGTCCCATTATTGTCTGTAAGGAGCTGATACAATCTCTTCATGAACATGTGGGTTTCCTCTGGGTACTCCAGTTTCCTCCCACATTCCCAGGACCCACAGGTTAGTAGGCTAATTACGGGAGACTCCCATTGACAGTCCATGGAGTAGGATGCGTGTGCACTGCTTGTAACTTTGATAACCTACTTCAGACTGCTAGATCCATTTAAGGTTTGAAGATCTATTACTTTTACTGAAGGTTTTGTGATTTAATTATGCTGGCAGGGATCAAAATAAAAGCTGGAAAAACCGTTGCTGAAACTGACCCAACAGAGCAATCAGCAGAAGTCCTTACGTCAGACAGAATGCTCTCTTTAATGAAAGATATCAATACCAAGATTGATAGCCTGGTGAAGGCAAATGAAAATTTTGAAAAAATTATTTCTGTTAGCCAGGAATCTTGTGGCAATCTGGAAATCCAATTTGAGGTGCTCAAGAAGACTACCAGCAGAATTAAAAGAGAACAGGGGGCAATGAATGAAGTTAGTAAAGATCAAGAATTAAAGGTATCAACTATGGAAAAGAAAGTGATTGATGCTACTTCGGAAATATTGAGAATTAAGTAGAAAACAGTTGATCTGGAAAGTAGAAAACACAGGATGAATTTATGCATACTGGGTTTGCCTGAAAATACAGAATCCGGTGAGCCATTAAAATATTTTACAGATATGTTACATTCACTTTTTAGTGAGATACTTGAAGCCCCTTTGATGAGAGATAGGGCTCATCATTCTCTCCATCCAAAGCCTTCACCTGGGATGAAACATTGCCATCTGATACTATGCCCACATTATTTTACAGCCAAAGAAGAATTTTCTCCAAGATGCAAGGAAGCGAGGGAAGCTAATCTTTAATGGGGCAGCCATTCATATAATTGAAGATTTTGCTCAAGAGGTTTATGCTGAAAGAGTTAAATATTGGGAAGTGATGGCTGAACTGTATAAAAATAATTGTTGTCCTTCTATGCACTTCCCGGCTTGTCGAATAACCTCTCCACCTAATGATCGCCCCAAATGGATTGATTCTCCAGAAGAGGGTTGGACTTTCATAAAGGAGTTCAATCCATCTTGCAAGTAACTTGAACAATTAATCCTTAGCTGGGAGTTGTTGAAATGAGAAATACTTTAATACTTAATATAGTTTTGGATTTAATATACACATATTTACTTACTTTTTTATTGACTTGTAAGTGGCTAGCACTAGCCACAACACGTTAATTGGTTGGATTTATTTTTTCTTGAATATAAGAATAACTTGTTTTAAATGAATTTAAGAAGGCTGATGTTAGTTAGGTTCTAACCTTTGTTAGACATAATATCAAAATATTTGAAATTGTTTACTTCATTTATTTTCTGTTTTGTCTTGAGCTAGTGGTATTAATACATAACTGTCTGAGAAGAGCCTGCCAATCGGAGACAGGGGTTAGGGGATAATTGTTTAGCATGATGTCCGCCTATTGGACGGATTTCATGCTTTGGGGCGAGGGGGTGAGTTTACTAGATTAGCTGTTTTCTGACTGGGCAATCTTGAGAGGTTTTTCTGACAATCATGTTACATTTTTTTAAAAATGTTTGATCAAGTTCATGCTCTGTTTTACCTGGAAGATTTGATTTGTGCTTATGCAATAACTTACATTCCAAAATCTTATATTGAAATATAAGTACGGATGTTAATAAAATTAATATAGTATCTTGAAATTTGAACAATATGAACCAACCTATTAAGCGGAAAAAGATCTTTAAGAAATTAAAAACATTTCAGGGTAATATTATTTTTGCGCGGGACACCCATATTCATAGGGAAGATGAAAATCATTTTTTTTAATTTCGAAGAATTTATCAATTTCATTTTTTGTCAGTAACTAAAATAGAGTGGTATCTATTTTCATTAAATCTAAAATCCCTTTCATATATTTTAATACTGTTCCTGATTAAATTGGAAGATATTTAATTGTTGCTGGTCTGTTGTGTGGTCAAAAGGTGGTTCTAGTGTGTGTTTATGTACCTAATTATAGATAGTCCTGAATTCTTTAAAAAACTATTTTCTGCATTGCCAAATTTTAATGAACACAAGTCGATTATGAGCAGTGACTTCAATTGTTGTTTAAATCCTTTGATTGAAAGGTCATCAACCAATCCGCTGCTTCCTAATAAAGCTGCTACTTGTATTAACTCTTTTTTATTGGAATACGGTTTGGTTGATATCTGGAGATTTATACATCCTAAAGATAGGGACTTTTCTTTCTTTTCACGTGTCTATCATAAATACTCAAGAATTGATTATTTTTTGCCAGGCACACAATTAGTTCCCTTTGTTGCTGACATATGATGTCATCACATTGTCAGACTGTGCACCCATGAAATTAACATTTAGATTTCCTGAAAACATCTTAAATTCTTCTCAGTTGAGATTTAGTACTACATTATTACAGGACTTGGCTTTTGTAAGTTTTATTAAAGAACAAATTCCTTTATTTTTTGAATTAAGTACAACTGAGGGAATGGCAAATTTGGATATTTGGGATACGTTGAAATGTTTTCTCAGGGGACAGATACTTTCACATGCAGTAGGTTTAAGAAGGAAAATCAAAATGGAATTTTTAGTGATTACTAACAGGATAAAAGAAATAGATAAAGTTTATTCAGTAATGCCTAGTGAAGACCTTTATAAGGAAAGGATGTGACTTCAAACACAGCTTGATCTGCTTTTGACTTTTCCTGTTGAGCAGCAACTTCTTAAACCTAAAAGTCATTTTATATACATGGAGATAAATCTGGCAAATTGTTGGCAGCTCAATTAAAAGCAGATATGGCCAGAAGACAGATTTTGAAAATATGAAGAGCTGATAGAATTGAAACGTCAGATGGTCAGGAAATTAATAATGTATTTCTGGATTTCTACTCTTAACCTTTACAAATCTGACTTTTCAGACAATACTACTTCAATGAATAGATTTTTGCAAAAGCTGAATATACCTAAAATTTCTACTCAAGATATGAATACATTAGATGTGCCTATTAAACAGGAGGAAATAACAAGGGTTATATCCTCTCTTCAATCAGGTAAGGTTCCGGGACCAGATGGATATACAGTGGAATTTTTTAAGACGTTTATTGAGATACTTACACCTCATTTATGTCAAGTTTTCATTGATTCTATATCCTCTGGGACTCTCCCAAAAACTTTTTATGAGGCATTAATTTCACTAATTCCTAAAAAAGGAGAAGATTTATCTGAATGTGCCTCTTACAGACCAACTTCTTTACTAAATGTGGATTCTAAAATTCTTTCTAAAAATTTGACTATTAGGATTGAGAATATTTAACCTGAAATTATCTCTAATGATCAAACTGGATTTAACAAGAATAGATATTCATACTTTAATATTCAGAGACTATGGAACATTATTTATTCCTCTCCATCCAAAGAACCTAAATGTATTGTTTTCCTTGATGCAGAGAAAGCCTTTAATAGGGTGAAATGGGTTTTATTCATTTGAAATTTTAGAAAACTTTAATTTTGGTCTGGGTTTCATTTCCTGGATCAAATTGATCTATCAAGCTTCTATGGCTGTGGCTATAACTAACAATCAAAAATCTCCCTATTTTAGACTATACAGAGGTACCCGGCAGGGCTGTCCTCTTAGTCCTTTGTAATTTAACTTGGCTCTAGAACCTCTTGCTATTGCTCTTCAGAATTCCAATAGTATTCAGGGTATTAAGAAAGGGGATAAAATGCATAAGGTTTCGTTGCATGCAGATGACTTGTTAGTCTACATTATGGATCCTAAGAAATCTATTCCTTCTATGTTATCCATATTCTCTGAATTTAGTGTTTTTTTCTGGATATTGGTTAAATTTATACAAAAGTGAGTTATTTCCTATTGATAATCATCTGAATGGGTATAAGCAATTACCTTTAAGTGTTGCTAAAAATCAATTTACTTATCTTTGTATTAAAGTTACTAAGAATTTTAAAGATATGTATAAATATAATTTACTCCCATTAATTGATTTACCCAGCAAACACTTTCTAAATGGCCTCCTATGATGCTATAATTAAGTGGTCAAATTAATGCTTTTAAAATGATAGTTCTACCAAAATTCTTATGCATATTTCAAGCTGTTCCTTCATTTGTTCCTAAATGTTTTTTTTTGACAGAATAGACTCTAAAATTTTATCCTATATTTGGAACAATAAAAATCCTAGATTGAGTAAAGCTTTATTGCAGAAATTTAAAAAAGGATAGTGGTATGGCTTTGCCAAATCTTAGACTGTACTATTGGGCAATTAATAATCAATATATTCCCTGTTGGATTCATTATTCAGACATATATGACTGTCCTTTACGGGTGGAATTGGAGAAAAACTCGGTGAAGGGGTATTCATTGGCCTCTTTGCTGGGAGACCCTCTTCCTTTCCTGCTCTCTAAGTTTGGTAGACAAGACCTCAATCCTATTATTAAACATACATTAAGAATTTGGTTTCAGTTTCACAGATTTTTTGAATTAAATAATTTTGTCCTTTCTATTAAAATATATCGTAACTATTTTTAAGCCATCAATTTCAGATCAGGCTTTTTTAATTTGGAAAACCAAAGGAATAATAACTTTTTTGGATTTGTTTATAGGGGATTGTTTGATGTCTTTACTTAGCTAGCAGATACATTTGATTTATCCAATGTACACTTTTTTAGATATTTACAAATTAGGAATTTTTTACGCACCTTGCTTCCAAGTTATCCAACCACTTATCCATCTAAAATAATAGATATCCTCTTCCAGGTTAAACCACTCCAAAAAGGATCAATAGCTACAATTTATAAATGGTCATTGAATTTACAAATGATATCTAACAGTAAAATTAAAGCCTCGCCCCTGCCCCCTCTTTCTTCAGTCCTGACAAAGGGTCTCGGCCCGAAACGTTGACTGCTTGTTTCAGTGGATGCTGCCCGACCTGCTGAGTTCATGCAGCTTGTTTGTACTTGTGGAATTTCAGGAGTTACTTTCAGATAATCAATGGAGTAAAATTTTTCATCTGGTAAATACTTCATCTATTTGTGCCCATCATTCATTGATACAGTTCAGGGTAGTGTATTGGGCACATATGTCAAACAATAAATTTGCACATATTTTTTCCAATATTAATCCTATCTGTGGTAGATGTAATACTCAGGTGGCCACCTTAACTCACATGCTTTGGTCTTGCATAAAGTTGGAGATTTTTTGGAAAGATGTTTTTAAAACCTTATCTAAAGTGCTGGATCTGGATTTACAACCAAACTTATTTACAGCTGGTTTTGGGATTACTTCATCGGAAGCTAGATATGTTCCTGCTTCCACTCAGCGGATGATAGCCTTTTCAACCTTATTTGCTAGGAAAGCCATTTTACTTAAATGGAAGGACCCTAACCCTTCTACCGCCTTTTATTGGCTTTCATCTATCATGTCCTGTTTAAGTCTAGAGAGAATAAGAAGTCAGACATTGGATACATCTTTTAAATTTGAAGAAATCTGGTGACCTTATATTCAGTATTTTCATATGATCTGATTTTCGTACTGATTCTCTTCCAGCTATTTTTTCAGAACCTTGGATTTGATCAGAGAGTCTCTATTCTCTTGGTTTTTCTCTCAGGATGGACTGACCAGTCCTTTTTTTCACTCTGTAGAATAGTTTTTTTCTCTTTTCTTTTATATAAAAATTTTGAATAGTCCTTCCTTTCTTCATAAATTGATAAGAGGAGAATTGCACATCCTATGTCAAATTTATACTTTGTAGGTAAACACTATGTGTGATGCTGATATTATTTATTTCACCTTCTGTATGTACTGTTATTGACATAAATACCAGAGATATTCTTCTCCAGTTTGTATACACACTTCTTTTTAAATCAATAAAATGATTGAGAAGAGAAAAGAAAGGTTAATTAGGCAGTTGATTCGTGTTCGGACAGATGGGCCTCTTAATGTGCTATATTTCTGAATAAAATTAAATTTAAAATTAAAGTTATTCAGGTGAGAGTGGGCAGTGACGCTTCAGACATTAGAAGTCCAACTGGTGGTTTTGAACCTTCCCATTGAAGGGTCGCATCCAAAATGTCAACTGGCTATTTTTCTGGTCTGCTGATCTGGTTTTCTGGTCGCCTGGTCGACTGAGTTTCTGGTTTTGGGCAGGTCCCTGCAGCAATTGGGATGTCCCACTGTTTGAGCAGGTTCAGCAGAGTGGGAAGGTCTTTGAAAAAAACTGCTGAATTCCTTTCTACAGGAAACAGTTCGGACAACAAACATAAACTGTACATGAACTGTGGATGCAGGAAAGAAACTTGCATGGTAGTTTGGCTCCTAGGTGCCAGGGTCCAGATTATCCTGCAGAGGGAGGGAGAACAGCTAGAGATTGTGGTAAACATTGATATCAATGACATAGGTAGGAAAAGGGAAGAGGTCCTGAAAAGAGCCTACAAAGAGTTAGGAAGGAAGTTGAGAAGCAGGATCGCAAAGGTAATAATCTTGGGATTGCTGCCTGTGCCAAACAACAGCGAGAATAGGATTAGAATGAGGTGGAGGATAAATGTCTGACTGAGGGATTGGAGTAGGGGCAGGGATTCAGATTTCTGTATCATTGGGACCTCTTTTGGGGCAGGTGTGACCTGTACAGAAAGAACGGGTTGCACTGGAATCCCAGGGGTCCAATATCGTGGTGGGGAAATTTGCTAAGGCTACTGGGAAGAGTTCAAACTAGAATTGTTGGGGGGTGGGAACCAAATTGAAGAGAATGTGGAAGAGGAGGTTGGCTCACAAATAGAGAACACTTTTAGACAGTGTAAGAGGGAGGATAGGCAGGTGATAGAGAATGGATGTGCTCAGACCGAAGGTTTGAGATGCATCTATTTTAACACAAGGAGTGTTGTGAACAAAGCAGATGAGCTTAAAGCATGGATCAGTACTTGGAGATATGATGTGGTGGCCATTTTAGAGACTTAGATGGCTCAGGGACAGGAATGGCTAGTTCAAGTGCCTGGTTTTAGAAGTTTCAGAATGGACAGGAAAAAAAAGCAAATTAGGTGGGGGCGTGGCACTGTTGATCAGAAATAGTGTCACGGCCGCAGAAATGGTGGACGCCATGGAAGGATTGTCTACCGAGTCTCTGTGGGTGGAGGGTAGGAACAGGAAGGGGTCAATAAGTTTACTCTGTGTTGTTTATCAGCCGCCCAGTAGTAACAGGGATAGCGAGAAGCAGATAGGGAAACAGATCCTGGAAATGTATATTAATAACAGAGTTGTCGTGATGGGAGACTTTAATTTCCCAAATATCGATTGGCATCTCCCGAGAGCAAGGGGTTTAGATGGGGTGGAGTTTGTTATGTGTGTTCAGGGAGGTTCCGTGACACAGTATGTAAATAAGCCTACAAGAGGAGAGGCTGTACTTGATTTGGTATTGAGAAATGAACCTGGTCAGGTGTCAGATCTCGCAGTGGGAGAGCATTTTAGAGATAGTGATCATAATTCTATCTTCATTACAATAGTATTGGAGAGAGATAGGAACAGACGTTAGAAAAGTGTTTAATTGGAGTAAGGGGAATTATGAGGCTATCAGACAAGAAATTGGAGGCTTAATTTGGAAACAGATGTTCTCAGGGAAAAGTACGGAAGAAATGTGGCAAATATTCAGGGAATATTTGTGTAGAGATCTCTATAGGTACGTTCCAATGAGACAGTGTAGTTATGGCAGGGTACAGGAACCATGGTGTACAAAGGCTGTAATAAATCTAGTCAAGAAGAAAAATAAAGCTTACAAAATCTAGGTAATGTTAGAGATCTAGAAGATTATGAGGCTACCAGGAAGTAGGTTAAGAAGGAAATGAGGAGAGCCAGAAGGGGCCATGAGAAGGCCTTGGCGGGCAGGATTAATGAAAACACCAAGGCATTCTATAATTATGTAATGAGCAAGAGGTTAAGATGTGAAAGAGTAGGACCTAACAAATGTGACAGTGGGAAAGTGTGTATGGAACTGGAGGAAATAGCAGAGGTACTTAATGAATGCTTTACTTCAGTATTCCCTATGGAAAAGGTTCTTGGTGATTGTAGTGATAGTGTCTTGATGAAGGGTCTCGGCCCAAAACATCAACAGTGCTTCTTCTTGTAGATGCTGTGGTCTGCTGTTTTCCACCAGCATTTTGTGTGTGTTCTTGTTTGAATTTCCAGCATCTGCAGATTTCCTCCTGTTTGGTGATTGTAGTGTTGACTTGCAGCAGACTGAAAAGATTGAGCATGTAGATATTAAGAAAGAGGATGTGCTGGAGCTTAGGGAAAACATCAAGTTGGGTAGTTCGCTGGGAGTGGAAGAAATGTACCCCAAGATACTGTGGGAGGTGAGGGAGGAGATTGCTGAGCCTCTGGCGATAATTTTCACATCATCAATATGGATGGGAGCGGTTCTGGAGGATTGGTGTTTGCGGATGTTGTTCCTTTATTCAAGAAAGGGAGCAGAGTTAGCCCAGGAAATTTTTGACCAGTGAGTCTTATCTCAGTGGTTGGTAAGTTGAAGGAGAAGATCCTGAGAGGCAGGATTTATGAACATTTGGAGAGGCATTATATAATTAGGAATAGTCAGCATGGCTTTGTCAAATGCAGGTTATGCCTTACCATCCTGATTGAAATTTCTGAGGATGTTATTAAAAACATTGATGAAGGAAGAATAGTAGATGTAGCGTATATGGATTTCAGCAAGGCATTTGATCAGATACCACATTCAAGGCTTATTGAGAAAATAAGGAGGCATGGGATCCAAAGGCACATTGCTTTGTGGATCTAGAACTGACTTGCCCACAGAAGGCAAAGAGTGGTTGTAGAAGGGTCAGACTCTGCATGGAAGTTTGTCACCAGTGGGGTGCCTCAGGGATCTGTTCTGGGATCCTTACTCATCCTGCTTTTTATATATGACCTGGATGAGGAAGTTGAGGGATGGATTAGCAATTTTGCTGATGACACAAAGGTAGGAGGTGTTGTGGATAGTGTGGAGGGCTGCCAAAGGATAGGGCAGGACATCGATAAGATGAGAAGTGGCAGATGGAGTTCAACCCAGAGAAATGTGAAGTAATTCATTTTGGTAGATCTAGTATGATAGCAGAATATAGTATTAATGGTCAGACTCTTGGCAGTGTAGAGGATCAGAGGGATCTTGGGGTCTGAGTCCATAGGACTCTTAAAGCAGCTGCGCAGGTTGACTATGTGGTTAAGAAGGCGTACGGTGTATTGTCCTTCATCAATCATAGAATTGAATTTAGGAGCCAAGAGGTAATTTTGCAGTTATATAGGACCCTGGCCAAACCCCACTTGGAGTATCGTGCTCAGTTCTGTTCACCTCACTACTGGAAGGATGTGGAAGCCATAGAAAGGGTGCAGAGGAGATTTACAAGGATGTTGCCTGGATTGGGGAGCATGCCTAATGAGAATAAGTTGAGTGAACTTGGCCTTTCCTCCTTGGAGTGAAGGAGGATGAGAGGTGACCTGATAGAGATATATAAGATGATGAGAGGCATTGATCATGTGGTTAGTCAGAGGCTTTTTCCCAGGGCTGAAATGGTTGCCACAAGAGTACACAGGTTTAAGGTGCTGGGGAGTAGGTGCAGAGGAGATGTCAGGGCTTAGTTTTTTACTCAGAAAGTGGGGAATGTGTGGAATGGGGTGCCAGCAATGGTGGAGGAGGTGGATACGATAGGGTCTATTATGAGAAAACCAAATGTTAAAGCATAATTCTTAAAAACACATTTACAAGGAAAGCTGCCACAAGAAAGCAACACCCATCATCAGGGACCCCCACGATCCAGGCTCACTTCTCACGAATACCGTTGCATCGGAGGTGCAGTCACCTTAGGTCCCACTCATCCAGGTTCAGGATTAGTTAATGCCCTTCAGTCGTCAGATTCCTGGACTGAGGTGGATAACTTCATTCACCTCTGCTCTGAACTGATTCAACAACCCATGGACTCAGACTCACTTTGAAGGATTTTACAACTCATTTTCAGGATAAATAATATATGAAAAATATTGAAATTTTTTTGCACTCTGTCTTCTTTGCACATTGGTTGTTGGTCAGTCTTTTGATTGGGTGCATTTTTTTCATTGATTCTACTGTATTTCCTTGTTCTACTGTGAATGCCCACATTAAAATGAAACTCCAGGCAATATATGAAGACATACCTACTTTGACAATAAATATACTTTAAACTTTGAAGTAATGGAGATACTGCTTTCAAATCAGATGCCTTCCAACTACACAAATGCACACAATGATCACTCACTAATGACAACACACACAAAATGCTGGTGGAACACAGCAGGCCAAGCAGCATCTATAGGGAGAAGCGCTGTTGACGTTTCAGGCCGAGACCCTTCGTCAGGGCTAACCGAAAGGAAAGAGAGTAAGAGATTTGAAAGTAGTGGGGGGGAAGGGGAAATGCAAAATCTCTTACTATCTTTTCTTTCGGTTAGTCCTGATGAAGGGTCTTGGCCCAAAACGTGTTCCACCAGCAGTTTGTGTGTGTTGTTGTTTGAATTTCCAGCATCTGCAGATTTCCTCATGATCAATCACTAACGTTTCATTAAGAGAACTCCCAGCTATATTGGCCACATTTTTTATTTAAACAACACTGGCCTTGATTTTTTCAGATGACATTTGGGTGTGAGGATCAGTGGAATCCCTTGTTCATCATAGTACCGTCAACCATCCATCTGACCACTCATCAGTGAAGCTGATGGTACCTCATGAGTGAGTCAGTCCCTTGCAGGTCTCCCTCCGATCTACTGGATACTGAAAAGCCAAGCCCAAAATATCAGGGGTCAGCCTTGTGTATGCATCAGTGCAGTGAGTGAACATCACAGTCACATAGAATCAGACAGTATTGCATGGTTCTTTATGTAAATCAATCTGGTAATTTTAGTTTTGCCTTTGCAGAGACATGATCAATCAGATCCTCACAGCCTGGTCCATGAGAAAAAGAGAATGATCCCAGATCACACTGACCTTGGGGGAGTATTGCACCAAGATTAAGTGTCATTGTTCATCACCCTTTGTAGAACTTTCATACAGAATTAATATCTTGTCATTAAGACATTGAGTTAATGAAGTTGAAATCAAAAACAATCTTGTCATGCTTCAAGATATTGGCTTTGTTTAATAGAAATCCACATTCAACCCTTCACCCATACTGATCTTAATATTGTGACATCTTCTCTAGTTATCTTGCATAAACCCAGCATCAATTTTTTTACCTTTTTATGATCATAAACTGGTCAAAATTCTTTTATCAAGATGACATCTCCTCTTGGGCTCCCATTCAGGTACTGGGATCAACATCTCTGAAGAAGATGACAGATTTTGTCATTGAAGCATTGGTTATAATCAATATGTGTGCCCACTTGAAGCCCGAGAATAGTTTATTTCTCATATACACCAGGAAACAGTAAATCTGTTCTGTTCGATTCAAATTACTGCCTTCACTGTTGATTATTTCAATAAACAATTATAAACATATTAATGAAAATTCTTCTTCATAAAGTTCAGGTTTCAATGAAAAATGCATCCATTCGTTCTATTTAGAATATTACTTCACTCGTGAGTTCAGGGTCCAAGATTCTCCTTAAGGTGTCAATAGCTGGAAATATTTTGGAAAAGGTATCAAATAATCTTCAGACGAAGACATTCCACTGGAATGATTTTATTGAAAAACGTTGACCTGAATTGATAGCTTTGTTATTCTCCTTGTACTGTAGTTGTTGGCTGACCTGTTGAGCATTTCTATCATTTGCGGAATTCATTTTGGATAGACACATATCTTTCCTTTTGTATTCAGGAATATTATTACACAGAAAAATACCGCAATGTTATTCGCTTTGAGCACAATTGCTGTCACTGCACGAAGATCATAAGGACACTGACCAATGGAAAGTAATGTCAGGTACTAAATAATATCAAATGGATGACTATTCACCATATGTGCTGAGCACAATCTTATCATCATGAGTACACAATACTCCAAATTAGGCCTTAGCAATTTCTTATTCAACTTCAACATAGCATCCCATCTCCTGTACTCAATATTTTGAATTTTTTAACTTATAATGGTGAATGTGCCGAAAGCTTTATTATGACCCTATCTAACTGTGATGGCATTTTCAATGAGTTATGGACCTTTGCTCTTTTTGTTCTACCACATCCCTCAGTGCCCTACCTTTCACTGTGTAAGACCTACTCTGGTTGGTTCTACCAAAATGCAACACCTCACACTTGTCTGCATTAAATTCCATCTTCCATTTTTCAACCGATTTATCCAGCTGTTTCACAACCTGCTCCAAGCCAGGATAGTCTTCCCAGGTATCCACTACCAATCCCCCCCCCCCAATCTTGGTGTCATCCGCAAATTTGTTGATCCAGTGAACCACACTGTCATCCAGATTTTTGATAGAAAAGACAAACATAAACCACCCAGCACTGAAACCTGTGCCATTCCATGAGTCATAGACCTTCAGTAAGAGACGCAACCATCAATATCACTCTCTCACTTCTCCCACAAAGCCAAGAACTAATACAGTTTACTACCTCATCTTGAATGCCAATCAAATGAAACTTTTTGATGAACTTCCCATGTGGGACCTTGTCAAATGCTTTGCTAAAGTCCATGTAGCAACATTGTCTGCCTTGCCTTCATCAACTTTCCTGGTAACTTCCTAGCAAAATTCTATAAGATTGGTTAGACATGACCTACCATGCACGAGCCCACACTGACTAAATCTAATCAGTCCACATCTAACCAAATACTCATGCTTCCAGTTCTTTAGAATATCTTCTAATTACTTTCCTACTATTGGTGTCAGGATCATTGACCTCTAATTTCTTGGATTATTTTTACAGCACTGTTTAAATATCATAACAACTTTGGCTATCCTTGCATCCTCTGATACCAACAAAAATGGCCTTTTTCTGATTTAGAAACTCAGTCTGCGTACTAGACCATCTTTCTGTATATTTTCTTTGAAACTGATGACATTGTTATCACTAGATGCAAACTATTCCCCTACATTAATTGGTGTCCTCCCCTGCATCATTCTCTAACAGCAGATCAAGTATTGCATCGTCTCTCGTTAGGACTTTGTTAGGACTGCCGTGACATTTTCCTTGACATGTAATGTCACACCTCCTCATTTAATCCCTACTGCTCTGAAGGAATGAAAACAATGGAACTCCAGAATATTGAGCTGCCAGTCCTACCCCAGGCTCACTAATGGCTGCAATAACATTATTCCAGGTGTTGATCGATACCCTGAGCTCAACTGCTTTTCCTACAATACTCATCATCAGACTCATGAAAAATTCTGATGTGCTTCTGACTCATGAAAATGACTAGGGTTCATAAGAAGTAGATCATTCCAAGACTAAATCCAGCATCCTCAATACCTGCAAAAATATCCGTGGGAAAAGTCCAGAAAATATCAGGGTTGGGTTGTTGGTGACAACATGGATATAGAACAACTTATCTCCAAGAAGTGGAAAGCATTTTGTGCCAAGCAGAATGACATCGTCATTCCCCATCGTCAAGGCTAAAGGGGAAGCTACTCCCGAGTCAAAGCCAATGTTCAGCACAAGGTGAGGGAGTGAAAGAATTCTTGGTGGACTGAGAAAGCCCTGGAAATCCTGAGACTGTCAGACTCTAGTGACACGAGAGGTGTCTTCATTACCACCAAAGCAGTCTATAGACCAAGTTACTGCAGATTAAAACCCCTGCACTCAAAGGATCGATAGAAATTGCTAAAGTAATGGAAGAATATCAATGAACAATGGAGAGAGCACCTTCAAGACAGTACTGCTGAACCAGAAATTACTAAGCAAATGCTACCAAGCATCTCTGTCTTTAAATGCTAAGCAAGAGAGACCTGTGCAAGAAGAGATGGGGGAAGCTTCCAGTATGAAAGAGGTGCATGATGCCATCAGAAGCCTGACAAGCAATGAGGCCATTCGACTTGATGGGATCCCAGTCGAGATCCTGCAAAGAGGGGAGCAGCACTCCTGGACTACATGCCCCACTCCTAAAGGTCAGGCAAAAAAATGCCCCCAAAGCTCAGGGGTATTCTAATAGTAACCATATGCAAAGTTCAATGTAAAAATCACATTTATTATAGAGGCATGTGTATGCTATACAACCTTGAGATTCGTCACCTTACTGGCAGCCACAACACAAAGAAACCCCAAAAGAACCCACTAAAAAAAGACCATCAAACACCCAATGCACAAAATATATCTCACAAATTAAAAAGAAAAGAAATCAAATAGCATTCAGAACAGACAGACAGACATACTTTATTGATCCCGAGGGAAATTAGGTTTTATTACAGTCGCACCAACCAAGAATAGTGTAGGAATATAGCAATATGAAACCATAAATAATTAAATAATAATAAGTAAATAATACTACTAATACTACAGTATTAATAAGTTAATAATAAGTAAATAACCAAGGTCTTTTGAACGACACAAAGCCATACATCAAAGCTGCCGGGGCAGGCAACTGCCACAGTTCATCCCAAAGCCTAGTAAACAGTGCAAGACTATAATCACAAAGTCAAGCATCACTGTAGATGGCATTGCAGACTTGTACTTGCCCCACTTCTAGCCCTGACACTCTGACATCTTCCATCTGACTCAGCGCTTAAATGGTCCAACTTCAGCCCATTTCTCACTCTCAGACCACTCCCGGGTATGAACCCTGTCGCCATTACTTGATCAGTATCTGATCTGTTGTATTTATTTGATCTACTGCAAGAAAATGAATCTCAAGGTAGGTTATGGTGACAAAAACAAACTTTGAATACAAAGTTAGCAAATGTACTTTCAAATTTGATAATGTGCATGATTGCTGACCTTTCATGATACATTTTGTAGAAATGGACTGAGAAAGGCACACATCATTGATATTTCTGATCACTATACATAGATCTTAAAGGAGAATGAACAATGGAAGTAAACTTGAGTCCTGAATAAAATGAGTGAGCTGCAAATTATTGCAGCTTGCAGTGGTCATCAAGCTGTGAATCTGCTAATGAAATGTGTGACCTTTCTCAGTACTGATCTGTGACTGTAACCTTTGAACGCACAATAAAGGGTCTTGAAAATGAAAGAAAGTGAATTGCATTTTTGTCATAATCCATAAGACATAGGTGCAGAATTAGGCCATCTGGCCTATCGAGTCTGCTCTGCCATGCAATCATTGCTGATCCTTTTTTTCTCTCCTCCATAGCATATTCACAGCCTTCCCCCGTAACCTTTGATGCCATGTCCAATCAAGAACATATCAATCTCTTTCTTCAATACACCCAATGACCTGATCTCCACAGCTGCAGGTGGCAATAGATTCCACAAATGCACCACCCTTTGGCTAAAGAAATTTCTCCGCATCTCTGTTTTGAAAGGTTACCTCTATCCTGAGGTTGTGCCCTGTTGTCCTAGACTCTCCCACCATGGGAAACATCCTTAGACCGCACATTTACTTCTACTACCAAAGTGTATGACCATGCATTTTCTAACACTGTATTTCAACTTCCACTTTCTTGCCCATTCTCCCAATCTGTGTAAGTCCATCTGCATCCTACCTGTTTCGGCAACACCACCTGCCCCTCCAGCAATCTTTGTATCCTTGGCAAACTTGGCAACAAATGATTCCATCATCTAAATCATTTATATAAAGCATAAAAAGAAGTGGTCCCAAAACTGACCCCTGCGGAACACCACTAGTCACTGGCAGCCAACCAGACAAGGATCCTTTTATTTCTACTCGCTGCCCTCTTCCAATCAGCCCATGCTCTAACCATGTCAGTACCTTTCCTGTAAAACCATGGACTCTTACCTTGGTAAGCAGCCTCATGTGTGGCACCTTGTTAAAGGCCTTCTGAAAATCCACTGCATCCCCTTTATCTATCTTACATGGAATCTCCTCAAAGTATTCCAATAGTTCGTCAAGCAAGTTTTTCCCTGTAAGAAACCATGCTGACTTTATCCTATCTTGTCACGTGTCACCAAGCAATCCATCACCACATTTTTAACAACTGACTCTAACATCTTCCCAATCACTGAGGTCAGACTAACTGGTCTGTAATTTCCTTTCTGTTGACTTTCTCCTTTCTTAAAGAGTAGAGTGAATTTTGTCATTTTCTAGTCCTCTATGCCAGAGTCCAATGATTTTTGAAAGATTATTTCTAATGCCACTACAATCTCTAACATTAGCCCTTTCAGAACCCTAGAGTGCAGTTCATCTGATCCAGGAGACTTCTGTACCTTTAGGTCGTTCAGCTTTTTGAGGACATTCTCACTTGTAATAGTAACTGCACCCACTTCTCTTCCTTCAGAAACCTCAAAGTCAGGCATACTGCTAGTGTTTTCCACAGAGAAGACTGATGCAAAGTACTCATATAGTTCACCAGCCATCTCCTTGTCTCCTGTTATCATTTCTCCTACCTCATTTTCCAGTGGTCCTATATGCACTCTCATTTCTCTTTTATTTTTAATATACTAGAAAAAATTTTTACTATCCACTTTGATATTATTTGCTAGCTTACTTTCGTATTTCATCTTTTCCCTTCTAATAATTTTTTTAGCTGCTTTCTGTAGGTTTTTAAAAGCCTCCCAATCCTCTATCTTCCCATTAATTTTGTTTTGTTGTATGTCCTTTCTAATCAGTATCATATATGGTGACAAGCACATATTTAGCAATAAATTTAATTTGAATTTTGAACTTTAAAATGCCTCACTGACAAGGAGGAAAATGACATAATATCCTTTACCTCCTATGTGAAGACATGAAGCTGTAACACCAGAGTCTGTTTGGAGCTCTTGACCTCTTCAGCTCTGATGGATGTTGGTGAGCTAAAGATAATTCCAGATGCAGTGTTCCCACTTGTGAATCTGGACCTGTTAAACCTGAGTCCATTCAGCCCATTGGGTCTGTTCCTAATTCTTTAGTGGCTGAGTTATTATCCCCCTCAACCCTATTCTCCCCATAACCTTTAACACCTTTACAAATCAAAAACATATCATTCTCTGCTTTACATATATCCAATGATTTGTCCTCCAAAGTAATTCTGTGACAATGAATTCAAAAGGATCAGCACCTTCTGGTCAGGCACTCTCCCACCACAGGAAACATCCTCTCCACATACACTCCATCTAGCTTCTTGGCCCTTTACAAAACAAGAGATTTTAATGAAAACCCCTCCCACCACACCCATTATTCTTCTAATCTCCAGCAAGTACAGATCCATAGCCATCAAACACTCCTCATACATTTATCTTCTCACTGCTGGGATCACTTTGGGGAACCTCCTCTGAACACCTTTCCCACTACAGCACACTCTGTCAAGATCTGGTCCATCAAGTCCGCATTCCGGTTCATGGTCCGGTCCAGTCTTCCTTTTTCCAGGTTTTCCACTTTTCCCTTGTCCTGTTGGGTGCTCTAATTGAGGCACCTGATTCTCATTTTTGGCTGGCTACATAAATAGCTCCTGGGGTCACCTTCATTTGCTGGACTGTTCCCTTCACCTTCCTCCTGAAGCCTTTGTCTGTTTTGCTGACAAGTTCTACTGCTGGAGCAAGACTGGAGCCTTGCTATGTCTAGATAAGGAACTGTCTATTGTTGTTTGGAACTGCCTCTGTGTCCATGCCATTGCTATGTAGGTCTGGCTGTTTGCTGCTACCTTGTGTTGGGAATTGTCTCTGTGTCCATGCATTCACTAGGTAGGTCAGGCCAATTGCTGCTACCTTCTTTTGGGAACTGTTTCTTTGTGTTCTGTGTATGAGTCCTGGCCCTACATCCTGCTCCCAAAGAGGGGTCCTGACTCTGTGTAGACCCTGGCCCCACGTCCTATTCCTAAGGAGAGGTCCTGGCCCTGTGTTCCATGTTCCTGTGTTCCGGTTCTTCCAAGACCATGGCCCTGTGTTTCGGATCTGCCAAGACCCCAAGCCTCACCTTGTCCTGTAGCCAAACCTTGAAGAAACCAAGCCACATACAGGCCTGTAGCCAAGTCATGTCTTTACCTAGTTCTGGGGTCTGAGCTTGAGTCAAGACCCAGGTTCTGGGTCCTTGCCGAGTCTCTGGCTTGGAGTCCAAGCCTAGGCTCCTAGTTCCCAGTTCCTTGTCCTGGTCCTGCTTTCCTGGCCAAAGTCCTAGCCCAAGTCTGTGTTCCTGTCCCATCTCCTAGTTGATGTCCTGTCCCATCCCTAACACTAGTCCAGTCCAGTTCGTAGTACTTCAGTGTCTGTATCTTGCATTTGGGTCTGCTCACAGTGCTGACCATATGAAACTTTTGAAGATAAGAGGCCCAATACTGTTCACTATATTCCAAGTGCAGTTGGACCAATAACTTATAAAGCTCTAGTTCTTGGATAATTTATCAACAACAGTGGTAAATGTTTTACAATCCCACCATTGTATTTAAAAGTGTGTGCATGACTGCTATTAGGATTAACACAGTGGTAAAATGGCCAAATTGTTATTGCTAGTCAGTGATCTAGTTGCTGAAACATAATGCTTTGCTGAAGATGCTTTGTATCTCTGCACTTGTTCCCATCAGCAAAGAGAACCATGGCTGTTGAAATGTTTTCCAAGAAGTGATGAGGCAATAGTGGAAGAGACCAGAATAAGCTGTCAGTGTGTAGCAACCATTGGCACTTCTCTATATTCAGTTTGGTAAGACAAACAAAGAAAACAGAAGTTCTGACCACATCCTTCACTGAGGGTGAACATTACACAGATGACAGCAGTGACTGATGCAACAGTCAGCATTCATATTGTACAATGTACAGAATGTCAGCACTCATGTGATACAATGTACATTCTTGGATCACCTCAATCCTCGAACTATAATAAAACCAAAAGCAACAACACAAAATGCTGGAGGAATTCAGAATCCATGGAAATGAATAGATGTATCACATGGTTACTTTGCATGAAAAGCACTTCATCATCACAGCTATTTCCTACTTTGCTCCTTTCACAGCAGCAACTTTCCCAGGACATATTTGCTTCAATTATAACCAAGGCAGATGCAGAATGATGTCCAAATCTTGGAGTTAAGTTCATAACTCCCCAAAATCTGGAACAGAGGGAGATGGTAAAGCAGGTGGTAAAGAGAGCTTATGGCATGAGGACAGCATAGAGCATTCAAGAATACATGTCGCAAATGGATAAAAATATGCTTAGGAGACACTTGGGGCAGGTGTGCAGTTGTGTTTGCTGCATAGCAGGAAGGATGTGAGAATATCAGAGTGACTGCTGAAGAGATACATCAGATTGTTGCCTGTATCAGAGGAAGGGAAAATGAAAAAAACATAGCAGGAGAATTCAGCCACTCTTCCCATTGAGTCTATTCCACCATTCCATCATGGCTGATTTATCTCCTCTCTCAACCACATTCTCCTGCCTTCAGAAGTCTGGTGGGATCTTCAAAGCCAGAGTTGTCAACATTTCAGGTTAATCAGGACACCTCCAGCTGTTTATTTTTCCTTCAGATTTGAACATTTACTGTGGCTTGTGTCCAATATATTAACACTTCTCACCTTTCACTTAGTCTTTGGGAATTGTTGAAATGTTTCTGTCTTGCTAAGCATAACTAAAAGCCTTTCAGATATTCACGTATCACACACCACTTGGGTCACTGTTGTTTTTTGATCAAACATCCCACTGCCGCCTTCCTCATTTTAATTGTAGTCATTTTTTTTCTGAGGATAGACAGGTCCTAGCTAGGTCTCTGTCAATAAAATGTTGTGGACTTTGATTCTTCTGATTGGGTTCCTAACCTGTGAGTAACAAACAACACTGGACATCTGCGTAAGCAGTGTTGGTTTGGGGTCATGCATAGTTTCCAGAGCAGTGCAGAGCAGTAAATGTAGTCAGTGAAGTTGTCGGAATCTGGTGTTCAGTGAAAACTCCTGGAGGAATTCAATGAGTCAAAAATGTCTGTCAGTGGGGAGGGACTTGACAAAGCTTTGGGTCAAGAATCTGCGGGAAGTCAGAGTGGAGAGGGAGAGGTCTGAGACTGAATTCTCTTGGTAGTTGGAAACTGAGGATGGGTGAAGCATGGCAAGCAAATGGAATGGGGAGGAAAATTGTTGGAGTTTGGAGCTTGGTGACTGGTGGAAGAATATAACAAGAAAAGGGTAATAGAGTGGAGCCAGCTTGGGGGGAGATTACGCCCAGCTGGAGAAATCTCCTGGAGGCAGTTAAGCAGAAATATCAGGTCTCCCATTGCTGGAATCTGATCTCACACTGCAGGGATCCCTATGACTTTTGATGCTATTGTCTTGAAATCGGTGTCAATCCTGGGTCGTTTTCAGTGGGGCAATTAGGAAAGAATATTATGAGATCTGGAGTCAAAGGTGGGTAGGGATGAGAAATTTCTGTCTCATCCATGCTTCCACTGAGAAGGGTCTGTGCATTAGATGACCCCGGTTAAGTTTGTTGAACATAGAAATGCCCATCTTGTGGATGTGTCTGAAAAACATCAAACTCCTTCTCTTACTCAGCCTCAGCATGGATTACCAAAACTTTTTGCAAATTCAATGCCAAATGCTTCTGCAAGTCATTAAACTCAGTCACAATTTCACTTCCTTCTGAAAGGCACCAAACAGATGATGGATTACTCACAAGTTTCTGCCTTTAAACACTCAATGGCCACTTAATCATCTTTCAGGTCAGGAACCCTCCTCAGAAAAGTGGAAGAGTGTCAGTTTACAAAGCAGATCTGGTGTGATGTGTAGGATAAAAGACTATGCAGTTCATTCCCAGGTTATGAATTCCTGACTTAAGGATACTTCTGCATATGAACAAGCTTCTGTAATGTTACTTAATTTAAAATTCCAGTGTACAGATTTAGGTACACAAGAGTTTTATATGGTTTCTGATGGTATGGCCTCCACAGAGCCATGATCTCAACATCACTGAGGCTGTCTGGGATTACCTGGAGAATCAGAAGCAAGTGTGCAGCCAAAGTCTGGAGAAGAACTGTGGCAATCTGCCAGACAAATTTCTGGTAGGTTTTCTTTTAAAGCATCTTGGCTTTACAGAATATTTTTACATATGCCTATAGCGTTTGCACGGTACCATATGTACATAAGTTTGCATGTGATACAAAGATTGTTTGAAGTTACAACAGGGTAAAGACAGGATGGCGTGCTGGATGGAGAATGATTGATGGGGTTTAACACTGAAAAATGGGATGTGATACACTTTGGAGGATCGAGCCTGAAGGCTGGTTAATAGTAGGTTTCTGAGCAATATGGAGGTACAGAATGATATTGGTCTCCAAGTCTGTAGATTCTTCAAAGTTGCTGCACAAGTTGTAAAGGTGTTAAAGCAAGTGTATGATGTATTGGACATCACTAGTTGAGGGACTGAGTTCAAGAGCCAGAAGGTAATGTTACACTCTATAAAACTCTGGTTCAATCATACTTGGAGGACATCACAACGATGTCCCACACTTCGGCCCTTACCCCATCCTCCCATCACCACTACATGGACCGTGTTCCCCTTGTCCTCACATACCACCCCACCAGCCTCTGGATCCAGCATATTATCCTCCGCAACTTACACAACCTTCAACAGGACCCCACCACTAAGCACATCTTTTCTTCTTTACCCCTCTCTGCTTTTTGCAGGGATCATTCCCTCTGCGACTGCATTGTCCACACATCCCTGCCCACAGATCTCCCACCTGGTACTTATTACTGAAAGCATAAGTGCTACACCTGTCCCTACAACTCCTCTCTCACTACCATTCAGGGTCCCAAACTGTCCTTCCAGGTGATGCAACACTTCACTTATGAGTCTGTTGGGGTCATCTATTGCATCCCGTGCTCCCCGTGTGGCCTCCTCTACATCAGTGAGACGCGACACAGATTGGGGGACCATTTTGTTCAGCACCTCCGCTCTGTCTGCCACAACAGACAGGATCTCCCGGTTGCCACCCACTTCAACGCTGCTTCACATTCCCATTCAGATATGTCCGTACATGGCCTCCTCTACTGCCATGATGAGGCCAAACTCAGGTTGGAGGAGCAACACCTCATATAGCGTCTGGGTAGTCTCCAGCCCCTTGGTATGAACATCGAATTCTCCAATTTTCGGTAATTCCCTCCCTCTCCCTTCCCCCATCCCACTTTCACCTTGCCTCCTCTTCTAGCTGCCTATCACCTCTCTCATGATTCTGCCTTTTTCTACTACCCATAATGCTTTCCCCTTACATTCCTTCTTCACCTCTCCAGCCTATCCTCTCTCTGCTTTCCCTCCCCCACCCCTTGATCTTTCCTCTGATTGGTTTTTCACCTGGCACCTTCCACCCTCCCCCCACCTTCTTTATAGGGCCCCTGCCTCCTCCTCCTTCAGTCCTGATGAAGGATCTTGGCCCGAAACGTTGACTGCTCATTTCCACGGATGTTGTCTGACCTGCTGAGTTCACCCGGTGTTACCTGATGGTGGTGATTACCCGGAGATAATTCTAGATGCACTGGTCCGACTTGTAAATCTGAACATTTTCTGCTGCAAAAACGACATTTCACATCAGAAGACAGTGAGAGTAACCAGATTCTGATTCTGAAAGGGACCTTTTCCCTTTCTAAGAACATCCCAAAACAATTCACAAAGTGGATGGTTGGAACCTGCGTTCCCTTTACTTCTCTTACAAAACAGAATTTAGGGAAAAACCAGTAGACGCCTCATGATGTCTAATTGTTCCATCCTCTACCTGCATTGTTCCATCTTTTAAGATCAAAAGAACAGAAAACTGTAAGACAAAATGACATAGAAATAGTATCAGGCCATTCAGCCCATTTAGTATGATTTGCCATGCTATAATGGCTGTTTTATTACCACCCTCAACCACATTTAGCTAGTAACTTTTGACACCCTTACCACTCAATAACCTATCAAACTCCATTTTAAATATACCCAAAGACTTGGCCTCCACAGTCGTCTGTGGAAATGAATTTAGTTTGGCTTAGCATTTATTGTTTTATTCCTCTGTCGTTGTTCACATGAAGGTCAGTTAACTATCAACCGGCTTCAGATTGGTCATATCTGAACATGGTGACAGGAATGATCTCTCAATGTGTAGCATCTGTTGTTACTTCTCGATATTCTGTTTGCTAAGACAAATAAAGAAAACAGAAGTTCTGACCACATCCTTCACTGAGGCTGAACATTACACTGATGACAGCAGTGACTGATGCAATAGAGTCAGCACTCATACTATACAATGTACAGAATTTAAGCAGACACACAATCAAGATTAATATACTGCACTGTTTACCTCTCAGACAAACCCAATGTAACAAAAGCTCTCCGTGTATACTGAATTATTTTATCTTTTATCTATTTATCAATGTGAAATTTAGTGTTTATAAACAATTGCAAAGTCAGCAGGTAAAATTCAGGAAAATGTAAATCAGCCACATTCTTGCATCAGCACAGCCCTCACATGACAATGAAATCAAAAGCAACACACACAAAATGCTGGAGGAACTCAGCAGCTGAGGCAGCGTCTATGGAAGTGAACAGATAGTCAAGGTTTCATACATCTACAGCTAATTTTGCGATACACAGTATGCCGGTGATATGAAACCTGGTTTTGATGCTGATTCTCTATTACTTCTCCAATATGTCTGACACATGAGAACTGTTATCACTTGTACTGAAGCTCTCCTCAGACTTCATTTGTCCCAGGGAATCACACAGCATAAATCTGGATAGATTACACTTTGAGTAACATTGAAATCTCTGACCAGGTGAACAGAGATATTGGGAAGCTAGCTACAGAGAAGGTGAGCAAAGGTGTGCAGTTTCAGGGATCAGGGAGACCATGGGAGTGAGATAGGAAAGATAGAAATGTTCTCTCCTTTGACAAGTGTGAACTCTCCATTTTTCTGTGCTCTATTATTCTGTGGGAAATAGAAACTACAGGGGTTGTCTACTCACACAGATCATTTACTGTCAAGTGGAGTTAATTTACTTTAAGAAAGGATCTGATATGGATTTTACACCATTGTGAATGTGTAAATCCATTAAGAAGCTTTCCTCTCAAATCCAACTGAAGCAAAGTGAAATCCCATCAGAGGTCACAAAATTGTGCTGACAGATGGAATAGAATTCAGAATAGGTGAGCTTTTGAGGTTCAAAGGGAAGAGAGAATGAAGCCAAGTATGTTTGCAGAGTTTGCAGGAAAAGCCCCTTCTACACCTCACTTATTTCCCACTTTGCTCCCTGCTCAGTAGCAAGTTCCCAAAAATTATCGTATCACAGGCAAAAAGCTGGTGGAACTCAGACGACCAGGCAGAATCTATAGAAAAGTGTCAACAATCAACCTTTCAGGCTGAGACCCTTCATCAAGACTCATGTCATGTCTTCTTCATGTGCTGTGTTTGATTGAATTATCATCAAGGTAGGTCCACAAAGATGTAAAAAATCTTGGATTGCAAGTCCATAACTCCCGGAGATTTGGAACAGAGGGAGATGGTAAAGTAGGTGTTAAAGAAAGCTTCTGGCATTGGATGAGCAATGAGCATTCAAGAATTCATGTTGCAGAAGAGATTCACAAGATTGGTGCCCGTATTAGAAGCCCAGAAGACACAAAAGGCATTGAAGAAGAATTAGGCCTTCTCAACCCTATTCTCCTGTTTTCCCCATAACCCTTGATGCCTTTACAAATCAAGAACCTATCAACCTCATGTACTCTGAGGCTGTGCCATCTGCTTGTAGACACACTTACTGCAGGAAATATTCTCTCCATATCCACTCACTTGAGGCCTTTCAATATTCAATAGGTTTCTACGAGATTCCATCTCATTATTCTAAACTCCAGTGAGTATATTTTAAGTCAAGGAAAAAATAAAACTTCTGGATGAACTTCTGGAATCATGTGGGATCTGTGGAGGCAGAGTGGTCAACATTTCAGATTAATCCCCTGTTTCAGGACACCCTCAGCTATTTACTGTTCATTCAGAGTAGAACATCTACTGTAGATTGTGTCAAATATTTCAACTCTTTTCACAATTTTGTTCAATTTTTAGCAATTATTTAAGTATTTCTGTTTTGCTAAATATACCAAAAAGCTTTCCAGATTGTCACGTATCAGTTGTGTCACTCTTAATTTTTTGACCTAACTTCCTGCTGTCTTCTTCCTCATTTTTATTTCACAGTTATTTCTCTCTGAGGACAGACAGGTCCTGGCTGGGTCTCTGTGAATAAAAAAAATGTGGACTTCAATTGTCCTGATTGGTTTCCTACCCGGTAAGTGACAAATTTTGCTGGACGTTTGCATAATCAGTGTTGGTTTGGGTGTCATACACCATTTACAGAACAGTACTTGAAAACCCGTAGACACAGAAGATATGAGAAATTGGAGTTCAGAGTGCACCCTGGAGGAACTCAACGGCTCAAGCAGCGTCTGTTAGGGGGAGGGGAATTGGCTAAGATTTTTCTGTGACACTGCCTCAAATGTGAGTGGAGAGTATAAGTAGGAGAGGGGGAAGTGTGAGGTTGGATCCACTAGGGGGTCGGGGACTTAGGAGGGGTGAAGCATGACATGCAACTGGAATGGAGAGGAAAAGGGGTGGACTTTGGAGATGCATAAGAGGAGGAAGCAGATAAGAAGAAAAAGGATATAGTGTGGAGTCAGGTGAGGGAAGAATATATATATATTCTGCTGATGGAATCTAGAGGGTGTTAAGTGGGAACATCAGGTTTATTGGAAACTGATCTCACTCTGCAGGGATCACTACGTAAATGGACTTTATTCTATTGATATCAATGTCTTTCCTGGGCCATTCCAGTGGGGCAATTAGTAAAGAACATTACTAGATGTGGAGTCACAGGTAAACCAGGGTGGGGAGGGATGAGAGATTTCTGTCCTTAAAGGCCTTACTGATCCAGATGGGCTTTTGACAATCTTGTAGTTGATCACTATCATTATGGATATGTTTTTTTTTAACTTTTTTATTGCATTTTTAAATGATTACAAAGTATGAAAAAACAATGTATATAACCCATACCCCCTCCCCTTAACCCCTCCCCCCTAACTGCCCTATAGAAAAAAAAAAGAAAGAAAGAAAGAAAGAAAGAAAGAATGCCTGGTTATTGGAAGATCTCCACATGCTCCATGGAATTCGTAATAGTTTTAAATGTATATTTATTTCTTTCCCCTGAAACATTTTTGAAAATTTGGAGCCCTTATTTACAAAAGACAGGATTAAATATATGGATATGTGGTTTTTAATTCCAGAAATAATAAATTAGATTTAAACACACAGTATATCCCAGCAGAAATTGAAAACACACCTGGATTTCTAGACACTAAAGTGGTAACGACCACTGTTGCACCACCTTCTAAGTACCCATAGAAATATCTGACAGATAGAAATATAACATTTCCATCAGAACCAGAGGGCACAGTTTCAGAGTTCATGAGGAGTTTCTTTCTGCAGCTAATAAACTTGTCATAAGTGAGGAGGAAGTCAGGACATCGGCATCATGGAGAGAACCGAACCATACCCTCACAAATCTCCATGTAGAGTAGCGCTATCTATCCCAAATAAATTGCCTGGGATCTTTGTGGGCATTTGAACGTGCAGCATGATCTGAGGTAATTTATAATTCAATGTTGCAGCTCTCCCTCTAACTGTATTGGATGGTTAACCCTGGTTTCTGCTCAGGACTCTGGAGTGGGAAGTGAACCCACAATGTACTGACACAGGGGAGAGAGCACTGACACAGTAACAGCACTGACTGCACTTCACACCAAAATCATTGGCTGTGGTGTCATGGACGACATGTTGGACGTGACCTGGACCTGTTTTTACCGTGATGTTCAAAGTTAGTTGTTTGAATTAAGTTGTTCTTTCCCCTTCAAATCTGAAGATGCCTCCCTCAGTTTCAGGTGCATTGTGGGCAGAGAAATATGTAAGAGGAGTTGTGGGAAGAGCGATCACAATCGATTGTCACTATGAAGAAAAGTACCGCTCCCACACAAAGTATTGGTGCCATGGATGGACTTTCCAATGTTCAGTTTTAGTGGAAACAAAAGGGCAACACGGACAGAGTGGACGAGTGTCAATCACAGATAACCCAGAATGGAGAATATTTACTGTTACTATGAAGAATCCTCACTCTGGAGATACAGGATGGTACAGCTGTGGATTTACAGAACGAGGTATCGATCCGAAGTTTAGTGTACATTTACAAGTATCTGAAGGTAGGTTTCTCAGTGATTGACTTTGGGCTTTCTGTAAAGTAAATGTCCCATCCATCTTTCCTCTGGGAAGGGTCAGTGCATTAGTTGTCCTGGGAAGTGATGACGTGCCTATCCCAGGTTCGAGCTTGTAGAATGGAGAAATGCCCATTTCATGGATGTGTCCAAAGAACAGCAATCTCCTCCTACTACTGATCAGCCTCTGCACAGATTACAAGATCTTTGTCCAGACCCTGCCCATCCCTCACTATCTCTGCATTAATATCAGTGCCAAATGTTTCCCTGTCTACAGCAGGTCACTGAACCCAGTCACAATTTCATTTTCTCCTGACAGTCTCCATACACGTGTCGAAATACTCAATGGCCAATTCCTTAGGACCCTCCTCTGCCTAATAAAGTGGCCACTGAGTTTATTGTTATGGTCTTCTGCTGCTATGGCCGATTCATTTCAAGGTTCGATGTGTTGTGTGTCCAGATGCTCTTCTGCACACCACTGACATAAAATGTGGTTATCTGTATTTTTGTCATCTTTCTGTCAGCTAGAACCAGTCTGGCCATTCATCTCTGACCTTGTCAGGGCACTGGAGAAGGGATCCATTCGCAGATCTGGCACCGTGCACACAGTGATATTAATTGAGTACAAATCCCGAGTTACAAACAAAGTCAGTGTCAAAGTTCAGGCAGAAACCAACACATCCAGATAAATCCAAAAACCAGAATCGGGAAACAGGCAGAGTCGATAGTCAGACAGACAGAGTACAGATACGAATAGTGGAAAGGCTCAGGAAAATTCACTGGCACAATCTGGCAACAAACAGGTGACAACACAGGGTTAAAGTACACTGAGCAATAAGCAGAGAGGCAGATGATAGGTGGAGTACAATGAGACAGAAGTGGCAGCAAAACAGGTAATAATGAGAAACAGATGAGAGGGGAGTTCTCAGTGATACAGTGGCCGGAGTAGAGCAGGAGCGGGGACAGGAGCACATGGGGCATGAACACAGACAACAGCACATGACAATACAAAACCAGACTCTGACAGCTAGTAGGAAAACACACAAAGAGACAAAGTTCAACTGGAGGTAATGACAGACCTCTCTCATTGACAAGGCATTTTGCTCACATAATTGCTGATCACTGGATATTTCTTGTTTTTCACCATTCTCTGTAAACTCTAGTGACTGTTGTGCATGAAAATCCCAGCACATCAACAGTTTTTGAGATACTCAAACCTCCCCTTCTGGCACCAACTATGATTCCATGATGAAAGCCACTAAGATCACATTTCCTCCCCATTCTGATGATTGGCCTAACAACAACTGAACCTCTTAACTATGTCTTCCTGCTTTTATGGACTGTGTTGTTGCCAGATGATAGATTAATTAGATATTTGCATTAACAAGCAGGTGAACAGGAGTACCTAATAAAGTGGCAGAAGAGTGTTTGATTTTCAGATGTTCATTCAGTGTCTGATTGTTGAATTCCTTTCCACAGAACCTGTGTCTGTTCCTTTGCTTCGATATCCATCACCAGCAAATAATTCACATCTCAGAGGCTTAGTCTCTCTTTCCTGTGAGTCTTCCCAGGGATCCCTTCCCATTCATTACAGATGGTATGAACAAACCTCATCTGGACATACAAAGATCTCAGATACAAATGAACTGAATCTATGCTGTAAATCTTTCAACCACCAGCACCATCTATATTACTGCAGTGCTTCGAATTGGCTTGGAGCAAGATCCAGTGCAATGGTTAATATGACAGTTTTCAACAACGGAGAGATCTGCAGTTATGTGACAGAAATCAATGGCACCAGTAAGTTCTAATTTTAAGGGGGGATACATTTAAATAATTATTCAAGGTACTCTGTTACATGTGCTCTTATACTTCTAGTGAGGGTAATGAATTTCTTTGCATTTGTAGAGCTACACATTGCAGCTTCCATGGGGTGGAAATAAAATGTGTCAACAGTTAAGTCTGTCATTTCCTCCTGGAAAACGTGGAGCATCTCAAACATAATTGGTCTAGCAAATCTAGACAAATTGAGAGCATTCCATTCATACTTCTGGCTTCAGCTCTGAAAAAGCTAGAAGAGCTGTTAAGTTGTGAGACATTGATACTGTCATAAAAACAAAAGGAAGGACAGACAGACAGATATCCTTTATTGAGCCTGAGGGAAATTGGGCATAATTGGACATTGCAATTGGGAATTGGACATAAAATATATCAAATATATGGTGGGAATGACAGAAATTCGGCAATGTCAGGGGGCAGAAGTGAATGTTTTCACTTTTACTAAGGAGAAGATGCTCAGGGTGGTCGATAAGTCACCTGGATCAGATGGACTACACCCAGGTTTCAGGAAGAGGGAAGTGAAGGCATTAGTGGTTATCTTTGAAAAATAACCAGACTCTGGAAATATCATTTCACAGTTTAAGAAGGAAGGGAGGCAAAGGAAGGGAAATTGTAGACAATGCTCCAGATTAGATGTGGAAAAGTTGTTTCCCATGGTGGGAGTGTTGATAACAAAGGGGCACAGCCTCAGGATAGAGGGACGTCCTTTCAAACCAGAGATGCAGAGATATTTCTTTATCCAAAGGGTGGTGAATTTGTGGAATTTTTTGCCACATGCAGCTGTGGAGGCCAGGTCACTGGGTGTATTTAAAGCAGAGAGTGATAGGTTCTTGACTGGACATGTCATCAAAGGTTACGAGGAGAAGGCTGGGAACTGGGGTTGAGGAGGAGATTGAATAAAAGGATCAGCCATGATTGAATGGCGGAGCAGTCTCGCTGGGCCAGGTGGCCTAATTCTGCTCCTTTGTCTTATGGTCTTTCATTGAGACGTATACAATATGTTTTTTTAATAATAAATTTAATTTTCTCTTCTGAGAATGATACAACAATTTGATCAACATTAAATAAGAATTAATTGAAATTGAGTATATTTGCAAACAATACTCAAAGGCCTTAAAGTTGAATGAACAATAGAATTAAAAGTTGGGTGTTGAACAAAATGAGTGTTTGCAGCTTGATGCAGCTTACAATGGTCAGTGGGGTGTGAATCTGCAAATAGAAGTTGCTACTTTTCTCAGAAATGACATGTAACT
The DNA here is from genome assembly GCF_030144855.1 of Hypanus sabinus. Classification (NCBI taxonomy): domain Eukaryota; kingdom Metazoa; phylum Chordata; class Chondrichthyes; order Myliobatiformes; family Dasyatidae; genus Hypanus; species Hypanus sabinus. Next base: position 14,194,235 of record NC_082730.1, on the reverse strand, counting down.
GTAACCCGTGGATGTACATTTAGCCTCGGAGCATGAAGGGAGCTATTTGCAAAAGTGAGAGTAATCACTGCATGATAAGAAAGTTAGAAATATTAGAAGATTCTTTGTAGTCAGATAATGATGTGGTATCGAATAACATTTTTCATACAGTGGATGAGGAAGTAATAAGACCAAAGGCCACATTTATATGAATGAATGTAGCAGGTCACTATTACACAAGTTTCAACCTCCTTTCCAATGGCAGCAGTGAGAGAAAGGCATGGCCTTGATGGTAGCAGTCCTTGAAGATGGATGATGATTTCTCATGGCAGTGTTCCTTGTAGACTTTTATCTGTATTTCTTCTGCCTGAATTTATAAACAATTATCTGTTCTGCATTTTATAGACGCTGGGCTGAGTCATTAAATCAAAGCAGTTGAATCTTGATAAAAAGTAAAGAAATCACACGGATTCTGAGTCCTGAAAACCCACTTATCTTTTCCTTGTAGATGGAGTTGTAAGATGTGACTCAAAAAATTGTGTATCCTAGTTCACTGAGCCTCTAAGCAAAAGTGTAGAAAGATTGAACTCAAATGAATCCTATGATGAGCAGTTTCAAGCACAGAACATTTATTTGATAGGATTGGGTTAAGTTCAAAGTTCAAAATACATTTATTCTAGAATGTATACCATATACAGCCTTGAAATTTGTCTTCTTACAGGCAGCCATAAAACAAAGAAATCCAATAGAACCTATTGAAAAAAGACCATCAAACACCCAAATTGCAGAGAAAAAAAAAACAAATCATGTAAATAGTAAGAGTAAGCAAATAACATTCAGGACTGAATTTCATACAAGTGAGTCCACGGCCATGATCTAGGACCCATTAGTTGCAGGTCACAGCCTCAGTTCAGTGCAGAGACAAGTAACCCTTGAGGAGCAGTTGGCTTCACATGAGCCCATCCCTCTTGTCCAGTCCTGTCATCCTGATCTTTTCAAACTGGCCTGCTACTGAATTCAGCCAAGCAGCAGGTTGTTCCTCACTCTCGGACCCAGTCCCTGCCTCTTCAATGCACTCTCATGCCTGGGTCCTGCTGCCCCGATTTGGCTCATACTCGACCTTTCCATTCTGGACCAAAGCTTAAATAGGTCAGACATTGACTCGTTCCTTGCTCTTGGGCCACAGATATTGTGTGCAGATTTGGTCCGATGAAAGATTTTCTTATTATGGAAGGAGGCAAGCAAAGGATCAGCAGACTGATTTCTGGAGATCATCGGGTTTATTGCAAGGCAGAAAGTAAGTAATCATCAATAATAGAGAAAAGGTGATGAAAAATTGATGTGATTGAAAACCAATAAATCTCCAGGCTCTGATACTCTACATCCCAGAGAACATGAAGAATTGGCATGAGAAAAATAGAGATGCATTATTGGCCATTTCTTCCCAATGGATTGGAGAGAAGCTAACAATTCTATTTTAAAAAGGAGGTAGAGAGAAAAGAGGGAATTACAGAGCAATTAGCCTGACATTGGTATCAGGAAATGTGCTGAAGAGGGCAAAAGACAAATCCAATGTATTAGATTGGCTTTGTGATTTTTTTATGCCCAGTATAAATTCCTCCATTTCTATCTGTTAGATATCCTATATTGTTAATTAACCGTCTCTTCATATACCTATTGAAGTTTCCATGTAGGTGTATACATTCCCTACAAACTGTCTCATATATTTTCAATGTTTTAATCGATTAACTTGTTTTGTTTTCAATTGTAAACTACTTCAAATACTCAGTTTTGCTGCTTTTGATGAACATGACACATTTCCTTGGATCTAACTGATTGACAGACATGTTTTGAGTGTTCTGTTTGATCGTCTAAAAACTTCTGAGGGGATCTCTGTAATGCATGAAATATTCCCTGAGGGATGGATGGAGTTCATTTTAAAAGGGATGTTTCACAGGCTGCAGGGTCTGGAATGGGGGCAATTCCAGGAGAATATTGATCATCATTTTGATCTTGTACGTAAATGTATTTCACTGTGCAGTTTGAACAGATGTTTCAAAAATGAAGAGCTTTATTCAAATCTCTGAGTGCTCATTGGAGGGGTAGAAACTCTCCCACCAGCAGGAGAATCAGAGAAATTATATGATGGAAAATTAGTGCCAAGATTTAATGACAGATCCTGTGAATGAGATATCTGTCACTAGTGCAAACGCAGAGTGCCAGACATAAAGTTTACACACATGTTCTTCCAGTTACTACATGGGTTCCTCCTGGTGCTTGGGTCTCCTCCCCTGCTCAAAAACACAAGTGTTAGCATTAGTAATGTATAGGCAACCTACTTTGGCACTGGAAGCATGGAACATTTGCAGGCTGATCCCAGAACAAAGCAAGAAACTGAATTTTACTTTCTTTCAACAGGGCCGATTCATTTCTGTGAAAATACTGTGAATGGAATAATTACAGTTGCACAAAACAAAGAATCTACAAATAAAGTGTAAAGTATAAGGTTCTCTCTACAGGTCATTTCATACAGACCCATTTGGGAGAGAAATTTGTTTCACTTTAACTGATGATAAACATGTTTGACATAATTAACTTCAATGAAATCATTTATTGGAAACTGAGTATTCCTGATGTTCTTGTGCAGTTGTCACAGATAATTTTCTTACACTAAATATTTAATAATTAAAGTATAGCAGTTGAAGCTCATGTTCTGAGTTATAAAGTCACTGTTATAGACTAGAACAACAGGACCCTCAGCCTGACACGCCCAAGCCAACCAAGAGTCTAGACAGTCACAAAACAAAGAAAACCATGGAAACCATTCAAAGAAGAGGTTCGGCTATGTTGTCTGTCAGAGAAGAAACCACCAATCAATCCTACTGTGCAGCAGTTCCGATGAAATGTTTGTAAAGGAATATGGTAGTATTCCCGAATGACCTGGACAGTAGTTACGCTTTAACCAACATAACTATCATTGGCCATGATCACATTTCTACTTGTGAGAGCTTGGAGTGAACAGATTGGCTGTTGCAATTTACCACACTGTCAACGGTGTCTAAAGTTCATTTTCTGAGCTGCAGAAATCCTGAGCTCATGAAAAATGTGTAAATGCCAGACTTTACAAATGGCCAAGAATAAGTGATGAACCAGCACTGACTCTTTCCTATTCTTTACCACAGATCCACTGTGTTCAGTGTTGTTGGGATTCTACTCATCCTGCTTGTTGTTTGTCTACTTTGCTACCTGAAGAGAAAAAACAGGGGTAGGTTTGTTTTTTCCTTTAATTATTTCACGATGAATATGATAGCCAGCTGCTGAATTTTATGGAACTTGATTCGGCTGCAGTCAACAAAAAGCCAGGATTAGAGTGCCAATGTGTGGGTTTACAACACATGAATGAATTGATTAATTAAGATCAATATACTCAAAGAGCTTCAATTATTTTCTTCAATTTCATTAGTTGCCTTTCACTGTCCCAAATATAACTAAATGGTGGAAATTGTTAAAGAATTGTAATATTATTGTAATTTGCCCAAATAGTTCCCTAGTTCCTTTTTAAGCTCTTCTCTTGCTGAGCTTCTGTGAAACACCCAGGACCAGTTTAGTCTGTTGGTGCTGTGAAGCAACATGCTGTTGTTGTATATTTAGTAGCGGGTCCTCACTAAGGATCACAGCCACTAAGTCAAAAGCTGTTATTAAACATTCAGGAAATTTAACCTCTGCAAGCTGATTGAAACAATCAGGGTTAATATAAAGGGTGAAAACTGAGGGTGATCTGGTAGTTGTCTGCAAGAGTATCAAATTGTTTTACAGAATAAAGGTATTCTATGTGAACAGAATGAGCCATTAACATAAGATAGTTAATTAAAAACTCCAGGAATTTAAAACCTTAAGAGCATATGGTGTAAGAGCTGAATTAGGCCATTTGGCCCATCAATATTGCCCCACCCTTCAATCATGGCTGTTTTATTTCCTCCTCACGCAATTTTCCTACCTTCTCCCCATAACCTTTCACACTCTCAAATTTCATATTCATCAGTCATAAAATAGAACTTGGATTTTTTTTCAGGAAATGGCCACGATGGTAGAAAATGTCACTTCTGCAGATCTACACCATGTTCGAAACAATGAGGCAGCTGCCCAGTTGGCTAACAATGAAAATGGAATTGTGTATGCAAAAGTGGAATATACAGGGAAATCTGAAGCATTACACTCTGTTACTGATGTGGACAACGTCAACTATGCAGATATCAAATTCGAATATCAACCAGCAATACTCAAACGGAAATCTTTCTCTCCTGGTGATCCACAGGACTTGGAATAAGTTTGATAAAGTAATTATGTGGATCAGTGAAGGCAGAATAGTTATGCTTGGTGGCCATCTTACACTTGTACACCTGCTTGTTAACAGAAACACCTAAACAGCCAATCATGTGGCGGCAACTACATAACAGCACGCATATCGGCTAATGAGTTACTGTCACATTCCTATCAGATTGAACCAGTCTCGCTATTGTCCGCTACTGGACCTCAGTTTACTTTCTGATCCTTTGGGTTCTTCCGGGATTCAGGAATGATGAACAATCTTGAATCTAATGATCATCTATTTTAAAGTACAAACAATCATAGAAATACTATGCAAACTAAATAAAGAGCTAAGAAGTAAATGAACAGCAATGGATGCAAAGACAAAAAGATGGCATATCTGAAAAATATATTACTTTTAAAGTTAGGATTAGGAATGTTCCTTCAACAGAAATAAATTAGTTAATGGGCTACATAATTCAAACAATTACATCACGTGGGTAATGGGCTAATACTTTGCCAATGAAAAAAGAAGGTGGTGATAAACGATCACTTTAACTGCAATACCACTTTCTGCCAGTGAGTGTGGAAAAGCCAGCACATACTGTGAAAAATGAATACTGAAAAGTACAAATCTTATAAAAAGTATTGTTAAAAAAACACTAGTTTACAAGACCTTTGACCTCTCTCATAAACAAGCATTTGCATGCACAGAAATGGCACTCAATGGATTTTTTTTGTTTATCGCTGATGTCACATTTCTTCTCAATTCGTCTAAATGAAACTGAACCTCTTAATCATATGTTTTTATGCAATGAATTCCTGCCATATGATTGGCTGATTAGTTACTTGAATTTATGAGCTGAGGTGTACCTAATAACGTGGCCACTGGGCATAATTCTTCTACCTTAATCAATCCACATAATTACTTTGTCAAGCTTTTTTCTGAGCTGCTTCTTCCACACCCCCCACGTTCCAGTTCCCTTCATCAGCAAGTATGACCTATTGGCAATGAGGGCCTGACTAGATATCCTCTGTTGCACCACTGGTGTTTGGGGCAGCAATGGAGGTCCAAAAAGTGTTGTTTTACCTGAACTGAACCCCAAAACTGGAGGACCTGTGAACCACGCTTAGCCTGGCCTCTACCATTTGACCTGTTTGGCAAGATGACCAGACCAAGAGCCAAAACAGTGCTTGAATCCAGCCAACATAGTTCTCTGGGTCATTGAGGCACACAAACCTCCAAACCATGACATGGTTTTGGCCCGCTTGGAGGCTAGATCATCACTACAAATGTCAAAATGCTTTTGTCCCTCAGGGTATAATAACCACCCTGACACCCCACTCCCACCACACCCCCTTCAATCTTAATTTCTTTCAGGAAGTTAAGTAATAACAGAGTGTTTATCATGTTCCCATTATACAGAGCTCTGGTAAGACTGTATCTGGACCACTTTCTACAGGTCTGGTTCTTCCCACCTGAGGAAGGATACACTTACATTAGACTGAGTACAGCCAAAGTTTTCCGAGAAAGATTCATGGGATTTTTAGGAGGCACAGAAGCCTGAAGACACACACTCAGTGTTCCAGAAACAGCTTCTGAACATCAACTCACTATTTATTCCTCTCTTTCTGCATCACTGATTTAATTTAATTTTCCATATTTGTACTTAGGGTAATTCCCAATTTTTTATAATTATGTATATCAATGTACTTCTGAAGTAAAACAACAAATTTCATGACGTAGGGCAGTGATATTAAACTTGATTCTGATTTCCAGCATTCAGCCCACATCTCTCTGAGCCCTGCCCCTCCATGTACCTATCCAGGTGCCTCCTGTACCTGCCTCATCACTTCCTCTGGAAGACTCCACAGCTCAAACCTCTGCTGCCTTGCGGCTATACACACTCATGGGTAAAGCTTGGAGAGGATCTGGAGCTGGAGTCTCTATGCCGGTCCTACGTTGAATTCAATGCTGATCGGCACTGTGATGCCACTTGTGCAAAACTCTATTTGTCTCTGCTGTTCCTTTGGTATTATTAGTTGTGTGGAGAGTGGGAGCCTGGTACACAGGCAACAGCTTGCTTATCACATAGACAGCTGGGATACAACATCCGTGGACAAGCCCAACCAATATTTTTTTTTTCTCAGCTCAAGCTGGTAAAACCAGTGGTACAGCCAGAGTCAAGCTCTATTTATTGGACTATGACTCCAAAGCTGGATAAGGCATGTATGAAGAGTAAGTTATGAAGTCCTTTTATAAGTTTGTACTTTAAAGCAAGATTTTGGTGAAAGGTGTTTGCCACTTGGTTGTGCCCATGTAAGTAATTAGATTGATTTAAACTGTTAAATAATAATATTATCACTTTTAAAATAATTAAGTTATTAATTATTTTTTCTCAGCTCAAGCTGGGTACAGCTGGCTCTCAGCTGTACAGCTGAGGTACAGGAAGAGCCAAACACACTCATTTCTCAATTGCTAAGTACTTTGAGACTATTCTGATTGTGTTTAGTATTGTGGCTTTCTTAAGATTTACATAGATATTGGTGAGTAGCACTAATTGCTTATTGCTATTGTGTAGTGCCTTTGGGATGATACCAGTTGCAGATATTACTATCAGGACAATGCTTACCGTGTTAATGTTCCAACGTTGTTCAACTTCCTCTTTTAATTTAGCATATTTCTGATGTTTTTCACTTCTTGATTTCTACAAGTTATGTGTGTCTGGAATGGTTCCATCTATGAAGTTAGATGATTTTGCTTGTCTATCCTGTAGTGTTCTATCCAGATGGTTATTATGGGTTACCCTGTCTGCAATATTCCATGGGTCATAACATAATTTGTGGATTCTAACTCTAAAATTGAATCAGGCTTGTATTTATTGTAAGGTATGGTGTCCACCTTATCTATGTCTCCCATAATTTTAGGCACTTCTATAAGGTCACTTCTCATTTTCCTGCGTTCTGAGGAATAATGATCTAACCTGGACAACCTATCCCGATAACTCAATGTCCTCTAATCCTCTAACACTTGGTGCCCTGGCAGGTGAAGGCTGGAGTGCTGGACATTTGTTTCAGCACCTTTGTCACTGTTTTCGATGAACTGTGCCCTTGTATTTCTAGGTCACACTGTTGCATTACGCACACAAGCACCATGTCATTTGTAGCATAAGTCCGATGGTGGCTGGACTTTCCAAAGTTCATCATCACACACTCATATGTATTGAAATCCATGTGCCACTCCTCAGTCCACTTCCCTAAATGATCAAGATACTTCTGTAATCTACACTAACATTCTCCCCTATCAATTGTATCTCCTAATTTTCTGCTCTTCACAAACTTACTTGTGCACTTGCTTCCGAATGATTGATAAATAAATAAGGAATAACAAGGGCCCTGAGACTGATCCTTGTGACATGACATGAGGCACCAAACTCCATTCAAACACCACCTCTGCTTCCTACTTAAAGCCAATGTTAATTCCTCCTCACTATCTCTCCCTGGATTCCATGGGGACCAGCTTTCTGGAGCCTTGTAGAAAGCCTTGTTAAGGTCTAAGTAGACAGCATTCAAGGTATAATACCTTGAATTATAGAATTGTTATAATACCTGATGTCTTTTAAGCTCAATCCCCCAATTAATTAAGGCAAACACAACATGTACATTATTTCAAGAGGTTTAACCAGTAAATATATTTAAGGCAAGGTTGGATAGATTTTTACATAGTAGGGGATTTAAAGGGTATGGGGGAAATGCAGGTTGGTGAAGTTGAGTCCATGGCAAGATCAGCCATATGTCATGATCCGGTCCATTATCTACTCATTTCAGTTAATTTCCAATTCCCCATGTTCCACTGGGCTCCTTGATTAGGGCAACTGATCCTCATTCGAACCCGCTGCATAAATACTCCAGCTTGCATCTACTCGCTGCTGGTTCCTCACCTCAGAAGGGTGGCTATGCTTGTTCGGATCCGTCGAGAATGGGTGAAGTCGAGAGCCTGACGTCTGCAGTTCCTGAGTCGTGTCGAGAGCCTCATGTCCAGCTGAGTGTTGCTGGCCATTTTGCCACTGCTCCAAGCCGGGATGCGAGTGGTCTGTCGTAGTTTGTTTTAGACATTTCATTTCCAGCTGATTAGGTCCAGCCGTTTGCCCCTACACTAAGTTAGGAATTCTGTCTCTTTCATGTCCAGCTGTGATTGCTGGCCGTTTTCTGCTTCATGAGCTTCTCCGTGTCAAGACACATATTCAGTGTTGTTGTTTGGTTTAGTCATCTTGTTTCCAATTGAGTAGGTCTGGTCGTTTGCTGCTACTTGGAGTTGAGTATTCTGTCTCTTCTGTGTTCCAGTCAACTTCAAGTCCAGGATCTGTGTTCCACTTGGTTCCATCTCCAGGCTCAGTGTTCCACTCGACTCCAAGTCCAGGCTCGGAGTTCCACTTGGTTCCATGTCCAGGTTCGGTGTTCCACTCGAGTCCAAGTCCAGGTTCGGTGTTCCACTCGAGTCCAAGTCCAGGTTCGGTGTTCCACTCAAGTCCAAGTCCAGGCTCGGTGTTCCACTCGAGTCCAAGTCCAGGCTCGGTGTTCCACTCGAGTCCAAGTCCAGGCTCGGTGTTCCACTCGAGTCCAAGTCCAGGCTTGGTGTTCCACTCGAGTCCAAGTCCAGGTTCGGTGTTCCACTGGAGTCCAAGACCAGGCTCGGTGTTCCACTCGAGTCCAAGTCCAGGCTCGGTGTTCCACTCGAGTCCAAGTCCAGGCTCGGTGTTCCACTCGAGTCCAAGTCCAGGCTCGGTGTTCCACTCGAGTCCAAGTCCAGGCTCGGTGTTCCACTCGAGTCCAAGTCCAGGCTCGGTTCCACTCGAGTTCAAGTCCAGGCTCGGTGTTCCACTCGAGTCCAGTCCAGGCTCGGTGTTCCACTCGAGTCCAGTCCAGGATCGGTGTTCCACTCAGTTCCAAGTCCAGGTTCGGTGTTCCACTCGAGTCCATGTCCAGGTTCGGTGTTCCACTCGAGTCCAAGTCCAGGCTCGGTGTTCCACTCGAGTCCAAGTCCAGGCTCGGTGTTCCGCTCGAGTCCAAGTCCAGGCTCGGTGTTCCACTCGAGTTCAAGTCCAGGCTCGGTGTTCCACTCGAGTCCAAGTCCAGGCTCGGTGTTCCACTCGAGTCCAAGTCCAGGCTCGGTGTTCCACTCGAGTCCAAGTCCAGGCTCGGTGTTCCACTCGAGTCCAAGTCCAGGCTCGGTGTTCCACTGGAGTTCAAGTCCAGGCTCGGTGTTCCACTCGAGTCCAAGTCCAGGCTCGGTGTTGCACTCGAGTCCAAGTCCAGGCTCGGTGTTCCACTCGAGTCCAAGTCCAGGCTCGGTGTTCCACTCGAGTCCAGTCCAGGCTCGGTGTTCCACTCGAGTCCAAGTCCAGGCTCGGTGTTCCACTCGAGTCCATGTCCAGGCTCGGTGTTCCACTCGAGTCCAAGTCCAGGCTCGGTGTTCCACTCGAGTCCAAGTCCAGGCTCGGTGTTCCACTCGAGTCCAAGACCAGGCTCGGTGTTCCACTCGAGTTCATGTCCAGGCTCGGTGTTCCACTCGAGTCCAAGTCCAGGCTCGGTGTTCCACTCGAGTCCAAGTCCAGGCTCGGTGTTCCACTCGAGTCCAAGTCCAGGCTCGGTGTTCCACTCGAGTCCAAGTCCAGGCTCGGTGTTCCACTCGAGTCCAAGTCCAGGCTCGGTTCCACTCGAGTTCATGTCCAGGCTCGGTGTTCCACTTGGTTCCATGTCCAGACTCGGTGTTCCGCTCGAGTCCAGTCCAGGCTCGGTGTTCCACTCGAGTCCAAGTCCAGTCTTGGTGTTCCACTCGAGTCGAAGTCCAGGCTCGGTGTTCCACTCGAGTCCAGTCCAGGCTCGGTGTTCCACTCGAGTCCAGTCCAGGCTCGGTGTTCCACTCAGTTCCAAGTCCAGGTTCGGTGTTCCACTCGAGTCCATGTCCAGGTTCGGTATTCCACTCGAGTCCAAGTCCAGGCTCGGTGTTCCACTTGAGTCCAAGTCCAGGCTCGGTGTTCGACTTGAGTCCAAGTCCAGGCTCGTTGTTCCACTCGAGTTCAAGTCCAGGCTCGGTGTTCCACTCGAGTCCAAGTCCAGGCTCGGTGTTCCACTCAGTTCCAAGTCCAGGCTCGGTGTTCCGCTCGAGTCCAAGTCCAGGCTCGGTGTTCCACTCGAGTCCAAGTCCAGGCTCAGTGTTCCACTCGAGTCCAAGTCCAGGCTCGGTGTTCCACTCGAGTCCAAGTCCAGGCTCGGTGTTCCACTCGAGTCCAAGTCCAGGCTCGGTGTTCCACTCGAGTCCAAGTCCAGGCTCGGTGTTCCACTCGAGTCCAAGTCCAGGCTCGGTGTTCCACTCGAGTCCAAGTCCAGGCTCGGTGTTCCACTCGAGTCCAAGTCCAGGCTCGGTGTTCCACTCGAGTCCAAGTCCAGGCTCGGTGTTCCACTCGAGTCCAAGTCCAGGCTCGGTTCCACTCGAGTTCATGTCCAGGCTCGGTGTTCCACTTGGTTCCATGTCCAGACTCGGTGTTCCGCTCGAGTCCAAGTCCAGGCTCGGTGTTCCACTCGAGGCCATGTCCAGGTTCGGTGTTCCACTCGAGTCCAAGTCCAGGCTCGGTGTTCCACTCGAGTCCAGTCCAGGCTCGGTGTTCCACTCGAGTCCAAGTCCAGTCTTGGTGTTCCACTCGAGTCCAAGTCCAGTCTTGGTGTTCCACTGGAGTTCAAGTCCAGGCTCGGTGTTCCACTTGGTTCCATGTCCAGGTTCGGTGTTCCACTTGAGTCCAAGTCCAGGCTCGGTGTTCCACTCGAGTCCAAGTCCAGGTTCGGTGTTCCACTCGAGTCCAAGTCCAGGCTCGGTGTTCCACACGAGTCCAAGTCCAGGTTAGGTGTTCCGCTCGAGTCCAAGTCCAGGTTCGGTGTTCCACTCGAGTCCAAGTCCAGGTTCGGTGTTCCACTCGAGTCCAAGTCCAGGTTCGGTGTTCCACTAGAGTCCATGTCCAGGTTCGGTGTTCCACTCGAGTCCAGTCCAGGCTCGGTGTTCCACTCAGTTCCAAGTCCAGGCTCGGTGTTCCGCTCGAGTCCAGGTCCAGGCTTGGTGTTCCACTCGAGTCCAAATACAGGCTCGGTGTTCCACTCGAGTCCAAGTCCAGGCTTGGTGTTCCACTCGAGTCCAAGTCCAGGCTCGGTGTTCCACTCGAGTCCAAGTCCAGGCTCGGTGTTCCACTCGAGTCCATGTCCAGGTTCGGTGTTCCACGCGAGTCCAAGTCCAGTCTTGGTGTTCCGCTCGAGTCCAAGTCCAGGCTCGGTGTTCCACTCGAGTCCAAATCCAGGCTCGGTGTTCCACTCGAGTCCAAGTCCAGGCTCGGTGTTCCACTCGAGTCCAAGTCCAGGCTCGGTGTTCCACTCAGTTCCAAGTCCAGGCTTGGTGTTCCGCTCTAGTCCAAGTCCAGGCTCGGTGTTCCACTCGAGTCCAAATCCAGGCTCGGTGTTCCACTCGAGTCCAAGTCCAGGCTCGGTGTTCCACTCGAGTCCAAGTCCAGGCTCGGTGTTCCACTCAGTTCTAAGTCCAGGCTTGGTGTTCCGCTCGAGTCCAAGTCCAGGCTCGGTGTTCCACTCGAGTTCAAATCCAGGCTCGGTGTTCCACTCGAGTCCAAGTCCAGGCTCGGTGTTCCACTCGAGTCCAAGTCCAGGCTCGGTGTTCCACTCGAGTCCAAGTCCAGGCTCGGTGTTCCACTCGAGTCCAGTCCAGGCTCGGTGTTCCACTCAGTTCCAAGTCCAGGCTTGGTGTTCTGCTCGAGTCCAAGTCCAGGCTCGGTGTTCCACTCGAGTCCAAGTCCAGGCTCGGTGTTCCACTCGAGTCCAAGTCCAGGCTCGGTGTTCCACTCGAGTCCAAGTCCAGGCTCGGTGTTCCACTTGGTTCCATGTCCAGACTCGGTGTTCCACTCGAGTCCAAGTCCAGGCTCGGTGTTCCACCAGGTTCCATGTCCAGGTTCGGTGTTCCACTCGAGTCCATGTCCAGGTTCGGTGTTCCACTCGAGTCCAAGTCCAGGCTCGGTGTTCCACTCGAGTCCAAGTCCAGGTTCGGTGTTCCACTTGAGTCCAAGTCCAGGCTCGGTGTTCCACTCGAGTCCAAGTCCAGGCTCGGTGTTCCACTCGAGTCCAAGTCCAGGCTCGGTGTTCCACTCGAGTCCAAGTCCAGGCTCGGTGTTCCACTCGGGTCCAAGTCCAGGCTCGGTTCCACTCGAGTTCAAGTCCAGGCTCGGTGTTCCACTCGAGTCCAGTCCAGGCTCGGTGTTCCACTCGAGTCCAGTCCAGGCTCGGTGTTCCACTCAGTTCCAAGTCCAGGTTCGGTGTTCCACTCGAGTCCATGTCCAGGTTCGGTGTTCCACTCGAGTCCAAGTCCAGGCTCGGTGTTCCACTTGAGTCCAAGTCCAGGCTCGGTGTTCGACTTGAGTCCAAGTCCAGGCTCGGTGTTCCACTCGAGTTCAAGTCCAGGCTCGGTGTTCCACTCGAGTCCAAGTCCAGGCTCGGTGTTCCACTCAGTTCCAAGTCCACGCTCGGTGTTCCGCTCGAGTCCAAGTCCAGGCTCGGTGTTCCACTCGAGTCCAAGTCCAGGCTCAGTGTTCCACTCGAGTCCAAGTCCAGGCTCGGTGTTCCACTCGAGTCCAAGTCCAGGCTCGGTGTTCCACTCGAGTCCAAGTCCAGGCTCAGTGTTCCACTCGAGTCCAGTCCAGGCTCGGTGTTCCACTCGAGTCCAAGTCCAGGCTCGGTGTTCCACTCGAGTCCATGTCCAGGCTCGGTGTTCCACTCGAGTCCAAGTCCAGGCTCAGTGTTCCACTCGAGTCCAGTCCAGGCTCGGTGTTCCACTCGAGTCCAAGTCCAGGCTCGGTGTTCCACTCGAGTCCATGTCCAGGTTCGGTGTTCCACTTGGTTCCATGTCCAGACTCGGTGTTCCGCTCGAGTCCAAGTCCAGGCTCTGTGTTCCACTCGAGGCCATGTCCAGGTTCGGTGTTCCACTCGAGTCCAAGTCCAGGCTCGGTGTTCCACTCGAGTCCAGTCCAGGCTCGGTGTTCCACTCGAGTCCAAGTCCAGTCTTGGTGTTCCACTCGAGTCCAAGTCCAGTCTCGGTGTTCCACTGGAGTTCAAGTCCAGGCTCGGTGTTCCACTTGGTTCCATGTCCAGGTTCGGTGTTCCACTTGAGTCCAAGTCCAGGCTCGGTGTTCCACTCGAGTCCAAGTCCAGGCTCGGTGTTCCACTCGAGTTCAAGTCCAGGCTCGGTGTTCCACTCGAGTCCAAGTCCAGGTTCGGTGTTCCACTCGAGTCCAAGTCCAGGTTCGGTGTTCCACTCGAGTCCAGTCCAGGCTCGGTGTTCCACTCAGTTCCAAGTCCAGGCTCGGTGTTCCGCTCGAGTCCAGGTCCAGGCTCGGTGTTCCACTCGAGTCCAAATCCAGGCTCGGTGTTCCACTCGAGTCCAAGTCCAGGCTTGGTGTTCCACTCGAGTCCAAGTCCAGGCTCGGTGTTCCACTCGAGTCCAAGTCCAGGCTCGGTGTTCCACTCGAGTCCATGTCCAGGTTCGGTGTTCCACGCGAGTCCAAGTCCAGTCTTGGTGTTCCGCTCGAGTCCAAGTCCAGGCTCGGTGTTCCACTCGAGTCCATATCCAGGCTCGGTGTTCCACTCGAGTCCAAGTCCAGGCTCGGTGTTCCACTCGAGTCCAAGTCCAGGCTCGGTGTTCCACTCAGTTCCAAGTCCAGGCTTGGTGTTCCGCTCGAGTCCAAGTCCAGGCTCGGTGTTCCACTCGAGTCCAAATCCAGGCTCGGTGTTCCACTCGAGTCCAAGTCCAGGCTCGGTGTTCCACTCGAGTCCAGTCCAGGCTCGGTGTTCCACTCAGTTCCAAGTCCAGGCTTGGTGTTCTGCTCGATTCCAAGTCCAGGCTCGGTGTTCCACTCGAGTCCAAGTCCAGGCTCGGTGTTCCACTCGAGTCCAAGTCCAGGCTCGGTGTTCCACTCGAGTCCAAGTCCAGGCTCGGTGTTCCACTCGAGTCCAGTCCAGGCTCGGTGTTCCACTCGAGTCCAAGTCCAGGCTCGGTGTTCCACTCGAGTCCATGTCCAGGCTCGGTGTTCCACTCGAGTCCAAGTCCAGGCTCAGTGTTCCACTCGAGTCCAGTCCAGGCTCGGTGTTCCACTCGAGTCCAAGTCCAGGCTCGGTGTTCCACTCGAGTCCATGTCCAGGCTCGGTGTTCCACTTGGTTCCATGTCCAGACTCGGTGTTCCGCTCGAGTCCAAGTCCAGGCTCTGTGTTCCACTCGAGGCCATGTCCAGGTTCGGTGTTCCACTCGAGTCCAAGTCCAGGCTCGGTGTTCCACTCGAGTCCAGTCCAGGCTCGGTGTTCCACTCGAGTCCAAGTCCAGTCTTGGTGTTCCACTCGAGTCCAAGTCCAGTCTCGGTGTTCCACTGGAGTTCAAGTCCAGGCTCGGTGTTCCACTTGGTTCCATGTCCAGGTTCGGTGTTCCACTTGAGTCCAAGTCCAGGCTCGGTGTTCCACTCGAGTCCAAGTCCAGGCTCGGTGTTCCACTCGAGTTCAAGTCCAGGCTCGGTGTTCCACTCGAGTCCAAGTCCAGGTTCGGTGTTCCACTCGAGTCCAAGTCCAGGTTCGGTGTTCCACTCGAGTCCAGTCCAGGCTCGGTGTTCCACTCAGTTCCAAGTCCAGGCTCGGTGTTCCGCTCGAGTCCAGGTCCAGGCTCGGTGTTCCACTCGAGTCCAGTCCAGGCTCGGTGTTCCACTCGAGTCCAAGTCCAAGCTCGGTGTTCCACTCGAGTCCATGTCCAGGCTCGGTGTTCCACTCGAGTCCAAGTCCAGGCTCAGTGTTCCACTCGAGTCCAGTCCAGGCTCGGTGTTCCACTCGAGTCCAAGTCCAGGCTCGGTGTTCCACTCGAGTCCATGTCCAGGTTCGGTGTTCCACTTGGTTCCATGTCCAGACTCGGTGTTCCGCTCGAGTCCAAGTCCAGGCTCTGTGTTCCACTCGAGGCCATGTCCAGGTTCGGTGTTCCACTCGAGTCCAAGTCCAGGCTCGGTGTTCCACTCGAGTCCAGTCCAGGCTCGGTGTTCCACTCGAGTCCAAGTCCAGTCTTGGTGTTCCACTCGAGTCCAAGTCCAGTCTCGGTGTTCCACTGGAGTTCAAGTCCAGGCTCGGTGTTCCACTTGGTTCCATGTCCAGGTTCGGTGTTCCACTTGAGTCCAAGTTCAGGCTCGGTGTTCCACTCGAGTCCAAGTCCAGGCTCGGTGTTCCACTCGAGTTCAAGTCCAGGCTCGGTGTTCCACTCGAGTCCAAGTCCAGGTTCGGTGTTCCACTCGAGTCCAAGTCCAGGTTCGGTGTTCCACTCGAGTCCAGTCCAGGCTCGGTGTTCCACTCAGTTCCAAGTCCAGGCTCGGTGTTCCGCTCGAGTCCAGGTCCAGGCTCGGTGTTCCACTCGAGTCCAAATCCAGGCTCGGTGTTCCACTCGAGTCCAAGTCCAGGCTTGGTGTTCCACTCGAGTCCAAGTCCAGGCTCGGTGTTCCACTCGAGTCCAAGTCCAGGCTCGGTGTTCCACTCGAGTCCATGTCCAGGTTCGGTGTTCCACGCGAGTCCAAGTCCAGTCTTGGTGTTCCGCTCGAGTCCAAGTCCAGGCTCGGTGTTCCACTCGAGTCCATATCCAGGCTCGGTGTTCCACTCGAGTCCAAGTCCAGGCTCGGTGTTCCACTCGAGTCCAAGTCCAGGCTCGGTGTTCCACTCAGTTCCAAGTCCAGGCTTGGTGTTCCGCTCGAGTCCAAGTCCAGGCTCGGTGTTCCACTCGAGTCCAAATCCAGGCTCGGTGTTCCACTCGAGTCCAAGTCCAGGCTCGGTGTTCCACTCGAGTCCAGTCCAGGCTCGGTGTTCCACTCAGTTCCAAGTCCAGGCTTGGTGTTCTGCTCGATTCCAAGTCCAGGCTCGGTGTTCCACTCGAGTCCAAGTCCAGGCTCGGTGTTCCACTCGAGTCCAAGTCCAGGCTCGGTGTTCCACTCGAGTCCAAGTCCAGGCTCGGTGTTCCACTCGAGTCCAGTCCAGGCTCGGTGTTCCACTCGAGTCCAAGTCCAGGCTCGGTGTTCCACTCGAGTCCATGTCCAGGCTCGGTGTTCCACTCGAGTCCAAGTCCAGGCTCAGTGTTCCACTCGAGTCCAGTCCAGGCTCGGTGTTCCACTCGAGTCCAAGTCCAGGCTCGGTGTTCCACTCGAGTCCATGTCCAGGCTCGGTGTTCCACTTGGTTCCATGTCCAGACTCGGTGTTCCGCTCGAGTCCAAGTCCAGGCTCTGTGTTCCACTCGAGGCCATGTCCAGGTTCGGTGTTCCACTCGAGTCCAAGTCCAGGCTCGGTGTTCCACTCGAGTCCAGTCCAGGCTCGGTGTTCCACTCGAGTCCAAGTCCAGTCTTGGTGTTCCACTCGAGTCCAAGTCCAGTCTCGGTGTTCCACTGGAGTTCAAGTCCAGGCTCGGTGTTCCACTTGGTTCCATGTCCAGGTTCGGTGTTCCACTTGAGTCCAAGTCCAGGCTCGGTGTTCCACTCGAGTCCAAGTCCAGGCTCGGTGTTCCACTCGAGTTCAAGTCCAGGCTCGGTGTTCCACTCGAGTCCAAGTCCAGGTTCGGTGTTCCACTCGAGTCCAAGTCCAGGTTCGGTGTTCCACTCGAGTCCAGTCCAGGCTCGGTGTTCCACTCAGTTCCAAGTCCAGGCTCGGTGTTCCGCTCGAGTCCAGGTCCAGGCTCGGTGTTCCACTCGAGTCCAAATCCAGGCTCGGTGTTCCACTCGAGTCCAAGTCCAGGCTTGGTGTTCCACTCGAGTCCAAGTCCAGGCTCGGTGTTCCACTCGAGTCCAAGTCCAGGCTCGGTGTTCCACTCGAGTCCATGTCCAGGTTCGGTGTTCCACGCGAGTCCAAGTCCAGTCTTGGTGTTCCGCTCGAGTCCAAGTCCAGGTTCGGTGTTCCACTCGAGTCCAAATCCAGGCTCGGTGTTCCACTCGAGTCCAAGTCCAGGCTCGGTGTTCCACTCGAGTCCAGGCTCGGTGTTCCACTCAGTTCCAAGTCCAGGCTTGGTGTTCCGCTCGAGTCCAAGTCCAGGCTCGATGTTCCACTCGAGTCCAAATCCAGGCTCGGTGTTCCACTCGAGTCCAAGTCCAGGCTCGGTGTTCCACTCGAGTCCAGTCCAGGCTCGGTGTTCCACTCAGTTCCAAGTCCAGGCTTGGTGTTCTGCTCGAGTCCAAGTCCAGGCTCGGTGTTCCACTCGAGTCCAAGTCCAGGCTCGGAGTTCCACTCGAGTCCAAGTCCAGGCTCGGTGTTCCACTCGAGTCCAAGTCCAGGCTCGGTGTTCCACTCGAGTCCAAGTCCAGGCTCGGTGTTCCACTTGGTTCCATGTCCAGACTCGGTGTTCCACTCGAGTCCAAGTTCAGGCTCGGTGTTCCACCAGGTTCCATGTCCAGACTCGGTGTTCCACTCGAGTCCAAGTCCAGGCTCGGTGTTCCACTCGAGTCCAAGTCCAGGCTCGGTGTTCCACTCGTGTCCAAGTCCAGGCTCGGTGTTCCACTCGAGTCCAAGTCCAGGCTCGGTGTTCCACTCGAGTCCAAGTCCAGGCTCGGTGTTCCACTCGAGTCCAAGTCCAGGCTCGGTGTTCCACTCGAGTCCAAGTCCAGGCTCGGTTCCACTCGAGTTCAAGTCCAGGCTCGGTGTTCCACTCGAGTCCAGTCCAGGCTCGGTGTTCCACTCGAGTCCAGTCCAGGCTCGGTGTTCCACTCAGTTCCAAGTCCCGGTTCGGTGTTCCACTCGAGTCCAAGTCCAGGCTTGGTGTTCCACTCGAGTCCATGTCCAGGTTCGGTGTTCCACTCGAGTCCAAGTCCAGGCTCGGTGTTCCACTCGAGTCCAAGTCCAGGCTCAGTGTTCCACTCGAGTCCAGTCCAGGCTCGGTGTTCCACTCGAGTCCAAGTCCAGGCTCTGTGTTCCACTCGAGGCCATGTCCAGGTTCGGTGTTCCACTCGAGTCCAAGTCCAGGCTCGGTGTTCCACTCGAGTCCAGTCCAGGCTCGGTGTTCCACTCGAGTCCAAGTCCAGTCTTGGTGTTCCACTCGAGTCCAAGTCCAGTCTCGGTGTTCCACTGGAGTTCAAGTCCAGGCTCGGTGTTCCACTTGGTTCCATGTCCAGGTTCGGTGTTCCACTTGAGTCCAAGTCCAGGCTCGGTGTTCCACTCGAGTCCAAGTCCAGGCTCGGTGTTCCACTCGAGTTCAAGTCCAGGCTCGGTGTTCCACTCGAGTCCAAGTCCAGGTTCGGTGTTCCACTCGAGTCCAAGTCCAGGTTCGGTGTTCCACTCGAGTCCAGTCCAGGCTCGGTGTTCCACTCAGTTCCAAGTCCAGGCTCGGTGTTCCGCTCGAGTCCAGGTCCAGGCTCGGTGTTCCACTCGAGTCCAAATCCAGGCTCGGTGTTCCACTCGAGTCCAAGTCCAGGCTTGGTGTTCCACTCGAGTCCAAGTCCAGGCTCGGTGTTCCACTCGAGTCCAAGTCCAGGCTCGGTGTTCCACTCGAGTCCATGTCCAGGTTCGGTGTTCCACGCGAGTCCAAGTCCAGTCTTGGTGTTCCGCTCGAGTCCAAGTCCAGGCTCGGTGTTCCACTCGAGTCCAAATCCAGGCTCGGTGTTCCACGAGTCCAAGTCCAGGCTCGGTGTTCCAATCGAGTCCAGGCTCGGTGTTCCACTCAGTTCCAAGTCCAGGCTTGGTGTTCCGCTCGAGTCCAAGTCCAGGCTCGATGTTCCACTCGAGTCCAAATCCAGGCTCGGTGTTCCACTCGAGTCCAAGTCCAGGCTCGGTGTTCCACTCGAGTCCAGTCCAGGCTCGGTGTTCCACTCAGTTCCAAGTCCAGGCTTGGTGTTATGCTCGAGTCCAAGTCCAGGCTCGGTGTTCCACTCGAGTCCAAGTCCAGGCTCGGTGTTCCACTCGAGTCCAAGTCCAGGCTCGGTGTTCCACTCGAGTCCAAGTCCAGGCTCGGTGTTCCACTCGAGTCCAAGTCCAGGCTCGGTGTTCCACTTGGTTCCATGTCCAGACTCGGTGTTCCACTCGAGTCCAAGTTCAGGCTCGGTGTTCCACCAGGTTCCATGTCCAGACTCGGTGTTCCACTCGAGTCCAAGTCCAGGCTCGGTGTTCCACTCGAGTCCAAGTCCAGGCTCGGTGTTCCACTCGTGTCCAAGTCCAGGCTCGGTGTTCCACTCGAGTCCAAGTCCAGGCTCGGTGTTCCACTCGAGTCCAAGTCCAGGCTCGGTGTTCCACTCGAGTCCAAGTCCAGGCTCGGTGTTCCACTCGAGTCCAAGTCCAGGCTCGGTTCCACTCGAGTTCAAGTCCAGGCTCGGTGTTCCACTCGAGTCCAGTCCAGGCTCGGTGTTCCACTCGAGTCCAGTCCAGGCTCGGTGTTCCACTCGGTTCCAAGTCCCGGTTCGGTGTTCCACTCGAGTCCAAGTCCAGGCTCGGTGTTCCACTCGAGTCCATGTCCAGGTTCGGTGTTCCACTCGAGTCCAAGTCCAGGCTCGGTGTTCCACTCGAGTCCAAGTCCAGGCTCGGTGTTCCACTCGAGTCCAGTCCAGGCTCGGTGTTCCACTCGAGTCCAAGTCCAGGCTCGGTGTTCCACTCGAGTCCATGTCCAGGCTCGGTGTTCCACTCGAGTCCAAGTCCAGGCTCAGTGTTCCACTCGAGTCCATATCCAGGCTCGGTGTTCCACTCGAGTCCAAGTCCAGGCTCGGTGTTCCACTCGAGTCCAAGTCCAGGCTCGGTGTTCCACTCAGTTCCAAGTCCAGGCTTGGTGTTCCGCTCGAGTCCAAGTCCAGGCTCGGTGTTCCACTCGAGTCCAAATCCAGGCTCGGTGTTCCACTAGAGTCCAAGTCCAGGCTCGGTGTTCCACTCGAGTCCAGTCCAGGCTCGGTGTTCCACTCAGTTCCAAGTCCAGGCTTGGTGTTCTGCTCGATTCCAAGTCCAGGCTCGGTGTTCCACTCGAGTCCAAGTCCAGGCTCGGTGTTCCACTCGAGTCCAAGTCCAGGCTCGGTGTTCCACTCGAGTCCAAGTCCAGGCTCGGTGTTCCACTCGAGTCCAGTCCAGGCTCGGTGTTCCACTCGAGTCCAAGTCCAGGCTCGGTGTTCCACTCGAGTCCATGTCCAGGCTCGGTGTTCCACTCGAGTCCAAGTCCAGGCTCAGTGTTCCACTCGAGTCCAGTCCAGGCTCGGTGTTCCACTCGAGTCCAAGTCCAGGCTCGGTGTTCCACTCGAGTCCATGTCCAGGCTCGGTGTTCCACTTGGTTCCATGTCCAGACTCGGTGTTCCGCTCGAGTCCAAGTCCAGGCTCTGTGTTCCACTCGAGGCCATGTCCAGGTTCGGTGTTCCACTCGAGTCCAAGTCCAGGCTCGGTGTTCCACTCGAGTCCAGTCCAGGCTCGGTGTTCCACTCGAGTCCAAGTCCAGTCTTGGTGTTCCACTCGAGTCCAAGTCCAGTCTCGGTGTTCCACTGGAGTTCAAGTCCAGGCTCGGTGTTCCACTTGGTTCCATGTCCAGGTTCGGTGTTCCACTTGAGTCCAAGTCCAGGCTCGGTGTTCCACTCGAGTCCAAGTACAGGCTCGGTGTTCCACTCGAGTTCAAGTCCAGGCTCGGTGTTCCACTCGAGTCCAAGTCCAGGTTCGGTGTTCCACTCGAGTCCAAGTCCAGGTTCGGTGTTCCACTCGAGTCCAGTCCAGGCTCGGTGTTCCACTCAGTTCCAAGTCCAGGCTCGGTGTTCCGCTCGAGTCCAGGTCCAGGCTCGGTGTTCCACTCGAGTCCAAATCCAGGCTCGGTGTTCCACTCGAGTCCAAGTCCAGGCTTGGTGTTCCACTCGAGTCCAAGTCCAGGCTCGGTGTTCCACTCGAGTCCAAGTCCAGGCTCGGTGTTCCACTCGAGTCCATGTCCAGGTTCGGTGTTCCACGCGAGTCCAAGTCCAGTCTCGGTGTTCCGCTCGAGTCCAAGTCCAGGCTCGGTGTTCCACTCGAGTCCAAATCCAGGCTCGGTGTTCCACTCGAGTCCAAGTCCAGGCTCGGTGTTCCACTCGAGTCCAAGTCCAGGCTCGGTGTTCCACTCAGTTCCAAGTCCAGGCTTGGTGTTCCGCTCGAGTCCAAGTCCGGGCTCGATGTTCCACTCGAGTCCAAATCCAGGCTCGGTGTTCCACTCGAGTCCAAGTCCAGGCTCGGTGTTCCACTCGAGTCCAGTCCAGGCTCGGTGTTCCACTCAGTTCCAAGTCCAGGCTTGGTGTTCTGCTCGAGTCCAAGTCCAGGCTCGGTGTTCCACTCGAGTCCAAGTCCAGGCTCGGTGTTCCACTCGAGTCCAAGTCCAGGCTCGGTGTTCCACTCGATTCCAAGTCCAGGCTCGGTGTTCCACTCGAGTCCAAGTCCAGGCTCGGTGTTCCACTTGGTTCCATGTCCAGACTCGGTGTTCCACTCGAGTCCAAGTTCAGGCTCGGTGTTCCACCAGGTTCCATGTCCAGACTCGGTGTTCCACTCGAGTCCAAGTCCAGGCTCGGTGTTCCACTCGAGTCCAAGTCCAGGCTCGGTGTTCCACTCGTGTCCAAGTCCAGGCTCGGTGTTCCACTCGAGTCCAAGTCCAGGCTCGGTGTTCCACTCGAGTCCAAGTCCAGGCTCGGTGTTCCACTCGAGTCCAAGTCCAGGCTCGGTTCCACTCGAGTTCAAGTCCAGGCTCGGTGTTCCACTCGAGTCCAGTCCAGGCTCGGTGTTCCACTCGAGTCCAGTCCAGGCTCGGTGTTCCACTCAGTTCCAAGTCCCGGTTCGGTGTTCCACTCGAGTCCAAGTCCAGGCTCGGTGTTCCACTCGAGTCCATGTCCAGGTTCGGTGTTCCACTCGAGTCCAAGTCCAGGCTCGGTGTTCCACTCGAGTCCAAGTCCAGGCTCAGTGTTCCACTCGAGTCCAAGTCCAGGCTCGGTGTTCCACTCGAGTCCAAGTCCAGGCTCGGTGTTCCACTCAGTTCCAAGTCCAGGCTTGGTGTTCCGCTCGAGTCCAAGTCCGGGCTCGATGTTCCACTCGAGTCCAAATCCAGGCTCGGTGTTCCACTCGAGTCCAAGTCCAGGCTCGGTGTTCCACTCGAGTCCAGTCCAGGCTCGGTGTTCCACTCAGTTCCAAGTCCAGGCTTGGTGTTCTGCTCGAGTCCAAGTCCAGGCTCGGTGTTCCACTCGAGTCCAAGTCCAGGCTCGGTGTTCCACTCGAGTCCAAGTCCAGGCTCGGTGTTCCACTCGAGTCCAAGTCCAGGCTCGGTGTTCCACTCGAGTCCAAGTCCAGGCTCGGTGTTCCACTTGGTTCCATGTCCAGACTCGGTGTTCCACTCGAGTCCAAGTTCAGGCTCGGTGTTCCACCAGGTTCCATGTCCAGACTCGGTGTTCCACTCGAGTCCAAGTCCAGGCTCGGTGTTCCACTCGAGTCCAAGTCCAGGCTCGGTGTTCCACTCGTGTCCAAGTCCAGGCT
Organism: Hypanus sabinus; assembly: GCF_030144855.1. Lineage (NCBI taxonomy): Eukaryota > Metazoa > Chordata > Chondrichthyes > Myliobatiformes > Dasyatidae > Hypanus > Hypanus sabinus. The sequence continues at coordinate 14,171,411 of NC_082730.1, read as the reverse complement.
CGGTGTTCCACTCGAGTCCAAGTCCAGGCTCGGTGTTCCACTCGAGTCCAAGTCCAGGCTCGGTGTTCCACTCGAGTCCAAGTCCAGGCTCGGTTCCACTCGAGTTCAAGTCCAGGCTCGGTGTTCCACTCGAGTCCAGTCCAGGCTCGGTGTTCCACTCGAGTCCAGTCCAGGCTCGGTGTTCCACTCAGTTCCAAGTCCCGGTTCGGTGTTCCACTCGAGTCCAAGTCCAGGCTCGGTGTTCCACTCGAGTCCATGTCCAGGTTCGGTGTTCCACTCGAGTCCAAGTCCAGGCTCGGTGTTCCACTCGAGTCCAAGTCCAGGCTCAGTGTTCCACTCGAGTCCAGTCCAGGCTCGGTGTTCCACTCGAGTCCAAGTCCAGGCTCGGTGTTCCACTCGAGTCCATGTCCAGGCTCGGTGTTCCACTCGAGTCCAAGTCCAGGCTCAGTGTTCCACTCGAGTCCAGTCCAGGCTCGGTGTTCCACTCGAGTCCAAGTCCAGGCTCGGTGTTCCACTCGAGTCCAAGTCCAGGCTCGGTGTTCCACTCGAGTCCATGTCCAGGTTCGGTGTTCCACTCGAGTCCAAGTCCAGGCTCGGTGTTCCACTCGAGTCCAAGTCCAGGCTCAGTGTTCCACTCGAGTCCAGTCCAGGCTCGGTGTTCCACTCGAGTCCAAGTCCAGGCTCGGTGTTCCACTCGAGTCCATGTCCAGGCTCGGTGTTCCACTCGAGTCCAAGTCCAGGCTCAGTGTTCCACTCGAGTCCATATCCAGGCTCGGTGTTCCACTCGAGTCCAAGTCCAGGCTCGGTGTTCCACTCGAGTCCAAGTCCAGGCTCGGTGTTCCACTCAGTTCCAAGTCCAGGCTTGGTGTTCAGCTCGAGTCCAAGTCCAGGCTCGGTGTTCCACTCGAGTCCAAATCCAGGCTCGGTGTTCCACTCGAGTCCAAGTCCAGGCTCGGTGTTCCACTCGAGTCCAGTCCAGGCTCGGTGTTCCACTCAGTTCCAAGTCCAGGCTTGGTGTTCTGCTCGATTCCAAGACCAGGCTCGGTGTTCCACTCGAGTCCAAGTCCAGGCTCGGTGTTCCACTCGAGTCCAAGTCCAGGCTCGGTGTTCCACTCGAGTCCAAGTCCAGTCTCGGTGTTCCACTCGAGTCCAGTCCAGGCTCGGTTTTCCACTCGAGTCCAAGTCCAGGCTCGGTGTTCCACTCGAGTCCATGTCCAGGCTCGGTGTTCCACTCGAGTCCAAGTCCAGGCTCAGTGTTCCACTCGAGTCCAGTCCAGGCTCGGTGTTCCACTCGAGTCCAAGTCCAGGCTCGGTGTTCCACTCGAGTCCATGTCCAGGCTCGGTGTTCCACTTGGTTCCATGTCCAGACTCGGTGTTCCGCTCGAGTCCAAGTCCAGGCTCTGTGTTCCACTCGAGGCCATGTCCAGGTTCGGTGTTCCACTCGAGTCCAAGTCCAGGCTCGGTGTTCCACTCGAGTCCAGTCCAGGCTCGGTGTTCCACTCGAGTCCAAGTCCAGTCTTGGTGTTCCACTCGAGTCCAAGTCCAGTCTCGGTGTTCCACTGGAGTTCAAGTCCAGGCTCGGTGTTCCACTTGGTTCCATGTCCAGGTTCGGTGTTCCACTTGAGTCCAAGTCCAGGCTCGGTGTTCCACTCGAGTCCAAGTCCAGGCTCGGTGTTCCACTCGAGTTCAAGTCCAGGCTCGGTGTTCCACTCGAGTCCAAGTCCAGGTTCGGTGTTCCACTCGAGTCCAAGTCCAGGTTCGGTGTTCCACTCGAGTCCAGTCCAGGCTCGGTGTTCCACTCAGTTCCAAGTCCAGGCTCGGTGTTCCGCTCGAGTCCAGGTCCAGGCTCGGTGTTCCACTCGAGTCCAAATCCAGGCTCGGTGTTCCACTCGAGTCCAAGTCCAGGCTTGGTGTTCCACTCGAGTCCAAGTCCAGGCTCGGTGTTCCACTTGGTTCCATGTCCAGGTTCGGTGTTCCACTTGAGTCCAAGTCCAGGCTCGGTGTTCCACTCGAGTCCAAGTCCAGGCTCGGTGTTCCACTCGAGTTCAAGTCCAGGCTCGGTGTTCCACTCGAGTCCAAGTCCAGGTTCGGTGTTCCACTCGAGTCCAAGTCCAGGTTCGGTGTTCCACTCGAGTCCAGTCCAGGCTCGGTGTTCCACTCAGTTCCAAGTCCAGGCTCGGTGTTCCGCTCGAGTCCAGGTCCAGGCTCGGTGTTCCACTCGAGTCCAAATCCAGGCTCGGTGTTCCACTCGAGTCCAAGTCCAGGCTTGGTGTTCCACTCGAGTCCAAGTCCAGGCTCGGTGTTCCACTCGAGTCCAAGTCCAGGCTCGGTGTTCCACTCGAGTCCATGTCCAGGTTCGGTGTTCCACGCGAGTCCAAGTCCAGTCTCGGTGTTCCGCTCGAGTCCAAGTCCAGGCTCGGTGTTCCACTCGAGTCCAAATCCAGGCTCGGTGTTCCACTCGAGTCCAAGTCCAGGCTCGGTGTTCCACTCGAGTCCAAGTCCAGGCTCGGTGTTCCACTCAGTTCCAAGTCCAGGCTTGGTGTTCCGCTCGAGTCCAAGTCCGGGCTCGATGTTCCACTCGAGTCCAAATCCAGGCTCGGTGTTCCACTCGAGTCCAAGTCCAGGCTCGGTGTTCCACTCGAGTCCAGTCCAGGCTCGGTGTTCCACTCAGTTCCAAGTCCAGGCTTGGTGTTCTGCTCGAGTCCAAGTCCAGGCTCGGTGTTCCACTCGAGTCCAAGTCCAGGCTCGGTGTTCCACTCGAGTCCAACTCCAGGCTCGGTGTTCCACTCGAGTCCAAGTCCAGGCTCGGTGTTCCACTCGAGTCCAAGTCCAGGCTCGGTGTTCCACTTGGTTCCATGTCCAGACTCGGTGTTCCACTCGAGTCCAAGTTCAGGCTCGGTGTTCCACCAGGTTCCATGTCCAGACTCGGTGTTCCACTCGAGTCCAAGTCCAGGCTCGGTGTTCCACTCGAGTCCAAGTCCAGGCTCGGTGTTCCACTCGTGTCCAAGTCCAGGCTCGGTGTTCCACTCGAGTCCAAGTCCAGGCTCGGTGTTCCACTCGAGTCCAAGTCCAGGCTCGGTGTTCCACTCGAGTCCAAGTCCAGGCTCGGTTCCACTCGAGTTCAAGTCCAGGCTCGGTGTTCCACTCGAGTCCAGTCCAGGCTCGGTGTTCCACTCGAGTCCAGTCCAGGCTCGGTGTTCCACTCAGTTCCAAGTCCCGGTTCGGTGTTCCACTCGAGTCCAAGTCCAGGCTCGGTGTTCCACTCGAGTCCATGTCCAGGTTCGGTGTTCCACTCGAGTCCAAGTCCAGGCTCGGTGTTCCACTCGAGTCCAAGTCCAGGCACAGTGTTCCACTCGAGTCCAAGTCCAGGCTCGGTGTTCCACTCGAGTCCAAGTCCAGGCTCGGTGTTCCACTCAGTTCCAAGTCCAGGCTTGGTGTTCCGCTCGAGTCCAAGTCCGGGCTCGATGTTCCACTCGAGTCCAAATCCAGGCTCGGTGTTCCACTCGAGTCCAAGTCCAGGCTCGGTGTTCCACTCGAGTCCAGTCCAGGCTCGGTGTTCCACTCAGTTCCAAGTCCAGGCTTGGTGTTCTGCTCGAGTCCAAGTCCAGGCTCGGTGTTCCACTCGAGTCCAAGTCCAGGCTCGGTGTTCCACTCGAGTCCAAGTCCAGGCTCGGTGTTCCACTCGAGTCCAAGTCCAGGCTCGGTGTTCCACTCGAGTCCAAGTCCAGGCTCGGTGTTCCACTTGGTTCCATGTCCAGACTCGGTGTTCCACTCGAGTCCAAGTTCAGGCTCGGTGTTCCACCAGGTTCCATGTCCAGACTCGGTGTTCCACTCGAGTCCAAGTCCAGGCTCGGTGTTCCACTCGAGTCCATGTCCAGGCTCGGTGTTCCACTCGTGTCCAAGTCCAGGCTCGGTGTTCCACTCGAGTCCAAGTCCAGGCTCGGTGTTCCACTCGAGTCCAAGTCCAGGCTCGGTGTTCCACTCGAGTCCAAGTCCAGGCTCGGTGTTCCACTCGAGTCCAAGTCCAGGCTCGGTTCCACTCGAGTTCAAGTCCAGGCTCGGTGTTCCACTCGAGTCCAGTCCAGGCTCGGTGTTCCACTCGAGTCCAGTCCAGGCTCGGTGTTCCACTCAGTTCCAAGTCCCGGTTCGGTGTTCCACTCGAGTCCAAGTCCAAGCTCGGTGTTCCACTCGAGTCCATGTCCAGGTTCGGTGTTCCACTCGAGTCCAAGTCCAGGCTCGGTGTTCCACTCGAGTCCAAGTCCAGGCTCAGTGTTCCACTCGAGTCCAGTCCAGGCTCGGTGTTCCACTCGAGTCCAGTCCAGGCTCGGTGTTCCACTCGAGTCCAAGTCCAGTCTTGGTGTTCCACTCGAGTCCAAGTCCAGTCTCGGTGTTCCACTGGAGTTCAAGTCCAGGCTCGGTGTTCCACTTGGTTCCATGTCCAGGTTCGGTGTTCCACTTGAGTCCAAGTCCAGGCTCGGTGTTCCACTCGAGTCCAAGTCCAGGCTCGGTGTTCCACTCGAGTTCAAGTCCAGGCTCGGTGTTCCACTCGAGTCCAAGTCCAGGTTCGGTGTTCCACTCGAGTCCAAGTCCAGGTTCGGTGTTCCACTCGAGTCCAGTCCAGGCTCGGTGTTCCACTCAGTTCCAAGTCCAGGCTCGGTGTTCCGCTCGAGTCCAGGTCCAGGCTCGGTGTTCCACTCGAGTCCAAATCCAGGCTCGGTGTTCCACTCGAGTCCAAGTCCAGGCTTGGTGTTCCACTCGAGTCCAAGTCCAGGCTCGGTGTTCCACTCGAGTCCAAGTCCAGGCTCGGTGTTCCACTCGAGTCCATGTCCAGGTTCGGTGTTCCACGCGAGTCCAAGTCCAGTCTCGGTGTTCCGCTCGAGTCCAAGTCCAGGCTCGGTGTTCCACTCGAGTCCAAATCCAGGCTCGGTGTTCCACTCGAGTCCAAGTCCAGGCTCGGTGTTCCACTCGAGTCCAAGTCCAGGCTCGGTGTTCCACTCAGTTCCAAGTCCAGGCTTGGTGTTCCGCTCGAGTCCAAGTCCGGGCTCGATGTTCCACTCGAGTCCAAATCCAGGCTCGGTGTTCCACTCGAGTCCAAGTCCAGGCTCGGTGTTCCACTCGAGTCCAGTCCAGGCTCGGTGTTCCACTCAGTTCCAAGTCCAGGCTTGGTGTTCTGCTCGAGTCCAAGTCCAGGCTCGGTGTTCCACTCGAGTCCAAGTCCAGGCTCGGTGTTCCACTCGAGTCCAAGTCCAGGCTCGGTGTTCCACTCGAGTCCAAGTCCAGGCTCGGTGTTCCACTCGAGTCCAAGTCCAGGCTCGGTGTTCCACTTGGTTCCATGTCCAGACTCGGTGTTCCACTCGAGTCCAAGTTCAGGCTCGGTGTTCCACCAGGTTCCATGTCCAGACTCGGTGTTCCACTCGAGTCCAAGTCCAGGCTCGGTGTTCCACTCGAGTCCAAGTCCAGGCTCGGTGTTCCACTCGTGTCCAAGTCCAGGCTCGGTGTTCCACTCGAGTCCAAGTCCAGGCTCGGTGTTCCACTCGAGTCCAAGTCCACGCTTGGTGTTCCACTCGAGTCCAAGTCCAGGCTCGGTTCCACTCGAGTTCAAGTCCAGGCTCGGTGTTCCACTCGAGTCCAGTCCAGGCTCGGTGTTCCACTCGAGTCCAGTCCAGGCTCGGTGTTCCACTCAGTTCCAAGTCCCGGTTCGGTGTTCCACTCGAGTCCAAGTCCAGGCTCGGTGTTCCACTCGAGTCCATGTCCAGGTTCGGTGTTCCACTCGAGTCCAAGTCCAGGCTCGGTGTTCCACTCGAGTCCAAGTCCAGGCTCAGTGTTCCACTCGAGTCCAAGTCCAGGCTCGGTGTTCCACTCGAGTCCAAGTCCAGGCTCGGTGTTCCACTCAGTTCCAAGTCCAGGCTTGGTGTTCCGCTCGAGTCCAAGTCCGGGCTCGATGTTCCACTCGAGTCCAAATCCAGGCTCGGTGTTCCACTCGAGTCCAAGTCCAGGCTCGGTGTTCCACTCGAGTCCAGTCCAGGCTCGGTGTTCCACTCAGTTCCAAGTCCAGGCTTGGTGTTCTGCTCGAGTCCAAGTCCAGGCTCGGTGTTCCACTCGAGTCCAAGTCCAGGCTCGGTGTTCCACTCGAGTCCAAGTCCAGGCTCGGTGTTCCACTCGAGTCCAAGTCCAGGCTCGGTGTTCCACTCGTGTCCAAGTCCAGGCTCGGTGTTCCACTCGAGTCCAAGTCCAGGCTCGGTGTTCCACTCGAGTCCAAGTCCAGGCTCGGTGTTCCACTCGAGTCCAAGTCCAGGCTCGGTTCCACTCGAGTTCAAGTCCAGGCTCGGTGTTCCACTCGAGTCCAGTCCAGGCTCGGTGTTCCACTCGAGTCCAGTCCAGGCTCGGTGTTCCACTCAGTTCCAAGTCCCGGTTCGGTGTTCCACTCGAGTCCAAGTCCAGGCTCGGTGTTCCACTCGAGTCCATGTCCAGGTTCGGTGTTCCACTCGAGTCCAAGTCCAGGCTCGGTGTTCCACTCGAGTCCACGTCCAGGCTCAGTGTTCCACTCGAGTCCAGTCCAGGCTCGGTGTTCCACTCGAGTCCAAGTCCAGGCTCGGTGTTCCACTCGAGTCCATGTCCAGGCTCGGTGTTCCACTCGAGTCCAAGTCCAGGCTCAGTGTTCCACTCGAGTCCAGTCCAGGCTCGGTGTTCCACTCGAGTCCAAGTCCAGGCTCGGTGTTCCACTCGAGTCCATGTCCAGGCTCGGTGTTCCACTTGGTTCCATGTCCAGACTCGGTGTTCCGCTCGAGTCCAAGTCCAGGCTCGGTGTTCCACTCGAGTCCAAGTCCAGGCTCGGTGTTCCACTCGAGTCCAAGTCCAGGCTCGGTTCCACTCGAGTTCAAGTCCAGGCTCGGTGTTCCACTCGAGTCCAGTCCAGGCTCGGTGTTCCACTCGAGTCCAGTCCAGGCTCGGTGTTCCACTCGAGTCCAAGTCCAGGTTCGGTGTTCCACTCGAGTCCAGTCCAGGCTCGGTGTTCCACTCAGTTCCAAGTCCAGGCTCGGTGTTCCGCTCGAGTCCAGGTCCAGGCTCGGTGTTCCACTCGAGTCCAAATCCAGGCTCGGTGTTCCACTCGAGTCCAAGTCCAAGCTTGGTGTTCCACTCGAGTCCAAGTCCAGGCTCGGTGTTCCACTCGAGTCCAAGTCCAGGCTCGGTGTTCCACTCGAGTCCATGTCCAGGTTCGGTGTTCCACGCGAGTCCAAGTCCAGTCTTGGTGTTCCGCTCGAGTCCAAGTCCAGGCTCGGTGTTCCACTCGAGTCCATATCCAGGCTCGTTGTTCCACTCGAGTCCAAGTCCAGGCTCGGTGTTCCACTCGAGTCCAAGTCCAGGCTCGGTGTTCCACTCAGTTCCAAGTCCAGGCTTGGTGTTCCGCTCGAGTCCAAGTCCAGGCTCGGTGTTCCACTCGAGTCCAAATCCAGGCTCGGTGTTCCACTCGAGTCAAAGTCCAGGCTCGGTGTTCCACTCGAGTCCAGTCCAGGCTCGGTGTTCCACTCAGTTCCAAGTCCAGGCTTGGTGTTCTGCTCGATTCCAAGTCCAGGCTCGGTGTTCCACTCGAGTCCAAGTCCAGGCTCGGTGTTCCACTCGAGTCCAAGTCCAGGCTCGGTGTTCCACTCGAGTCCAAGTCCAGGCTCGGTGTTCCACTCGAGTCCAGTCCAGGCTCGGTGTTCCACTCGAGTCCAAGTCCAGGCTCGGTGTTCCACTCGAGTCCATGTCCAGGCTCGGTGTTCCACTCGAGTCCAAGTCCAGGCTCAGTGTTCCACTCGAGTCCAGTCCAGGCTCGGTGTTCCACTCGAGTCCAAGTCCAGGCTCGGTGTTCCACTCGAGTCCATGTCCAGGCTCGGTGTTCCACTTGGTTCCATGTCCAGACTCGGTGTTCCGCTCGAGTCCAAGTCCAGGCTCTGTGTTCCACTCGAGGCCATGTCCAGGTTCGGTGTTCCACTCGAGTCCAAGTCCAGGCTCGGTGTTCCACTCGAGTCCAGTCCAGGCTCGGTGTTCCACTCGAGTCCAAGTCCAGTCTTGGTGTTCCACTCGAGTCCAAGTCCAGTCTCGGTGTTCCACTGGAGTTCAAGTCCAGGCTCGGTGTTCCACTTGGTTCCTTCTCCAGGTTCGGTGTTCCACTTGAGTCCAAGTCCAGGCTCGGTGTTCCACTCGAGTCCAAGTCCAGGCTCGGTGTTCCACTCGAGTTCAAGTCCAGGCTCGGTGTTCCACTCGAGTCCAAGTCCAGGCTCGGTGTTCCACTCGAGTCCAAGTCCAGGTTCGGTGTTCCACTCGAGTCCAGTCCAGGCTCGGTGTTCCACTCAGTTCCAAGTCCAGGCTCGGTGTTCCGCTCGAGTCCAGGTCCAGGCTCGGTGTTCCACTCGAGTCCAAATCCAGGCTCGGTGTTCCACTCGAGTCCAAGTCCAGGCTTGGTGTTCCACTCGAGTCCAAGTCCAGGCTCGGTGTTCCACTCGAGTCCAAGTCCAGGCTCGGTGTTCCACTCGAGTCCATGTCCAGGTTCGGTGTTCCACGCGAGTCCAAGTCCAGTCTTGGTGTTCCGCTCGAGTCCAAGTCCAGGCTCGGTGTTCCACTCGAGTCCAAATCCAGGCTCGGTGTTCCACTCGAGTCCAAGTCCAGGCTCGGTGTTCCACTCGAGTCCAAGTCCAGGCTCGGTGTTCCACTCAGTTCCAAGTCCAGGCTTGGTGTTCCGCTCGAGTCCAAGTCCAGGCTCGATGTTCCACTCGAGTCCAAGTCCAGGTTCGGTGTTCCACTCGAGTCCAGTCCAGGCTCGGTGTTCCACTCAGTTCCAAGTCCAGGCTCGGTGTTCCGCTCGAGTCCAGGTCCAGGCTCGGTGTTCCACTCGAGTCCAAGTCCAGGTTCGGTGTTCCACTCGAGTCCAGTCCAGGCTCGGTGTTCCACTCAGTTCCAAGTCCAGGCTCGGTGTTCCGCTCGAGTCCAGGTCCAGGCTCGGTGTTCCACTCGAGTCCAAATCCAGGCTCGGTGTTCCACTCGAGTCCAAGTCCAGGCTCGGTGTTCCACTCGAGTCCATGTCCAGGCTCGGTGTTCCACTCGAGTCCAAGTCCAGGCTCGGTGTTCCACTCGAGTCCATGTCCAGGTTCGGTGTTCCACGCGAGTCCAAGTCCAGTCTTGGTGTTCCGCTCGAGTCCAAGTCCAGGCTCGGTGTTCCACTCGAGTCCAAATCCAGGCTCGGTGTTCCACTCGAGTCCAAGTCCAGGCTCGGTGTTCCACTCGAGTCCAAGTCCAGGCTCGGTGTTCCACTCAGTTCCAAGTCCAGGCTCGACGTTCCGCTCGAGTCCAAGTCCAGGCTCGATGTTCCACTCGAGTCCAAATCCAGGCTCGGTGTTCCACTCGAGTCCAAGTCCAGGCTCGGTGTTCCACTCGAGTCCAGTCCAGGGTCGGTGTTCCACTCGGTTCCAAGTCCAGGCTTGGTGTTCTGCTCGAGTCCAAGTCCAGGCTCGGTGTTCCACTCGAGTCCAAGTCCAGGCTCGGTGTTCCACTCCAGTCCAAGTCCAGGCTCGGTGTTCCACTCGAGTCCAAGTCCAGGCTCGGTGTTCCACTCGAGTCCAAGTCCAGGCTCGGTGTTCCACTTGGTTCCATGTCCAGACTCGGTGTTCCACTCGAGTCCAAGTTCAGGCTCGGTGTTCCACCAGGTTCCATGTCCAGACTCGGTGTTCCACTCGAGTCCAAGTCCAGGCTCGGTGTTCCACTCGAGTCCAAGTCCAGGCTCGGTGTTCCACTCGTGTCCAAGTCCAGGCTCGGTGTTCCACTCGAGTCCAAGTCCAGGCTCGGTGTTCCACTCGAGTCCAAGTCCAGGCTCGGTGTTCCACTCGAGTCCAAGTCCAGGCTCGGTGTTCCACTCGAGTCCAAGTCCAGGCTCGGTTCCACTCGAGTTCAAGTCCAGGCTCGGTGTTCCACTCGAGTCCAGTCCAGGCTCGGTGTTCCACTCGAGTCCAGTCCAGGCTCGGTGTTCCACTCAGTTCCAAGTCCCGGTTCGGTGTTCCACTCGAGTCCAAGTCCATGCTCGGTGTTCCACTCGAGTCCATGTCCAGGTTCGGTGTTCCACTCGAGTCCAAGTCCAGGCTTGGTGTTCCACTCGAGTCCAAGTCCAGGCTCAGTGTTCCACTCGAGTCCAGTCCAGGCTCGGTGTTCCACTCGAGTCCAAGTCCAGGCTCGGTGTTCCACTCGAGTCCATGTCCAGGCTCGGTGTTCCACTCGAGTCCAAGTCCAGGCTCAGTGTTCCACTCGAGTCCAGTCCAGGCTCGGTGTTCCACTCGAGTCCAAGTCCAGGCTCGGTGTTCCACTCGAGTCCATGTCCAGGCTCAGTGTTCCACTTGGTTCCATGTCCAGACTCGGTGTTCCGCTCGAGTCCAAGTCCAGGCTCGGTGTTCCACTCGAGTCCAAGTCCAGGCTCGGTGTTCCACTCGAGTCCAAGTCCAGGCTCGGTTCCACTCGAGTTCAAGTCCAGGCTCGGTGTTCCACTCGAGTCCAGTCCAGGCTCGGTGTTCCACTCGAGTCCAGTCCAGGCTCGGTGTTCCACTCAGTTCCAAGTCCAGGTTCGGTGTTCCACTCGAGTCCATGTCCAGGTTCGGTGTTCCACTCGAGTCCAAGTCCAGGCTCGGTGTTCCACTTGAGTCCAAGTCCAGGCTCGGTGTTCGACTTGAGTCCAAGTCCAGGCTCGGTGTTCCACTCGAGTTCAAGTCCAGGCTCGGTGTACCACTCGAGTCCAAGTCCAGGCTCGGTGTTCCACTCAGTTCCAAGTCCAGGCTCGGTGTTCCGCTCGAGTCCAAGTCCAGGCTCGGTGTTCCACTCGAGTCCAAGTCCAGGCTCAGTGTTCCACTCGAGTCCAAGTCCAGGCTCGGTGTTCCACTCGAGTCCAAGTCCAGGCTCGGTGTTCCACTCAGTTCCAAGTCCAGGCTCGGTGTTCCGCTCGAGTCCAAGTCCAGGCTCGGTGTTCCACTCGAGTCCAAGTCCAGGCTCAGTGTTCCACTCGAGTCCAAGTCCAGGCTCGGTGTTCCACTCGAGTCCAAGTCCAGGCTCGGTGTTCCACTCGAGTCCAAGTCCAGGCTAGGTGTTCCACTCTTGTCCAAGTCCAGGCTCGGTGTTCCACTCGAGTCCAAGTCCAGGCTCAGTGTTCCACTCGAGTCCAGTCCAGGCTCGGTGTTCCACTCGAGTCCAAGTCCAGGCTCGGTGTTCCACTCGAGTCCAAGTCCAGTCTTGGTGTTCCACTCGAGTCCAAGTCCAGTCTCGGTGTTCCACTGGAGTTCAAGTCCAGGCTCGGTGTTCCACTTGGTTCCATGTCCAGGTTCGGTGTTCCACTTGAGTCCAAGTCCAGGCTCGGTGTTCCACTCGAGTCCATGTCCAGGCTCGGTGTTCCACTCGAGTCCAAGTCCAGGCTCAGTGTTCCACTCGAGTCCAGTCCAGGCTCGGTGTTCCACTCGAGTCCAAGTCCAGGCTCGGTGTTCCACTCGAGTCCATGTCCAGGCTCGGTGTTCCACTTGGTTCCATGTCCAGACTCGGTGTTCCGCTCGAGTCCAAGTCCAGGCTCTGTGTTCCACTCGAGGCCATGTCCAGGTTCGGTGTTCCACTCGAGTCCAAGTCCAGGCTCGGTGTTCCACTCGAGTCCAGTCCAGGTTCGGTGTTCCACTTGAGTCCAAGTCCAGGCTCGGTGTTCCACTCGAGTCCAAGTCCAGGCTCGGTGTTCCACTCGAGTTCAAGTCCAGGCTCGGTGTTCCACTCGAGTCCAAGTCCAGGTTCGGTGTTCCACTCGAGTCCAAGTCCAGGTTCGGTGTTCCACTCGAGTCCAGTCCAGGCTCGGTGTTCCACTCAGTTCCAAGTCCAGGCTCGGTGTTCCGCTCGAGTCCAGGTCCAGGCTCGGTGTTCCACTCGAGTCCAAGTCCAGGCTCAGTGTTCCACTCGAGTCCAAGTCCAGGCTCGGTGTTCCACTCGAGTCCAAGTCCAGGCTCGGTGTTCCACTCAGTTCCAAGTCCAGGCTCGGTGTTCCGCTCGAGTCCAAGTCCAGGCTCGGTGTTCCACTCGAGTCCAAGTCCAGGCTCAGTGTTCCACTCGAGTCCAAGTCCAGGCTCGGTGTTCCACTCGAGTCCAAGTCCAGGCTCGGTGTTCCACTCGAGTCCAAGTCCAGGCTAGGTGTTCCACTCTTGTCCAAGTCCAGGCTCGGTGTTCCACTCGAGTCCAAGTCCAGGCTCAGTGTTCCACTCGAGTCCAGTCCAGGCTCGGTGTTCCACTCGAGTCCAAGTCCAGGCTCGGTGTTCCACTCGAGTCCAAGTCCAGTCTTGGTGTTCCACTCGAGTCCAAGTCCAGTCTCGGTGTTCCACTGGAGTTCAAGTCCAGGCTCGGTGTTCCACTTGGTTCCATGTCCAGGTTCGGTGTTCCACTTGAGTCCAAGTCCAGGCTCGGTGTTCCACTCGAGTCCATGTCCAGGCTCGGTGTTCCACTCGAGTCCAAGTCCAGGCTCAGTGTTCCACTCGAGTCCAGTCCAGGCTCGGTGTTCCACTCGAGTCCAAGTCCAGGCTCGGTGTTCCACTCGAGTCCATGTCCAGGCTCGGTGTTCCACTTGGTTCCATGTCCAGACTCGGTGTTCCGCTCGAGTCCAAGTCCAGGCTCTGTGTTCCACTCGAGGCCATGTCCAGGTTCGGTGTTCCACTCGAGTCCAAGTCCAGGCTCGGTGTTCCACTCGAGTCCAGTCCAGGCTCGGTGTTCCACTCGAGTCCAAGTCCAGTCTTGGTGTTCCACTCGAGTCCAAGTCCAGTCTCGGTGTTCCACTGGAGTTCAAGTCCAGGCTCGGTGTTCCACTTGGTTCCATGTCCAGGTTCGGTGTTCCACTTGAGTCCAAGTCCAGGCTCGGTGTTCCACTCGAGTCCAAGTCCAGGCTCGGTGTTCCACTCGAGTTCAAGTCCAGGCTCGGTGTTCCACTCGAGTCCAAGTCCAGGTTCGGTGTTCCACTCGAGTCCAAGTCCAGGTTCGGTGTTCCACTCGAGTCCAGTCCAGGCTCGGTGTTCCACTCAGTTCCAAGTCCAGGCTCGGTGTTCCGCTCGAGTCCAGGTCCAGGCTCGGTGTTCCACTCGAGTCCAAATCCAGGCTCGGTGTTCCACTCGAGTCCAAGTCCAGGCTTGGTGTTCCACTCGAGTCCAAGTCCAGGCTCGGTGTTCCACTCGAGTCCAAGTCCAGGCTCGGTGTTCCACTCGAGTCCATGTCCAGGTTCGGTGTTCCACGCGAGTCCAAGTCCAGTCTTGGTGTTCCGCTCGAGTCCAAGTCCAGGCTCGGTGTTCCACTCGAGTCCAAGTCCAGGCTCGGTGTTCCACTCGAGTCCAAGTCCAGGCTCGGTGTTCCACTCAGTTCAAAGTCCAGGCTTGGTGTTCCGCTCGAGTCCAAGTCCAGGCTCGGTGTTCCACTCGAGTCCAAATCCAGGCTCGGTGTTCCACTCGAGTCCAAGTCCAGGCTCGGTGTTCCACTCGAGTCCAGTCCAGGCTCGGTGTTCCACTCAGTTCCAAGTCCAGGCTTGGTGTTCTGCTCGAGTCCAAGTCCAGGCTCGGTGTTCCACTCGAGTCCAAGTCCAGGCTCGGTGTTCCACTCGAGTCCAAGTCCAGGCTCGGTGTTCCACTCGAGTCCAAGTCCAGGCTCGGTGTTCCACTTGGTTCCATGTCCAGACTCGGTGTTCCACTCGAGTCCAAGTTCAGGCTCGGTGTTCCACCAGGTTCCATGTCCAGACTCGGTGTTCCACTCGAGTCCAAGTCCAGGCTCGGTGTTCCACTCGAGTCCAAGTCCAGGCTCGGTGTTCCACTCGTGTCCAAGTCCAGGCTCGGTGTTCCACTCGAGTCTAAGTCCAGGCTCGGTGTTCCACACGAGTCCAAGTCCAGGCTCGGTGTTCCACTCGAGTCCTAGTCCAGGCTCGGTGTTCCACTCGAGTCCAAGTCCAGGCTCGGTTCCACTCGAGTTCAAGTCCAGGCTCGGTGTTCCACTCGAGTCCAGTCCAGGCTCGGTGTTCCACTCGAGTCCAGTCCAGGCTCGGTGTTCCACTCAGTTCCAAGTCCAGGTTCGGTGTTCCACTCGAGTCCATGTCCAGGTTCGGTATTCCACTCGAGTCCAAGTCCAGGCTCGGTTTTCCACTCGAGTTCAAGTCCAGGCTCGGTGTTCCACTCGAGTCCAGTCCAGGCTCGGTGTTCCACTCAGTTCCAAGTCCAGGTTCGGTGTTCCATTCGTGTCCATGTCCAGGTTCGGTATTCCACTTGAGTCCAAGTCCTGGCTCGGTGTTCGACTTGAGTCCAAGTCCAGGCTCGGTGTTCCACTCGAGTTCAAGTCCAGGCTCGGTGTTCCACTCGAGTCCAAGTCCAGGCTCGGTGTTCCACTCAGTTCCAAGTCCAGGTTCGGTGTTCCATTCGAGTCCATGTCCAGGTTCGGTATTCCACTTTAGTCCAAGTCCTGGCTCGGTGTTCGACTTGAGTCCAAGTCCAGGCTCGGTGTTCCACTCGAGTTCAAGTCCCGGCTCGGTGTTCCACTCGAGTCCAAGTCCAGGCTCGGTGTTCCACTCGAGTCCAAGTCCAGGCTCGGTGTTCCACTCGAGTCCAAATCCAGGCTCGGTGTTCCACTCGAGTCCAAGTCCAGGCTTGGTGTTCCACTCGAGTCCAAGTCCAGGCTCGGTGTTCCACTCGAGTCCAAGTCCAGGCTCGGTGTTCCACTCGAGTCCATGTCCAGGTTCGGTGTTCCACGCGAGTCCAAGTCCAGTCTCGGTGTTCCGCTCGAGTCCAAGTCCAGGCTCGGTGTTCCACTCGAGTCCAAATCCAGGCTCGGTGTTCCACTCGAGTCCAAGTCCAGGCTCGGTGTTCCACTCGAGTCCAAGTCCAGGCTCGGTGTTCCACTCAGTTCAGTCCAGGCTTGGTGTTCCGCTCGAGTCCAAGTCCAGGCTCGGTGTTCCACTCGAGTCCAAATCCAGGCTCGGTGTTCCACTCGAGTCCAAGTCCAGGCTCGGTGTTCCACTCGAGTCCAGTCCAGGCTCGGTGTTCCACTCAGTTCCAAGTCCAGGCTTGGTGTTCTGCTCGAGTCCAAGTCCAGGCTCGGTGTTCCACTCGAGTCCAAGTCCAGGCTCGGTGTTCCACTCGAGTCCAAGTCCAGGCTCGGTGTTCCACTCGAGTCCAAGTCCAGGCTCGGTGTTCCACTTGGTTCCATGTCCAGACTCGGTGTTCCACTCGAGTCCAAGTTCAGGCTCGGTGTTCCACCAGGTTCCATGTCCAGACTCGGTGTTCCACTCGAGTCCAAGTCCAGGCTCGGTGTTCCACTCGAGTCCAAGTCCAGGCTCGGTGTTCCACTCGTGTCCAAGTCCAGGCTCGGTGTTCCACTCGAGTCCAAGTCCAGGCTCGGTGTTCCACTCGAGTCCAAGTCCAGGCTCGGTGTTCCACTCGAGTCCAAGTCCAGGCTCGGTGTTCCACTCGAGTCCAAGTCCAGGCTCGGTTCCACTCGAGTTCAAGTCCAGGCTCGGTGTTCCACTCGAGTCCAGTCCAGGCTCGGTGTTCCACTCGAGTCCAGTCCAGGCTCGGTGTTCCACTCAGTTCCAAGTCCAGGTTCGGTGTTCCACTCGAGTCCATGTCCAGGTTCGGTATTCCACTCGAGTCCAAGTCCAGGCTCGGTGTTCCACTCGAGTTCAAGTCCAGGCTCGGTGTTCCACTCGAGTCCAGTCCAGGCTCGGTGTTCCACTCAGTTCCAAGTCCAGGTTCGGTGTTCCATTCGAGTCCATGTCCAGGTTCGGTATTCCACTTGAGTCCAAGTCCTGGCTCGGTGTTCGACTTGAGTTCAAGTCCAGGCTCGGTGTTCCACTCGAGTTCAAGTCCAGGCTCGGTGTTCCACTCGAGTCCAAGTCCAGGTTCGGTGTTCCACTCGAGTCCAAGTCCAGGTTCGGTGTTCCACTCGAGTCCAGTCCAGGTTCGGTGTTCCACTCAGTTCCAAGTCCAGGCTCGGTGTTCCGCTCGAGTCCAGGTCCAGGCTCGGTGTTCCACTCGAGTCCAAATCCAGGCTCGGTGTTCCACTCGAGTCCAAGTCCAGGCTTGGTGTTCCACTCGAGTCCAAGTCCAGGCTCGGTGTTCCACTCGAGTCCAAGTCCAGGCTCGGTGTTCCACTCGAGTCCATGTCCAGGTTCGGTGTTCCACGCGAGTCCAAGTCCAGTCTTGGTGTTCCGCTCGAGTCCAAGTCCAGGCTCGGTGTTCCACTCGAGTCCAAATCCAGGCTCGGTGTTCCACTCGAGTCCAAGTCCAGGCTCGGTGTTCCACTCGAGTCCAAGTCCAGGCTCGGTGTTCCACTCAGTTCCAAGTCCAGGCTTGGTGTTCCGCTCGAGTCCAAGTCCAGGCTCGGTGTTCCACTCGAGTCCAAATCCAGGCTCGGTGTTCCACTCGAGTCCAAGTCCAGGCTCGGTGTTCCACTCGAGTCCAGTCCAGGCTCGGTGTTCCACTCAGTTCCAAGTCCAGGCTTGGTGTTCTGCTCGAGTCCAAGTCCAGGCTCGGTGTTCCACTCGAGTCCAAGTCCAGGCTCGGTGTTCCACTCGAGTCCAAGTCCAGGCTCGGTGTTCCACTCGAGTCCAAGTCCAGGCTCGGTGTTCCACTTGGTTCCATGTCCAGACTCGGTGTTCCACTCGAGTCCAAATCCAGGCTCGGTGTTCCACTCGAGTCCAAGTCCAGGCTCGGTGTTCCACTCAGTTCCAAGTCCAGGCTTGGTGTTCTGCTCGAGTCCAAGTCCAGGCTCGGTGTTCCACTCGAGTCCAAGTCCAGGCTCGGTGTTCCACTCGAGTCCAAGTCCAGGCTCGGTGTTCCACTCGAGTCCAAGTCCAGGCTCGGTGTTCCACTTGGTTCCATGTCCAGACTCGGTGTTCCACTCGAGTCCAAGTTCAGGCTCGGTGTTCCACCAGGTTCCATGTCCAGACTCGGTGTTCCACTCGAGTCCAAGTCCAGGCTCGGTGTTCCACTCGAGTCCAAGTCCAGGCATGGTGTTCCACTTGGTTCCATGTCCAGACTCGGTGTTCCACTCGAGTCCAAGTTCAGGCTCGGTGTTCCACCAGGTTCCATGTCCAGACTCGGTGTTCCACTCGAGTCCAAGTCCAGGCTCGGTGTTCCACTCGAGTCCAAGTCCAGGCTCGGTGTTCCACTCGTGTCCAAGTCCAGGCTCGGTGTTCCACTCGAGTCCAAGTCCAGGCTCGGTGTTCCACTCGAGTCCAAGTCCAGGCTCGGTGTTCCACTCGAGTCCAAGTCCAGGCTCGGTGTTCCACTCGAGTCCAAGTCCAGGCTCGGTTCCACTCGAGTTCAAGTCCAGGCTCGGTGTTCCACTCGAGTCCAGTCCAGGCTCGGTGTTCCACTCGAGTCCAGTCCAGGCTCGGTGTTCCACTCAGTTCCAAGTCCAGGTTCGGTGTTCCACTCGAGTCCATGTCCAGGTTCGGTATTCCACTCGAGTCCAAGTCCAGGCTCGGTGTTCCACTCGAGTTCAAGTCCAGGCTCGGTGTTCCACTCGAGTCCAGTCCAGGCTCGGTGTTCCACTCAGTTCCAAGTCCAGGTTCGGTGTTCCATTCGAGTCCATGTCCAGGTTCGGTATTCCACTTGAGTCCAAGTCCTGGCTCGGTGTTCGACTTGAGTCCAAGTCCAGGCTCGGTGTTCCACTCGAGTTCAAGTCCAGGCTCGGTGTTCCACTCGAGTCCAAGTCCAGGTTCGGTGTTCCACTCGAGTCCAAGTCCAGGTTCGGTGTTCCACTCGAGTCCAGTCCAGGCTCGGTGTTCCACTCAGTTCCAAGTCCAGGCTCGGTGTTCCGCTCGAGTCCAGGTCCAGGCTCGGTGTTCCACTCGAGTCCAAATCCAGGCTCGGTGTTCCACTCGAGTCCAAGTCCAGGCTTGGTGTTCCACTCGAGTCCAAGTCCAGGCTCGGTGTTCCACTCGAGTCCAAGTCCAGGCTCGGTGTTCCACTCGAGTCCATGTCCAGGTTCGGTGTTCCACGCGAGTCCAAGTCCAGTCTCGGTGTTCCGCTCGAGTCCAAGTCCAGGCTCGGTGTTCCACTCGAGTCCAAATCCAGGCTCGGTGTTCCACTCGAGTCCAAGTCCAGGCTCGGTGTTCCACTCGAGTCCAAGTCCAGGCTCGGTGTTCCACTCGAGTCCAAGTCCAGGCTCGGTGTTCCACTCGAGTCCAAGTCCAGGCTCGGTGTTCCACTCGAGTCCAAATCCAGGCTCGGTGTTCCACTCGAGTCCAAGTCCAGGCTTGGTGTTCCACTCGAGTCCAAGTCCAGGCTCGGTGTTCCACTCGAGTCCAAGTCCAGGCTCGGTGTTCCACTCGAGTCCATGTCCAGGTTCGGTGTTCCACGCGAGTCCAAGTCCAGTCTCGGTGTTCCGCTCGAGTCCAAGTCCAGGCTCGGTGTTCCACTCGAGTCCAAATCCAGGCTCGGTGTTCCACTCGAGTCCAAGTCCAGGCTCGGTGTTCCACTCGAGTCCAAGTCCAGGCTCGGTGTTCCACTCAGTTCAGTCCAGGCTTGGTGTTCCGCTCGAGTCCAAGTCCAGGCTCGGTGTTCCACTCGAGTCCAAATCCAGGCTCGGTGTTCCACTCGAGTCCAAGTCCAGGCTCGGTGTTCCACTCGAGTCCAGTCCAGGCTCGGTGTTCCACTCAGTTCCAAGTCCAGGCTTGGTGTTCTGCTCGAGTCCAAGTCCAGGCTCGGTGTTCCACTCGAGTCCAAGTCCAGGCTCGGTGTTCCACTCGAGTCCAAGTCCAGGCTCGGTGTTCCACTCGAGTCCAAGTCCAGGCTCGGTGTTCCACTTGGTTCCATGTCCAGACTCGGTGTTCCACTCGAGTCCAAGTTCAGGCTCGGTGTTCCACCAGGTTCCATGTCCAGACTCGGTGTTCCACTCGAGTCCAAGTCCAGGCTCGGTGTTCCACTCGAGTCCAAGTCCAGGCTCGGTGTTCCACTCGTGTCCAAGTCCAGGCTCGGTGTTCCACTCGAGTCCAAGTCCAGGCTCGGTGTTCCACTCGAGTCCAAGTCCAGGCTCGGTGTTCCACTCGAGTCCAAGTCCAGGCTCGGTGTTCCACTCGAGTCCAAGTCCAGGCTCGGTTCCACTCGAGTTCAAGTCCAGGCTCGGTGTTCCACTCGAGTCCAGTCCAGGCTCGGTGTTCCACTCGAGTCCAGTCCAGGCTCGGTGTTCCACTCAGTTCCAAGTCCAGGTTCGGTGTTCCACTCGAGTCCATGTCCAGGTTCGGTATTCCACTCGAGTCCAAGTCCAGGCTCGGTGTTCCACTCGAGTTCAAGTCCAGGCTCGGTGTTCCACTCGAGTCCAGTCCAGGCTCGGTGTTCCACTCAGTTCCAAGTCCAGGTTCGGTGTTCCATTCGAGTCCATGTCCAGGTTCGGTATTCCACTTGAGTCCAAGTCCTGGCTCGGTGTTCGACTTGAGTTCAAGTCCAGGCTCGGTGTTCCACTCGAGTTCAAGTCCAGGCTCGGTGTTCCACTCGAATCCAAGTCCAGGTTCGGTGTTCCACTCGAGTCCAAGTCCAGGTTCGGTGTTCCACTCGAGTCCAGTCCAGGCTCGGTGTTCCACTCAGTTCCAAGTCCAGGCTCGGTGTTCCGCTCGAGTCCAGGTCCAGGCTCGGTGTTCCACTCGAGTCCAAATCCAGGCTCGGTGTTCCACTCGAGTCCAAGTCCAGGCTTGGTGTTCCACTCGAGTCCAAGTCCAGGCTCGGTGTTCCACTCGAGTCCAAGTCCAGGCTCGGTGTTCCACTCGAGTCCATGTCCAGGTTCGGTGTTCCACGCGAGTCCAAGTCCAGTCTTGGTGTTCCGCTCGAGTCCAAGTCCAGGCTCGGTGTTCCACTCGAGTCCAAATCCAGGCTCGGTGTTCCACTCGAGTCCAAGTCCAGGCTCGGTGTTCCACTCGAGTCCAAGTCCAGGCTCGGTGTTCCACTCAGTTCCAAGTCCAGGCTTGGTGTTCCGCTCGAGTCCAAGTCCAGGCTCGGTGTTCCACTCGAGTCCAAATCCAGGCTCGGTGTTCCACTCGAGTCCAAGTCCAGGCTCGGTGTTCCACTCGAGTCCAGTCCAGGCTCGCTGTTCCACTCAGTTCCAAGTCCAGGCTTGGTGTTCTGCTCGAGTCCAAGTCCAGGCTCGGTGTTCCACTCGAGTCCAAGTCCAGGCTCGGTGTTCCACTCGAGTCCAAGTCCAGGCTCGGTGTTCCACTCGAGTCCAAGTCCAGGCTCGGTGTTCCACTTGGTTCCATGTCCAGACTCGGTGTTCCACTCGAGTCCAAATCCAGGCTCGGTGTTCCACTCGAGTCCAAGTCCAGGCTCGGTGTTCCACTCAGTTCCAAGTCCAGGCTTGGTGTTCTGCTCGAGTCCAAGTCCAGGCTCGGTGTTCCACTCGAGTCCAAGTCCAGGCTCGGTGTTCCACTCGAGTCCAAGTCCAGGCTCGGTGTTCCACTCGAGTCCAAGTCCAGGCTCGGTGTTCCACTTGGTTCCATGTCCAGACTCGGTGTTCCACTCGAGTCCAAGTTCAGGCTCGGTGTTCCACCAGGTTCCATGTCCAGACTCGGTGTTCCACTCGAGTCCAAGTCCAGGCTCGGTGTTCCACTCGAGTCCAAGTCCAGGCATGGTGTTCCACTTGGTTCCATGTCCAGACTCGGTGTTCCACTCGAGTCCAAGTTCAGGCTCGGTGTTCCACCAGGTTCCATGTCCAGACTCGGTGTTCCACTCGAGTCCAAGTCCAGGCTCGGTGTTCCACTCGAGTCCAAGTCCAGGCTCGGTGTTCCACTCGTGTCCAAGTCCAGGCTCGGTGTTCCACTCGAGTCCAAGTCCAGGCTCGGTGTTCCACTCGAGTCCAAGTCCAGGCTCGGTGTTCCACTCGAGTCCAAGTCCAGGCTCGGTGTTCCACTCGAGTCCAAGTCCAGGCTCGGTTCCACTCGAGTTCAAGTCCAGGCTCGGTGTTCCACTCGAGTCCAGTCCAGGCTCGGTGTTCCACTCGAGTCCAGTCCAGGCTCGGTGTTCCACTCAGTTCCAAGTCCAGGTTCGGTGTTCCACTCGAGTCCATGTCCAGGTTCGGTATTCCACTCGAGTCCAAGTCCAGGCTCGGTGTTCCACTCGAGTTCAAGTCCAGGCTCGGTGTTCCACTCGAGTCCAGTCCAGGCTCGGTGTTCCACTCAGTTCCAAGTCCAGGTTCGGTGTTCCATTCGAGTCCATGTCCAGGTTCGGTATTCCACTTGAGTCCAAGTCCTGGCTCGGTGTTCGACTTGAGTCCAAGTCCAGGCTCGGTGTTCCACTCGAGTTCAAGTCCAGGCTCGGTGTTCCACTCGAGTCCAAGTCCAGGTTCGGTGTTCCACTCGAGTCCAAGTCCAGGTTCGGTGTTCCACTCGAGTCCAGTCCAGGCTCGGTGTTCCACTCAGTTCCAAGTCCAGGCTCGGTGTTCCGCTCGAGTCCAGGTCCAGGCTCGGTGTTCCACTCGAGTCCAAATCCAGGCTCGGTGTTCCACTCGAGTCCAAGTCCAGGCTTGGTGTTCCACTCGAGTCCAAGTCCAGGCTCGGTGTTCCACTCGAGTCCAAGTCCAGGCTCGGTGTTCCACTCGAGTCCATGTCCAGGTTCGGTGTTCCACGCGAGTCCAAGTCCAGTCTCGGTGTTCCGCTCGAGTCCAAGTCCAGGCTCGGTGTTCCACTCGAGTCCAAATCCAGGCTCGGTGTTCCACTCGAGTCCAAGTCCAGGCTCGGTGTTCCACTCGAGTCCAAGTCCAGGCTCGGTGTTCCACTCAGTTCAAAGTCCAGGCTTGGTGTTCCGCTCGAGTCCAAGTCCAAGCTCGGTGTTCCACTCGAGTCCAAATCCAGGCTCGGTGTTCCACTCGAGTCCAAGTCCAGGCTCGGTGTTCCACTCGAGTCCAGTCCAGGCTCGGTGTTCCACTCAGTTCCAAGTCCAGGCTTGGTGTTCTGCTCGAGTCCAAGTCCAGGCTCGGTGTTCCACTCGAGTCCAAGTCCAGGCTCGGTGTTCCACTCGAGTCCAAGTCCAGGCTCGGTGTTCCACTCGAGTCCAAGTCCAGGCTCGGTGTTCCACTTGGTTCCATGTCCAGACTCGGTGTTCCACTCGAGTCCAAGTTCAGGCTCGGTGTTCCACCAGGTTCCATGTCCAGACTCGGTGTTCCACTCGAGTCCAAGTCCAGGCTCGGTGTTCCACTCGAGTCCAAGTCCAGGCTCGGTGTTCCACTCGTGTCCAAGTCCAGGCTCGGTGTTCCACTCGAGTCCAAGTCCAGGCTCGGTGTTCCACTCGAGTCCAAGTCCAGGCTCGGTGTTCCACTCGAGTCCAAGTCCAGGCTCGGTGTTCCACTCGAGTCCAAGTCCAGGCTCGGTTCCACTCGAGTTCAAGTCCAGGCTCGGTGTTCCACTCGAGTCCAGTCCAGGCTCGGTGTTCCACTCGAGTCCAGTCCAGGCTCGGTGTTCCACTCAGTTCCAAGTCCAGGTTCGGTGTTCCACTCGAGTCCATGTCCAGGTTCGGTATTCCACTCGAGTCCAAGTCCAGGCTCGGTGTTCCACTCGAGTTCAAGTCCAGGCTCGGTGTTCCACTCGAGTCCAGTCCAGGCTCGGTGTTCCACTCAGTTCCAAGTCCAGGTTCGGTGTTCCATTCGAGTCCATGTCCAGGTTCGGTATTCCACTTGAGTCCAAGTCCTGGCTCGGTGTTCGACTTGAGTCCAAGTCCAGGCTCGGTGTTCCACTCGAGTTCAAGTCCAGGCTCGGTGTTCCACTCGAGTCCAAGTCCAGGTTCGGTGTTCCACTCGAGTCCAAGTCCAGGTTCGGTGTTCCACTCGAGTCCAGTCCAGGCTCGGTGTTCCACTCAGTTCCAAGTCCAGGCTCGGTGTTCCGCTCGAGTCCAGGTCCAGGCTCGGTGTTCCACTCGAGTCCAAATCCAGGCTCGGTGTTCCACTCGAGTCCAAGTCCAGGCTTGGTGTTCCACTCGAGTCCAAGTCCAGGCTCGGTGTTCCACTCGAGTCCAAGTCCAGGCTCGGTGTTCCACTCGAGTCCATGTCCAGGTTCGGTGTTCCACGCGAGTCCAAGTCCAGTCTTGGTGTTCCGCTCGTGTCCAAGTCCAGGCTCGGTGTTCCACTCGAGTCCAAATCCAGGCTCGGTGTTCCACTCGAGTCCAAGTCCAGGCTCGGTGTTCCACTCGAGTCCAAGTCCAGGCTCGGTGTTCCACTCAGTTCCAAGTCCAGGCTTGGTGTTCCGCTCGAGTCCAAGTCCAGGCTCGGTGTTCCACTCGAGTCCAAATCCAGGCTCGGTGTTCCACTCGAGTCCAAGTCCAGGCTCGGTGTTCCACTCGAGTCCAGTCCAGGCTCGGTGTTCCACTCAGTTCCAAGTCCAGGCTTGGTGTTCTGCTCGAGTCCAAGTCCAGGCTCGGTGTTCCACTCGAGTACAAGTCCAGGCTCGGTGTTCCACTCGAGTCCAAGTCCAGGCTCGGTGTTCCACTCGAGTCCAAGTCCAGGCTCGGTGTTCCACTTGGTTCCATGTCCAGACTCGGTGTTCCACTCGAGTCCAAGTTCAGGCTCGGTGTTCCACCAGGTTCCATGTCCAGACTCGGTGTTCCACTCGAGTCCAAGTCCAGGCTCGGTGTTCCACTCGAGTCCAAGTCCAGGCTCGGTGTTCCACTCGTGTCCAAGTCCAGGCTCGGTGTTCCACTCGAGTCCAAGTCCAGGCTCGGTGTTCCACTCGAGTCCAAGTCCAGGCTCGGTGTTCCACTCGAGTCCAAGTCCAGGCTCGGTGTTCCACTCGAGTCCAAGTCCAGGCTCGGTTCCACTCGAGTTCAAGTCCAGGCTCGGTGTTCCACTCGAGTCCAGTCCAGGCTCGGTGTTCCACTCGAGTCCAGTCCAGGCTCGGTGTTCCACTCAGTTCCAAGTCCAGGTTCGGTGTTCCACTCGAGTCCATGTCCAGGTTCGGTATTCCACTCGAGTCCAAGTCCAGGCTCGGTGTTCCACTCGAGTTCAAGTCCAGGCTCGGTGTTCCACTCGAGTCCAGTCCAGGCTCGGTGTTCCACTCAGTTCCAAGTCCAGGTTCGGTGTTCCATTCGAGTCCATGTCCAGGTTCGGTATTCCACTTGAGTCCAAGTCCTGGCTCGGTGTTCGACTTGAGTCCAAGTCCAGGCTCGGTGTTCCACTCGAGTTCAAGTCCAGGCTCGGTGTTCCACTCGAGTCCAAGTCCAGGTTCGGTGTTCCACTCGAGTCCAAGTCCAGGTTCGGTGTTCCACTCGAGTCCAGTCCAGGCTCGGTGTTCCACTCAGTTCCAAGTCCAGGCTCGGTGTTCCGCTCGAGTCCAGGTCCAGGCTCGGTGTTCCACTCGAGTCCAAATCCAGGCTCGGTGTTCCACTCGAGTCCAAGTCCAGGCTTGGTGTTCCACTCGAGTCCAAGTCCAGGCTCGGTGTTCCACTCGAGTCCAAGTCCAGGCTCGGTGTTCCAATCGAGTCCATGTCCAGGTTCGGTGTTCCACGCGAGTCCAAGTCCAGTCTTGGTGTTCCGCTCGAGTCCAAGTCCAGGCTCGGTGTTCCACTCGAGTCCAAATCCAGGCTCGGTGTTCCACTCGAGTCCAAGTCCAGGCTCGGTGTTCCACTCGAGTCCAAGTCCAGGCTCGGTGTTCCACTCAGTTCCAAGTCCAGGCTTGGTGTTCCGCTCGAGTCCAAGTCCAGGCTCGGTGTTCCACTCGAGTCCAAATCCAGGCTCGGTGTTCCACTCGA
Organism: Hypanus sabinus; assembly: GCF_030144855.1. Taxonomy (NCBI): domain Eukaryota; kingdom Metazoa; phylum Chordata; class Chondrichthyes; order Myliobatiformes; family Dasyatidae; genus Hypanus; species Hypanus sabinus. Next base: position 14,146,677 of record NC_082730.1, on the reverse strand, counting down.
GTCCAAGTCCAGGCTCGGTGTTCCACTCGAGTCCAGTCCAGGCTCGGTGTTCCACTCAGTTCCAAGTCCAGGCTTGGTGTTCTGCTCGAGTCCAAGTCCAGGCTCGGTGTTCCACTCGAGTCCAAGTCCAGGCTCGGTGTTCCACTCGAGTCCAAGTCCAGGCTCGGTGTTCCACTCGAGTCCAAGTCCAGGCTCGGTGTTCCACTTGGTTCCATGTCCAGACTCGGTGTTCCACTCGAGTCCAAGTTCAGGCTCGGTGTTCCACCAGGTTCCATGTCCAGACTCGGTGTTCCACTCGAGTCCAAGTCCAGGCTCGGTGTTCCACTCGAGTCCAAGTCCAGGCTCGGTGTTCCACTCGTGTCCAAGTCCAGGCTCGGTGTTCCACTCGAGTCCAAGTCCAGGCTCGGTGTTCCACTCGAGTCCAAGTCCAGGCTCGGTGTTCCACTCGAGTCCAAGTCCAGGCTCGGTGTTCCACTCGAGTCCAAGTCCAGGCTCGGTTCCACTCGAGTTCAAGTCCAGGCTCGGTGTTCCACTCGAGTCCAGTCCAGGCTCGGTGTTCCACTCGAGTCCAGTCCAGGCTCGGTGTTCCACTCAGTTCCAAGTCCAGGTTCGGTGTTCCACTCGAGTCCATGTCCAGGTTCGGTATTTCACTCGAGTCCAAGTCCAGGCTCGGTGTTCCACTCGAGTTCAAATCCAGGCTCGGTGTTCCACTCGTGTCCAGTCCAGGCTCGGTGTTCCACTCAGTGCCAAGTCCAGGTTCGGTGTTCCATTCGAGTCCATGTCCAGGTTCGGTATTCCACTTGAGTCCAAGTCCTGGCTCGGTGTTCGACTTGAGTCCAAGTCCAGGCTCGGTGTTCCACTCGAGTTCAAGTCCAGGCTCGGTGTTCCACTCGAGTCCAAGTCCAGGCTCGTTGTTCCACTCAGTTCCAAGTCCAGGCTCGGTGTTCCGCTCGAGTCCAAGTCCAGGCTCGGTGTTCCACTCGAGTCCAAGTCCAGGCTCAGTGTTCCACTCGAGTCCAAGTCCAGGCTCAGTGTTCCACTCGAGTCCAGTCCAGGCTCGGTGTTCCACTGGAGACCAAGTCCAGGGTCGGTGTTCCACTCGAGTTCAAGTCCAGTCTCGGTGTTCCACTCGAGTCCAAGTCCAGGCTCGGTGTTCCACTCCGTTCCAAGTCCAGGCTCGGTGTTCCGCTCGAGTCCAAGTCCAGGCTCGGTGTTCCACTCGAGTCCAAGTCCAGGCTCAGTGTTCCACTCGAGTCCAAGTCCAGGCTCGGTGTTCCACTCGAGTCCAAGTCCAGGCTCGGTGTTCCACTCGAGTCCAAGTCCAGGCTAGGTGTTCCACTCGAGTCCAAGTCCAGGCTCAGTGTTCCACTCGAGTCCAAGTCCAGGCTCAGTGTTCCACTCGAGTCCAAGTTCAGGCTCGGTGTTCCACCAGGTTCCATGTCCAGACTCGGTGTTCCACTCGAGTCCAAGTCCAGGCTCGGTGTTCCACTCGAGTCCAAGTCCAGGCTCGGTGTTCCACTCGTGTCCAAGTCCAGGCTCGGAGTTCCACTCGAGTCCAAGTCCAGGCTCGGTGTTCCACTCGAGTCCAAGTCCAGGCTCGGTGTTCCACTCGAGTCCAATTCCAGGCTCGGTGTTCCACTCGAGTCCAAGTCCAGGCTCGGTGTTCCACTCGAGTCCAAGTCCAGGCTCGGTTCCACTCGAGTTCAAGTCCAGGCTCGGTGTTCCACTCGAGTCCAGTCCAGGCTCGGTGTTCCACTCGAGTCCAGTCCAGGCTCGGTGTTCCACTCAGTTCCAAGTCCAGGTTCGGTGTTCCACTCGAGTCCATGTCCAGGTTCGGTATTCCACTCGAGTCCAAGTCCAGGCTCGGTGTTCCACTTGAGTCCAAGTCCAGGCTCGGTGTTCGAATTGAGTCCAAGTCCAGGCTCGGTGTTCCACTCGAGTTCAAGTCCAGGCTCGGTGTTCCACTCGAGTCCAAGTCCAGGCTCGGTGTTCCACTCAGTTCCAAGTCCAGGCTCGGTGTTCCGTTCGAGTCCAAGTCCAGGCTCGGTGTTCCACTCGAGTCCAAGTCCAGGCTTAGTGTTCCACTCGAGTCCAAGTCCAGGCTCGGTGTTCCACTCGAGTCCAAGTCCAGGCTCGGTGTTCCACTCGAGTCCAAGTCCAGGCTAGGTGTTCCACTCGAGTCCAAGTCCAGGCTCAGTGTTCCACTCGAGTCCAAGTCCAGGCTCAGTGTTCCACTCGAGTCCAGTCCAGGCTCGGTGTTCCACTTGGTTCCATGTCCAGACCCGGTGTTCCGCTCGAGTCCAAGTCCAGGCTCGGTGTTCCACTCGGTTCCATGTCCAGGCTCGGTGTTCCACTTGGTTCCATGTCCAGACTCGGTGTTTTGCTCGAGTCCAAGTCCAGGCTCGGTGTTCCACTCGGTTCCATGTCCAGAGTCGGTGTTCCGCTCGAGTCCAAGTCCAGGCTCGGTGTTCCACTCGGTTCCATGTCCAGACTCGGTGTTCCACTCAGGTCCAAGTCCAGGCTCAGTCTTCCACTCGAGTCCAAGTCCAGACTTGGTGTTCCACTCAGTTCCAAGTCCAGTCTCGGTGTTCCACTCGAGTCCAAGTCCAGGCTTGGTGTTCCACTCAGTTCCAAGTCCAGTCTCGGTGTTCCACTCAAGTCCAAGTCCAGGCTCAGTGCGCCACTAGGTTCCATGTCCAGACTCGGTGTTCCACTTGAGTCCACGTCCAGGTTCGGTGTTCCACTCGAGTCCAAGTCCAGGCTCGGTGTTCCACTTGAGTCCAAGTCCAGGCTCGGTGTTCGACTTGTGTCCAAGTCCAGGCTCGGTGTTCCACTTGAGTCCACGTCCAGGTTCGGTGTTCCACTCGAGTCCATGTCCAGGTTCGGTATTCCACTCGAGTCCAAGTCCAGGCTCGGTGTTCCACTTGAGTCCAAGTCCAGGCTCGGTGTTCGACTTGAGTCCAAGTCCAGGCTCGGTGTTCCACTCGAGTTCAAGTCCAGGCTCGATGTTCCACTCGAGTCCAAGTCCAGGCTCGGTGTTCCACTCAGTTCCAAGTCCAGGCTCGGTGTTCCACTCGAGTCCAAGTCCAGGCTCGGTGTTCCACTCGAGTCCAAGTCCAGGCTAGGTGTTCCACTCGAGTCCAAGTCCAGGCTCAGTGTTCCACTCGAGTCCAAGTCCAGGCTCAGTGTTCCACTCGAGTCCAGTCCAGGCTCGGTGTTCCACTTGGTTCCATGTCCAGACCCGGTGTTCCGCTCGAGTCCAAGTCCAGGCTCGGTGTTCCACTCGGTTCCATGTCCAGGCTCGGTGTTCCACTTGGTTCCATGTCCAGACTCGGTGTTTTGCTCGAGTCCAAGTCCAGGCTCGGTGTTCCACTCGGTTCCATGTCCAGAGTTGGTGTTCCGCTCGAGTCCAAGTCCAGGCTCGGTGTTCCACTCGGTTCCATGTCCAGACTCGGTGTTCCACTCGAGTCCAAGTCCAGGCTCAGTCTTCCACTCGAGTCCAAGTCCAGACTTGGTGTTCCACTCAGTTCCAAGTCCAGTCTCGGTGTTCCACTCGAGTCCAAGTCCAGGCTTGGTGTTCCACTCAGTTCCAAGTCCAGTCTCGGTGTTCCACTCAAGTCCAAGTCCAGGCTCAGTGCGCCACTAGGTTCCATGTCCAGACTCGGTGTTCCACTTGAGTCCACGTCCAGGTTCGGTGTTCCACTCGAGTCCAAGTCCAGGCTCGGTGTTCCACTTGAGTCCAAGTCCAGGCTCTGTGTTCGACTTGAGTCCAAGTCCAGGCTCGGTGTTCCACTTGAGTCCACGTCCAGGTTCGGTGTTCCACTCGAGTCCATGTCCAGGTTCGGTATTCCACTCGAGTCCAAGTCCAGGCTCGGTGTTCCACTTGAGTCCAAGTCCAGGCTCGGTGTTCGACTTGAGTCCAAGTCCAGGCTCGGTGTTCCACTCGAGTTCAAGTCCAGGCTCGGTGTTCCACTCGAGTCCAAGTCCAGGCTCGGTGTTCCACTCAGTTCCAAGTCCAGGCTCGGTGTTCCGCTCGAGTCCAAGTCCAGGCTCGGTGTTCCACTCGAGTCCAAGTCCAGGCTCAGTGTTCCACTCGAGTCCAAGTCCAGGCTCGGTGTTCCACTCGAGTCCAAGTCCAGGCTCGGTGTTCCACTCGAGTCCAAGTCCAGGCTAGGTGTTCCACTCGAGTCCAAGTCCAGGCTCAGTGTTCCACTCGAGTCCAAGTCCAGGCTCAGTGTTCCACTCGAGTCCAGTCCAGGCTCGGTGTTCCACTTGGTTCCATGTCCAGACCCGGTGTTCCGCTCGAGTCCAAGTCCAGGCTCGGTGTTCCACTCGGTTCCATGTCCAGGCTCGGTGTTCCACTTGGTTCCATGTCCAGACTCGGTGTTTTGCTCGAGTCCAAGTCCAGGCTCGGTGTTCCACTCGGTTCCATGTCCAGAGTCGGTGTTCCGCTCGAGTCCAAGTCCAGGCTCGGTGTTCCACTCGGTTCCATGTCCAGACTCGGTGTTCCACTCGAGTCCAAGTCCAGGCTCAGTCTTCCACTCGAGTCCAAGTCCAGACTTGGTGTTCCACTCAGTTCCAAGTCCAGTCTCGGTGTTCCACTCGAGTCCAAGTCCAGGCTTGGTGTTCCACTCAGTTCCAAGTCCAGTCTCGGTGTTCCACTCAAGTCCAAGTCCAGGCTCAGTGCGCCACTAGGTTCCATGTCCAGACTCGGTGTTCCACTTGAGTCCACGTCCAGGTTCGGTGTTCCACTCGAGTCCAAGTCCAGGCTCGGTGTTCCACTCGAGTCCAAGTCTAGGCTCGGTGTTCCACTCAGTTCCAAGTCCAGGTTCGGTGTTCCACTCGAGTCCATGTCCAGGTTCGGTATTCCACTCGAGTCCAAGTCCAGGCTCGGTGTTCCACTCGAGTTCAAGTCCAGGCTCGGTGTTCCACTCGAGTCCAGTCCAGGCTCGGTGTTCCACTCAGTTCCAAGTCCAGGTTCGGTGTTCCACTCGAGTCCATGTCCAGGTTCGGTATTCCACTTGAGTCCAAGTCCAGGCTCGGTGTTCGACTTGAGTCCAAGTCCAGTCTCGGTGTTCCACTCGAGTTCAAGTCCAGGCTCGGTGTTCCACTCGAGTCCAAGTCCAGGCTCGGTGTTCCACTCAGTTCCAAGTCCAGGCTCGGTGTTCCGCTCGAGTCCAAGTCCAGGCTCGGTGTTCCGCTCGAGTCCAAGTCCAGGCTCAGTGTTCCACTCGAGTCCAAGTCCAGGCTCAGTGTTCCACTCGAGTCCAGTCCAGGCTCGGTGTTCCACTGGAGTCCAAGTCCAGGCTCGGTGTTCCACTCGAGTCCAAGTCCAGGCTCGGTGTTCCACTCGAGTCCAAGTCCAGGCTCGGTGTTCCACTCGAGTCCAAGTCCAGGCTAGGTGTTCCACTCGAGTCCAAGTCCAGGCTCAGTGTTCCACTCGAGTCCAAGTCCAGGCTCAGTGTTCCACTCGTGTCCAGTCCAGGCTCGGTGTTCCACTCAGTTCCAAGTCCAGGTTCGGTGTTCCATTCGAGTCCATGTCCAGGTTCGGTATTCCACTTGAGTCCAAGTCCTGGCTCGGTGTTCGACTTGAGTCCAAGTCCAGGCTCGGTGTTCCACTCGAGTTCAAGTCCAGGCTCGGTGTTCCACTCGAGTCCAAGTCCAGGCTCGTTGTTCCACTCAGTTCCAAGTCCAGGCTCGGTGTTCCGCTCGAGTCCAAGTCCAGGCTCGGTGTTCCACTCGAGTCCAAGTCCAGGCTCAGTGTTCCACTCGAGTCCAAGTCCAGGCTCAGTGTTCCACTCGAGTCCAGTCCAGGCTCGGTGTTCCACTGGAGACCAAGTCCAGGCTCGGTGTTCCACTCGAGTTCAAGTCCAGGCTCGGTGTTCCACTCGAGTCCAAGTCCAGGCTCGGTGTTCCACTCAGTTCCAAGTCCAGGCTCGGTGTTCCGCTCGAGTCCAAGTCCAGGCTCGGTGTTCCACTCGAGTCCAAGTCCAGGCTCAGTGTTCCACTCGAGTCCAAGTCCAGGCTCGGTGTTCCACTCGAGTCCAAGTCCAGGCTCGGTGTTCCACTCGAGTCCAAGTCCAGGCTAGGTGTTCCACTCGAGTCCAAGTCCAGGCTCAGTGTTCCACTCGAGTCCAAGTCCAGGCTCAGTGTTCCACTCGAGTCCAAGTTCAGGCTCGGTGTTCCACCAGGTTCCATGTCCAGACTCGGTGTTCCACTCGAGTCCAAGTCCAGGCTCGGTGTTCCACTCGAGTCCAAGTCCAGGCTCGGTGTTCCACTCGTGTCCAAGTCCAGGCTCGGAGTTCCACTCGAGTCCAAGTCCAGGCTCGGTGTTCCACTCGAGTCCAAGTCCAGGCTCGGTGTTCCACTCGAGTCCAAGTCCAGGCTCGGTGTTCCACTCGAGTCCAAGTCCAGGCTCGGTGTTCCACTCGAGTCCAAGTCCAGGCTCGGTTCCACTCGAGTTCAAGTCCAGGCTCGGTGTTCCACTCGAGTCCAGTCCAGGCTCGGTGTTCCACTCGAGTCCAGTCCAGGCTCGGTGTTCCACTCAGTTCCAAGTCCAGATTCGGTGTTCCACTCGAGTCCATGTCCAGGTTCGGTATTCCACTCGAGTCCAAGTCCAGGCTCGGTGTTCCACTTGAGTCCAAGTCCAGGCTCGGTGTTCGAATTGAGTCCAAGTCCAGGCTCGGTGTTCCACTCGAGTTCAAGTCCAGGCTCGGTGTTCCACTCGAGTCCAAGTCCAGGCTCGGTGTTCCACTCAGTTCCAAGTCCAGGCTCGGTGTTCCGTTCGAGTCCAAGTCCAGGCTCAGTGTTCCACTCGAGTCCAAGTCCAGGCTCAGTGTTCCACTCGAGTCCAAGTCCAGGCTCGGTGTTCCACTCGAGTCCAAGTCCAGGCTCGGTGTTCCACTCGAGTCCAAGTCCAGGCTAGGTGTTCCACTCGAGTCCAAGTCCAGGCTCAGTGTTCCACTCGAGTCCAAGTCCAGGCTCAGTGTTCCACTCGAGTCCAGTCCAGGCTCGGTGTTCCACTTGGTTCCATGTCCAGACCCGGTGTTCCGCTCGAGTCCAAGTCCAGGCTCGGTGTTCCACTCGGTTCCATGTCCAGGCTCGGTGTTCCACTTGGTTCCATGTCCAGACTCGGTGTTTTGCTCGAGTCCAAGTCCAGGCTCGGTGTTCCACTCGGTTCCATGTCCAGAGTCGGTGTTCCGCTCGAGTCCAAGTCCAAGCTCGGTGTTCCACTCGGTTCCATGTCCAGACTCGGTGTTCCACTCAGGTCCAAGTCCAGGCTCAGTCTTCCACTCGAGTCCAAGTCCAGACTTGGTGTTCCACTCAGTTCCAAGTCCAGTCTCGGTGTTCCACTCGAGTCCAAGTCCAGGCTTGGTGTTCCACTCAGTTCCAAGTCCAGTCTCGGTGTTCCACTCAAGTCCAAGTCCAGGCTCAGTGCGCCACTAGGTTCCATGTCCAGACTCGGTGTTCCACTTGAGTCCACGTCCAGGTTCGGTGTTCCACTCGAGTCCAAGTCCAGGCTCGGTGTTCCACTCAGTTCCAAGTCCAGATTCGGTGTTCCACTCGAGTCCATGTCCAGGTTCGGTATTCCACTCGAGTCCAAGTCCAGGCTCGGTGTTCCACTTGAGTCCAAGTCCAGGCTCGGTGTTCGAATTGAGTCCAAGTCCAGGCTCGGTGTTCCACTCGAGTTCAAGTCCAGGCTCGGTGTTCCACTCGAGTCCAAGTCCAGGCTCGGTGTTCCACTCAGTTCCAAGTCCAGGCTCGGTGTTCCGTTCGAGTCCAAGTCCAGGCTCAGTGTTCCACTCGAGTCCAAGTCCAGGCTCAGTGTTCCACTCGAGTCCAAGTCCAGGCTCGGTGTTCCACTCGAGTCCAAGTCCAGGCTCGGTGTTCCACTCGAGTCCAAGTCCAGGCTAGGTGTTCCACTCGAGTCCAAGTCCAGGCTCAGTGTTCCACTCGAGTCCAAGTCCAGGCTCAGTGTTCCACTCGAGTCCAGTCCAGGCTCGGTGTTCCACTTGGTTCCATGTCCAGACCCGGAGTTCCGCTCGAGTCCAAGTCCAGGCTCGGTGTTCCACTCGGTTCCATGTCCAGGCTCGGTGTTCCACTTGGTTCCATGTCCAGACTCGGTGTTTTGCTCGAGTCCAAGTCCAGGCTCGGTGTTCCACTCGGTTCCATGTCCAGAGTCGGTGTTCCGCTCGAGTCCAAGTCCAGGCTCGGTGTTCCACTCGGTTCCATGTCCAGACTCGGTGTTCCACTCAGGTCCAAGTCCAGGCTCAGTCTTCCACTCGAGTCCAAGTCCAGACTTGGTGTTCCACTCAGTTCCAAGTCCAGTCTCGGTGTTCCACTCGAGTCCAAGTCCAGGCTTGGTGTTCCACTCAGTTCCAAGTCCAGTCTCGGTGTTCCACTCAAGTCCAAGTCCAGGCTCAGTGCGCCACTAGGTTCCATGTCCAGACTCGGTGTTCCACTTGAGTCCACGTCCAGGTTCGGTGTTCCACTCGAGTCCAAGTCCAGGCTCGGTGTTCCACTTGAGTCCAAGTCCAGGCTCGGTGTTCGACTTGAGTCCAAGTCCAGGCTCGGTGTTCCACTTGAGTCCACGTCCAGGTTCGGTGTTCCACTCGAGTCCATGTCCAGGTTCGGTATTCCACTCGAGTCCAAGTCCAGGCTCGGTGTTCCACTTGAGTCCAAGTCCAGGCTCGGTGTTCGACTTGAGTCCAAGTCCAGGCTCGGTGTTCCACTCGAGTTCAAGTCCAGGCTCGGTGTTCCACTCGAGTCCAAGTCCAGGCTCGGTGTTCCACTCAGTTCCAAGTCCAGGCTCGGTGTTCCACTCGAGTCCAAGTCCAGGCTCGGTGTTCCACTCGAGTCCAAGTCCAGGCTAGGTGTTCCACTCGAGTCCAAGTCCAGGCTCAGTGTTCCACTCGAGTCCAAGTCCAGGCTCAGTGTTCCACTCGAGTCCAGTCCAGGCTCGGTGTTCCACTTGGTTCCATGTCCAGACCCGGTGTTCCGCTCGAGTCCAAGTCCAGGCTCGGTGTTCCACTCGGTTCCATGTCCAGGCTCGGTGTTCCACTTGGTTCCATGTCCAGACTCGGTGTTTTGCTCGAGTCCAAGTCCAGGCTCGGTGTTCCACTCGGTTCCATGTCCAGAGTCGGTGTTCCGCTCGAGTCCAAGTCCAGGCTCGGTGTTCCACTCGGTTCCATGTCCAGACTCGGTGTTCCACTCGAGTCCAAGTCCAGGCTCAGTCTTCCACTCGAGTCCAAGTCCAGACTTGGTGTTCCACTCAGTTCCAAGTCCAGTCTCGGTGTTCCACTCGAGTCCAAGTCCAGGCTTGGTGTTCCACTCAGTTCCAAGTCCAGTCTCGGTGTTCCACGCAAGTCCAAGTCCAGGCTCAGTGCGCCACTAGGTTCCATGTCCAGACTCGGTGTTCCACTTGAGTCCACGTCCAGGTTCGGTGTTCCACTCGAGTCCAAGTCCAGGCTCGGTGTTCCACTTGAGTCCAAGTCCAGGCTCGGTGTTCGACTTGAGTCCAAGTCCAGGCTCGGTGTTCCACTTGAGTCCACGTCCAGGTTCGGTGTTCCACTCGAGTCCATGTCCAGGTTCGGTATTCCACTCGAGTCCAAGTCCAGGCTCGGTGTTCCACTTGAGTCCAAGTCCAGGCTCGGTGTTCGACTTGAGTCCAAGTCCAGGCTCGGTGTTCCACTCGAGTTCAAGTCCAGGCTCGGTGTTCCACTCGAGTCCAAGTCCAGGCTCGGTGTTCCACTCAGTTCCAAGTCCAGGCTCGGTTTTCCGCTCGAGTCCAAGTCCAGGCTCGGTGTTCCACTCGAGTCCAAGTCTAGGCTCAGTGTTCCACTCGAGTCCAAGTCCAGGCTCGGTGTTCCACTCGAGTCCAAGTCCAGGCTCGGTGTTCCACTCGAGTCCAAGTCCAGGCTAGGTGTTCCACTCGAGTCCAAGTCCAGGCTCAGTGTTCCACTCGAGTCCAAGTCCAGGCTCAGTGTTCCTCTCGAGTCCAGTCCAGGCTCGGTGTTCCACTTGGTTCCATGTCCAGACCCGGTGTTCCGCTCGAGTCCAAGTCCAGGCTCGGTGTTCCACTCGGTTCCATGTCCAGGCTCGGTGTTCCACTTGGTTCCATGTCCAGACTCGGTGTTTTGCTCGAGTCCAAGTCCAGGCTCGGTGTTCCACTCGGTTCCATGTCCAGAGTCGGTGTTCCACTCGAGTCCAAGTCCAGGCTCAGTCTTCCACTCAGTTCCAAGTCCAGTCTCGGTGTTCCACTCAAGTCCAAGTCCAGGCTCAGTGCGCCACTAGGTTCCATGTCCAGACTCGGTGTTCCACTTGAGTCCACGTCCAGGTTCGGTGTTCCACTCGAGTCCAAGTCCAGGCTCGGTGTTCCACTCGAGTCCAAGTCTAGGCTCGGTGTTCCACTCAGTTCCAAGTCCAGGTTCGGTGTTCCACTCGAGTCCATGTCCAGGTTCGGTATTCCACTCGAGTCCAAGTCCAGGCTCGGTGTTCCACTCGAGTTCAAGTCCAGGCTCGGTGTTCCACTCGAGTCCAGTCCAGGCTCGGTGTTCCACTCAGTTCCAAGTCCAGGTTCGGTGTTCCACTCGAGTCCATGTCCAGGTTCGGTATTCCACTTGAGTCCAAGTCCAGGCTCGGTGTTCGACTTGAGTCCAAGTCCAGTCTCGGTGTTCCACTCGAGTTCAAGTCCAGGCTCGGTGTTCCACTCGAGTCCAAGTCCAGGCTCGGTGTTCCACTCAGTTCCAAGTCCAGGCTCGGTGTTCCGCTCGAGTCCAAGTCCAGGCTCGGTGTTCCGCTCGAGTCCAAGTCCAGGCTCAGTGTTCCACTCGAGTCCAAGTCCAGGCTCAGTGTTCCACTCGAGTCCAGTCCAGGCTCGGTGTTCCACTGGAGTCCAAGTCCAGGCTCGGTGTTCCACTCGAGTCCAAGTCCAGGCTCGGTGTTCCACTCGAGTCCAAGTCCAGGTTCGGTGTTCCCCTCGAGTCCAAGTCCAGGCTCGGTGTTCCACTTGAGTCCAAGTCCAGGCTCGGTGTTCGACTTGAGTCCAAGTCCAGGCTCGGTGTTCCACTTGAGTCCACGTCCAGGTTCGGTGTTCCACTCGAGTCCATGTCCAGGTTCGGTATTCCACTCGAGTCCAAGTCCAGGCTCGGTGTTCCACTTGAGTCCAAGTCCAGGCTCGGTGTTCGACTTGAGTCCAAGTCCAGGTTCGGTGTTCCACTTGAGTCCAAGTCCAGGCTCGGTGTTCCACTCGAGTCCAAGTCCAGGCTCGGTGTTCCACTCAGTTCCAAGTCCAGGCTCGGTGTTCCGCTCGAGTCCAAGTCCAGGCTCGGTGTTCCACTCGAGTCCAAGTCCAGGCTCAGTGTTCCACTCGAGTCCAAGTCCAGGCTCGGTGTTCCACTCGAGTCCAAGTCCAGGCTCGGTGTTCCACTCGAGTCCAAGTCCAGGCTAGGTGTTCCACTCGAGTCCAAGTCCAGGCTCAGTGTTCCACTCGAGTCCAAGTCCAGGCTCAGTGTTCCACTCGAGTCCAGTCCAGGCTCGGTGTTCCACTTGGTTCCATGTCCAGACCCGGTGTTCCGCTCGAGTCCGTCCAGGCTCGGTATTCCACTCGGTTCCATGTCCAGGCTCGGTGTTCCACTTGGTTCCATGTCCAGACTCGGTGTTTTGCTCGAGTCCAAGTCCAGGCTCGGTGTTCCACTCGGTTCCATGTCCAGAGTCGGTGTTCCGCTCGAGTCCAAGTCCAGGCTCGGTGTTCCACTCGGTTCCATGTCCAGACTCGGTGTTCCACTCGAGTCCAAGTCCAGGCTCAGTCTTCCACTCGAGTCCAAGTCCAGACTTGGTGTTCCACTCAGTTCCAAGTCCAGTCTCGGTGTTCCACTCGAGTCCAAGTCCAGGCTTGGTGTTCCACTCAGTTCCAAGTCCAGTCTCGGTGTTCCACTCAAGTCCAAGTCCAGGCTCAGTGCGCCACTAGGTTCCATGTCCAGACTCGGTGTTCCACTTGAGTCCACGTCCAGGTTCGGTGTTCCACTCGAGTCCAAGTCCAGGCTCGGTGTTCCACTCGAGTCCAAGTCTAGGCTCGGTGTTCCACTCAGTTCCAAGTCCAGGTTCGGTGTTCCACTCGAGTCCATGTCCAGGTTCGGTATTCCACTCGAGTCCAAGTCCAGGCTCGGTGTTCCACTCGAGTTCAAGTCCAGGCTCGGTGTTCCACTCGAGTCCAGTCCAGGCTCGGTGTTCCACTCAGTTCCAAGTCCAGGTTCGGTGTTCCACTCGAGTCCATGTCCAGGTTCGGTATTCCACTTGAGTCCAAGTCCAGGCTCGGTGTTCGACTTGAGTCCAAGTCCAGTCTCGGTGTTCCACTCGAGTTCAAGTCCAGGCTCGGTGTTCCACTCGAGTCCAAGTCCAGGCTCGGTGTTCCACTCAGTTCCAAGTCCAGGCTCGGTGTTCCGCTCGAGTCCAAGTCCAGGCTCGGTGTTCCGCTCGAGTCCAAGTCCAGGCTCGGTGTTCCACTGGAGTCCAAGTCCAGGCTCGGTGTTCCACTCGAGTTCAAGTCCAGGCTCGGTGTTCCACTCGAGTCCAAGTCCAGGCTCGGTGTTCCACTCAGTTCCAAATCCAGGCTCGGTGTTCCGCTCGAGTCCAAGTCCAGGCTCGGTGTTCCACTCGAGTCCAAGTCCAGGCTCAGTGTTCCACTCGAGTCCAAGTCCAGGCTCGGTGTTCCACTCGAGTCCAAGTCCAGGCTCGGTGTTCCACTCGAGTCCAAGTCCAGGCTAGGTGTTCCACTCGAGTCCAAGTCCAGGCTCAGTGTTCCACTCGAGTCCAAGTCCAGGCTCAGTGTTCCACTCGAGTCCAAGTTCAGGCTCGGTGTTCCACCAGGTTCCATGTCCAGACTCGGTGTTCCACTCGAGTCCAAGTCCAGGCTCGGTGTTCCACTCGAGTCCAAGTCCAGGCTCGGTGTTCCACTCGTGTCCAAGTCCAGGCTCGGTGTTCCACTCGAGTCCAAGACCAGGCTCGGTGTTCCACTCGAGTACAAGTCCAGGCTCGGTGTTCCATTCGAGTCCAAGTCCAGGCTCGGTGTTCCACTCGAGTCCAAGTCCAGGCTCGGTTCCACTCGAGTTCAAGTCCAGGCTCGGTGTTCCACTCGAGTCCAGTCCAGGCTAGGTGTTCCACTCGAGTCCAGTCCAGGCTCGGTGTTCCACTCAGTTCCAAGTCCAGGTTCGGTGTTCCACTCGAGTCCATGTCCAGGTTCGGTATTCCACTCGAGTCCAAGTCCAGGCTCGGTGTTCCACTTGAGTCCAAGTCCAGGCTCGGTGTTCGACTTGAGTCCAAGTCCAGGCTCGGTGTTCCACTCGAGTTCAAGTCCAGGCTCGGTGTTCCACTCGAGTTCAAGTCCAGGCTCGGTGTTCCACTCGAGTTCAAGTCCAGGCTCGGTGTTCCACTCGAGTCCAAGTCCAGGCTCGGTGTTCCACTCAGTTCCAAGTCCAGGCTCGGTGTTCCGCTCGAGTCCAAGTCCAGGCTCGGTGTTCCACTCGAGTCCAAGTCCAGGCTCAGTGTTCCACTCGAGTCCAAGTCCAGGCTCGGTGTTCCACTCGAGTCCATGTCCAGGCTCGGTGTTCCACTCGAGTCCAAGTCCAGGCTAGGTGTTCCACTCGAGTCCAAGTCCAGGCTCAGTGTTCCACTCGAGTCCAAGTCCAGGCTCAGTGTTCCACTCGAGTACAGTCCAGGCTCGGTGTTCCACTTGGTTCCATGTCCAGACCCGGTGTTCCGCTCGAGTCCAAGTCCAGGCTCGGTGTTCCACTCGGTTCCATGTCCAGGCTCGGTGTTCCACTTGGTTCCATGTCCAGACTCGGTGTTTTGCTCGAGTCCAAGTCCAGGCTCGGTGTTCCACTCGGTTCCATGTCCAGAGTCGGTGTTCCGCTCGAGTCCAAGTCCAGGCTCGGTGTTCCACTCGGTTCCATGTCCAGACTCGGTGTTCCACTCGAGTCCAAGTCCAGGCTCAGTCTTCCACTCGAGTCCAAGTCCAGACTTGGTGTTCCACTCAGTTCCAAGTCCAGGCTCGGTGTTCCACTCGAGTCCAAGTCCAGGCTTGGTGTTCCACTCAGTTCCAAGTCCAGTCTCGGTGTTCCACTCAAGTCCAAGTCCAGGCTCAGTGCGCCACTAGGTTCCATGTCCAGACTCGGTGTTCCACTTGAGTCCACGTCCAGGTTCGGTGTTCCACTCGAGTCCAAGTCCAGGCTCGGTGTTCCACTCGAGTCCAAGTCTAGGCTCGGTGTTCCACTCGAGTCCAAGTTCAGGCTCAGTGTTCCACTTGGTTCCATGTCCAGACTCGGTGTTCCGCTCGAGTCCAAGTCCAGGCTCGGTGTTCCACTCGTGTCCAAGTCCAGGCTCGGTGTTCCACTCGAGTCCAAGTCCAGGCTCGGTGTTCCACTCGAGTCCAAGTCCAGGCTCGGTGTTCCACTTGGTTCCATGTCCAGACTCGGTGTTCCGCTCGAGTCCAAGTCCAGGCTCGGTGTTCCACTTGAGTCCATGTCCAGACTCGGTGTTCCACTCGAGTCCAAGTCCAGGTTCGGTGTTCCACGAGTCCAAGTCCAGGCTCGGTGTTCCACTCGAGTTCAAGTCCAGGCTCGGTGTTCCACTCGAGTCCAAGTCCAGGCTCGGTGTTCCACTCAGTTCCAAGTCCAGGCTCGGTGTTCCGCTCGAGTCCAAGTCCAGGCTCGGTGTTCCACTCGAGTCCAAGTCCAGGCTCAGTGTTCCACTCGAGTCCAAGTCCAGGCTCGGTGTTCCACTCGAGTCCAAGTCCAGGCTCGGTGTTCCACTCGAGTCCAAGTCCAGGCTAGGTGTTCCACTCGAGTCCAAGTCCAGGCTCAGTGTTCCACTCGAGTCCAAGTCCAGGCTCAGTGTTCCACTCGAGTCCAGTCCAGGCTCGGTGTTCCACTTGGTTCCATGTCCAGACCCGGTGTTCCGCTCGAGTCCAAGTCCAGGCTCGGTGTTCCACTCGGTTCCATGTCCAGGCTCGGTGTTCCACTTGGTTCCATGTCCAGACTCGGTGTTTTGCTCGAGTCCAAGTCCAGGCTCGGTGTTCCACTCGGTTCCATGTCCAGAGTCGGTGTTCCGCTCGAGTCCAAGTCCAGGCTCGGTGTTCCACTCGGTTCCATGTCCAGACTCGGTGTTCCACTCGAGTCCAAGTCCAGGCTCAGTCTTCCACTCGAGTCCAAGTCCAGACTTGGTGTTCCACTCAGTTCCAAGTCCAGTCTCGGTGTTCCACTCGAGTCCAAGTCCAGGCTTGGTGTTCCACTCAGTTCCAAGTCCAGTCTCGGTGTTCCACTCAAGTCCAAGTCCAGGCTCAGTGCGCCACTAGGTTCCATGTCCAGACTCGGTGTTCCACTTGAGTCCACGTCCAGGTTCGGTGTTCCACTCGAGTCCAAGTCCAGGCTCGGTGTTCCACTCGAGTCCAAGTCTAGGCTCGGTGTTCCACTCGAGTCCAAGTTCAGGCTCAGTGTTCCACTTGGTTTCATGTCCAGACTCGGTGTTCCGCTCGAGTCCAAGTCCAGGCTCGGTGTTCCACTCGTGTCCAAGTCCAGGCTCGGTGTTCCACTCGAGTCCAAGTCCAGGCTCGGTGTTCCACTTGGTTCCATGTCCAGACTTGGTGTTCCGCTCGAGTCCAAGTCCAGGCTCGGTGTTCCACTTGATTCCATGTCCAGACTCGGTGTTCCACTCGAGTCCAAGTCCAGGTTCGGTGTTCCACTTGAGTCCAAGTCCAGGCTCGGTGTTCCACTCGAGTCCAAGTCCAGGCTCGGTTTTCCACTCGAGTCCAAGTCCAGGCTCGGTGTTCCACTTGGTTCCATGTCCAGACTCGGTGTTCCACTCGAGTCCAAGTCCAGGCCCGGTGTTCCACTCGGTTCCATGTCCAGAGTCGGTGTTCCACTCGAGTTCAAGTCCAGGCTCGGTGTTCCACTCGAGTCCAAGTCCAGACTTGGTGTTCCACTCAGTTCCAAGTCCAGTCTCGGTGTTCCACTCAAGTCCAAGTCCAGGCTCAGTGCTCCACTAGGTTCCATGTCCAGACTCGGTGTTCCACTCGAGTCCACGTCCAGGTTCGGTGTTCCACTCGAGTCCCAGTCCAGACTCGGTGTTCCACTTGAGTCCAAGTCCAGGCTCGGTGTTCCACTCGAGTCCAAGTCCAGGCTCGGTGTTCCACTCGTGTCCAAGTCCAGGCTCGGTGTTCCACTTGGTTCCATGTCCAGACTCGGTGTTCCACTCGAGTCCAAGTCCAGGCTCAGTGTTCCACTCGGTTCCATGTCCAGAGTCGGTGTTCCACTCGAGTTCAAGTCCAGGCTCGGTGTTCCACTCAGTTTCAAGTCCAGTTTCGGTGTTCCACTCGAGTCCAAGTCCAGGCTCGGTGTTCCACTCGAGTCCAAGTCCAGGCTCTGTGTTCCACTTGAGTTCATGTCCAGGCTCAGTGTTCCACTCGAGTTCAAATCCAGGCTCGGTGTTCAACTTGAGTTCAAGTATGTGGAACACACAGTCAGCACTGGTGGTAAAGGGACTTGGACTTGAGTGGAATGTAGAGCCTGGTCTCACTGTTCTGTATAGGAACAAAAATCTACCTCTGACGTGCACACTATACTTCCTCCAGTCACCTTAAAATTATGCCCACTTGCATTAGCTGTTTTTGCTCTGAGAAAAAGTCTCTAGCTATCCACTCGATCAGTGCCTTTTCTCTTCTTGTACACTTTTTATTGTCTCCTTTCACCCTCCTTCAATCGAAAGAGAAAACCCAACTTGCTTAAACTATCCTCATAAAATATGTGTACTATTCCAGACAGCATCATTGTAATTTTCCTCTGCATACTGTCTATTTTTCCACATCCCTCCTATAATGGGGTGATGGTCTGAGCTCCTTTATCGTGAGGTGGGAGAGGGCATGAGTTGAAAATAGTTAAACACAGGATGTGAGTTGGTTTTGTTCCAAACTTGCAAGCAGGTCCTGGAAGGGAGCTTTGATAAACATGGCATTTACATCTTCTCTTGAGTTGCAAATGGTCTTGTGTGCCTCATGCAGAAGTTCCCCTAATAGGGAACTTGCAGTTTGAGTCAGTGGTAAGGAAGTTCATCTTCACACTGTGTTGTTCATTGACATGAAAGTGATACAAAAACTGCATTTCTTTGATATATTTCTGTGAAATAAAGGAAATCAAGGAGACATAGGTGCAGACTGGCTAAGGTGAGATTTCAGACTACCATCAGGAAACATGTCTTTAGTCCAAGTCCAGGCTATGTGTTCGAGTCAAGTCCAAGTGCAGGCTCTGTGTTCCACTGGAGTCCAAGTACGTGGGTCACAGTGTCATCACTGGTGATAAAGGGAGATAAATTAGGTTCATTGAAGAGATCTCGTCCACCTTTCACCTCCAAGCTTCCTAGTTCATCCTCCTTCTTACATCTACCCACCATCCACTGCACCCCTTCTTCTCAGCTTCTTCTTCTGGCTTTTGCTCCCTTACTATGCCATCCTAGTGAAGGGTCTTGGCCTGAAATGTTGACTGTATATTCTTCTCCATAGATGCTGCCTGACCTGCTAAATTCCTCCAATATTTTGCATCCATTACTCTCCGGTTTTACCTCAACTGCCCGTAGATTCTACCAGTCACCTACCCATTAATGGCTATTGACAGTGGTCAATTAACCCAAAGGTCCTTAAAGCCAACAACATAACCAGGGAATCCTACCACATGGGTCTTTCTCTCTTCTCCCCATTCCTGTTGGGCAGAAGATATAACAGCTCAAGAATACAAGGACAGCTATGGTCCACTGTTATAAAACTCTTGAAATGTCCTCTCATGCAATAAAAATGTACTTTAGATCTCACAAACCCCAACTTGAACTGATGCAAAATGGCAGATCTCAATGTATGTCTTAATGTACATGTGATAAATACACCCTATGGCTACTTTATTAGGTTACTCCTGTACCCTTATACAGTGACCACTTAGTGAACGCCTGTGGTCTTCTGCTACCACAGTCCATCCATTTCAAGTTTCAACATGTCGTCCATTCAGTGATGCGCTTCTGCATTCCACTGTTGCAATATTGAGTTACTGTCACTTCCCCACATGCTTTTAAGCATTGAGTTGCCACCACATGATTAGTTGATCAGTTTTTGCATTAATGAGCAGGTGTACAGCGGTGCCTTATAAAATGGCCATTGAGTGTAGCTGATCCATGTTGGCATTGTGTTTCCATTGTGCCACATTCCAAAGATTCTCAGGTACTTGGTAATTCACAGGTAAGCTATCTTGGTGCTGGAAGCATGGAACACTTTTAACAGGGCTGATTTGTTTCTGTGAAAATACTGTGACAGAATCAATGACAACTGCAGAACTGGAAGAATCTACATCATATAAAGTTTAAGGCTCTCTACGGGTGCTTTCACTACTATTGCTTCCAAACAGAGCCAGTTGGGAGAAAAATCTATTTTTCTTTAGCATGTTAAACACATTTGACATGATTATCTTCAAAGAAATCATGAATTGAAAACTGAGTATTCCTGATTTTCTTGTACAAGTATCAAGCCTGAGATAAAAGATAATCTTCTTACCCTAAACATTTAATAATTTCAGCGTAGCAGTGCAGTTCATGTCATCTCAATATCGGAAGGCTGTAAAAGATTTAGAGGAGACTTACCAGGATGCTACCTGGTATAGACAACATGTGTGAAGATAGTTGAAGTGTGCTAGGGCTTTTCTCTTTGGACAAAGGGGGTAAGAGAAATACTCTGATAATAATGTAAAAAATGAATATATACTCTGATAATAAATTTACTTTGAACTGTAAGAAGAGAAGTCATAATTTTAGTTAAGAGGGAAAGTATAGGTGGGTTGTCAGAGGTAGGATACTTACACAGAGAGTGGCAAGTGCATGGAATATGCTTCCGGGTACAGTAGAGATGAATACTTTGGGAGACTTAAGATAGGCACATGAACAAACAGCTGTGTGGGAGGAAAGGGTTAGATCATTATTGGAATAGGTTAAAGGGCCAGCACAACATGATGGGCCAAAGAGCCCATACATTGCTGTCCTGTTCTATGAAATAGCTGCTTTTCCCTTATATATTTGACTTGCTTATTTGCTTCTTTTTCTATTATCATTATAAAGTGAATTTATCTTGTTTACATCAACTTACTTCTTCTACATGTTCTCATTAATTTACCCTTTAAATCAGGAGTTCCCATCCTGGGGTCCATGGATCCATTATTTAAAAGTATTGGTCCATAGCATAAAAAAGTTTGCAACCCCTACTCCAAATGCTCGTATTTGCAAATTCCCTTCATGCACTCTTTCAGTGAGTCCCTTGTACATTGTTCATCTTGATTCCTCCATCCTGAATCTATCTGAATCCATCCTGACACCAACAGTGGGAAAGTAATTAGAATATATTCTAAAGAGCTGGAAGCATGAGTATTTGAATAGACGTGGACTGATTAGCTTTAGTCAGTGTGGGCTCATGCATGGTAGAACGTACCTAAACAATCTTATAGAATTTTGCTAGGAAGTTACCGGGAAAGTTGATGAAGGCAAGGCAGTCGATATTGCTACATGGACTTTAGCAAAGCATTTGACAAGGTCCCACATGGGGAGTTCATCAAGAAGGTTCATTTGATGAGTTAGTAAACTGTATCAGGTCTTGACTTTGTGGGAGAAGTGAGAGAGTGGTATTGATGGTTGCATCTCTGACTGAAGGTCTGCGACTAGTGGAATGGCACAGGTATCGGTACTGGGCGGTTGAAGTTTGTCACTTAAGTCAAAAATCTGGATGACAGTGTGGTTCACTGGATCAGCAAATTTGCGGATGACACCAAGATCGGGGGGTTGGTAGTGGATACCTGGGAAGACTATCCTCGCTTGTAGCAGGTTGTGAACCAGCTGGGTAAATAGGTTGAAGAATAGAAGATGGAATTTAATGCAGACAAGTGTGAGATGTTGCACTTTGGTAGAACCAACCAGAGTAGGTCTTACACAGTGAAAAATAGGACACTGAGGGATGTGATAGAACAAAAGGATCTGGGAGTAAAGGTCCATAATTAATTAAAAATGCCATCAGAGTTTGATAGGGTCATAATAAAGCTTTCGGCACATTCGCCATTATAGGTTAAAAATCAAAATATTGAATACAGGAGATGGGATG
This sequence comes from Hypanus sabinus, assembly GCF_030144855.1. Lineage (NCBI taxonomy): Eukaryota > Metazoa > Chordata > Chondrichthyes > Myliobatiformes > Dasyatidae > Hypanus > Hypanus sabinus. Next base: position 14,126,507 of record NC_082730.1, on the reverse strand, counting down.
TTATTTTGAAGTTTTATAAGAAATTGCTAAGGCCTAATTTGGAGTATTGTGTGCTCATGATGATAAGATTGTGCTCAGCACATATGGTGAATAGTCATCCATTTGACATTATTCAGTACCTGACATTACTTTCCATTGGTCAGTGCCCTTAAGACCTTTGTACAATGACAGCAAATGTGCTCAAAGTAAATAACATTGCAGTATTTTTCTGTGTAATAATATTCCTGAATACAAAAAGAAAAATATGTGTCTATCCGAAATGAATTCTGCAAATGATAGAAATGCTCAACAGGTCAACCAACAACTACAGTACAAGGAGAATAACAAAGCTATTAATTCAGGTCAACGTTTTCAATAAAATCATTCCTTTGGCATGTCTTCGTCTGGAGGTTATTTGATTCCTTCTCCAAAAAATTTCCAGCTATTGACACCTTAAGGAGAATCTAGGACCCTGAACTCACAAGTGAAGTAATTTTCTAAATAGAATGAATGGATGCACTTTTCATTGAAAACTGAACTTTATGAAGAAGAATTTTCATTAATATGTTTATAATTGTTTATTGAAATAACCAACAGTGAAGGCAGTAATTTGAATCTGACAGAACAGATTTACTGTTTCCTGGTGTATATGAGAAATAAACTATTCTCATGCTTCAAGCGGACACTCATATTGATTATAACCAACACTTTGATGACAATATCTGTCATCTTCTTCAGAGATGTTGATTCCAGTACCTGAATGGGAGCCCAAGAGGAGATGTCATCATGATAAAAGAATTTTGAGCAGTTTGTGATCATAAAAAGGTTAAAAATTTATGCTGGGTTTATGCAAGATAACTAGAGAAGATGTCATAATATTAAGATCAGTGTGGGTGAAGGGTTGCAAGTGGATTCCTATTAAACAAAGCCAGTATCTTGAAGCATGACAAGATTGTTTTGATTTCAACTTCATTAAGACAATGTTTTAATGACAAGATATTAATTCTGTAAGGAAGTTCTACAAAGATAATTAATCTTGGTGCAATACTCTTGTACGGTCAGTGTAATCTGGGATAATTCTCTTTTTCTCATGGACCAGAATGTGAGGATCTGATTGATCACGTCCCTGCAAAGGCAAAAGTGAAACTATCAGATTGATTGACATAGGGAACCATGCATTACTGTGTGATTCTATGCGCCTGTGCTGTTGCACTCATTGCACTGATGCATACACAAGACTGACCACTGATATTTTCTGCTTGGCTTATCAGGCTCCAGTAGATTGGAGAGAGACCTGCAAGAGACAGACTTCACACGTGAAGTACCATCAGCTTCACTGATGAGTGGTCAGATGGATGGTTGACAGTACTATGAGGAACAAGGAATTCCACTGTCTCACACCCAAACATCATCTGAAAAATTCAAGGCCGGTATTGTTTAAATGAAAAACATAGCCAATATAACTGGGAGTTCTCTTAACGAAACAATAGTGAGTGATCATTGTGTGCATTTGAGTAGTTGGAAGGCATCTGATGAAAGCAGCATCTCCATTACTTCAAAGTTCAAATTTATTTATTATCAAAGTAGATATGTCTTCATATATTGCCTGGAGATATATTTTCATGTGGGCATTCACAGTAGAACAAAGAAATACAGTAGATTCAATGAAAAAAATTGCACCCAATCAAAAGACTGACCAACAACCAATGTGCAAAGAAGACAGAGTGCAAAAAAATTCAATATCTTTCATACATTATTTATCCTGAAAATGAGTTTTGAAATCCTACAAAGTGAGTCTGAGTCCATGGGTTGTGGAATTAGTTCAAAGTTGAGGTGTGTGAAGTTATCCACCTCAGTCCAGGAGTCTGATGATTGAAGGGCACTAACTAATCTTGAACCTGGGTGAGTGGTACCTAAGGTGACAGCACCTCCTATGCAACGGTATTCCTGAGAAGTGAGCCTGGATGGCTCACCTCCAGCCCTGACCTTTTCACTCTGGCCCAGTGCTTAAATCAGCCAAACAGCAAGTTGGTCCTCACTCTTGGATGCAGACCCTGCCACTTCAATACGCTCTTGAGCGTGGGACCCACTGCCTCAATTCAGCTTGTATGCGACATTTCCCTTCTGGCCCGAAGCTTAAATCTTTCTAACTTCAACTTGTTCCTTGCTCTCGGGCCTCCAGGCTTGTCAGCAAATTTGATCGGATGAAAGATGTTCTTGTCTTGGGGGAGGCGAGCAGAGGATCAGCAGACTGATTTCTGGGATGTCACGAGTGACCTTAGATCAGAGCCATTTACAACTGGGATTTGGGAAGATTTCTTCTCCCAGAATCTGGTGAACCTGTATTCAAGAAAAATTAAGTTACTTTTCTCAGTGGTGGAGAGATGCAGAGATATGGGAAACAAATATTCTCCCAGAAATACTGGAGATCAGAGAGTACGTATATTGAAAGGTAGAAAGTCAGTGTTCACCAGTAATATCAGAATGGTGATGGGAAAACTGATGTGATTGAAAACCAATAAATCTCCAGGTTGTGATACTCTACATCCCAGAGAACACGAGGAACCTGAGCAGCTGCCTCACTGCCTAGTTTGGAAACGTCGTTTGCAACGGCATTCGTGAGAAGTGAGCCTGGATGGTGGGGGTCCCTGATGATGGGCGTCGCTTTTTTGTGGCAGCTTTCCCTGTAAATGTGTTTGTCCAGTGGTGGGGTGGCCTTTACCTGTGTGGACTGGGTTGTTTCCACCACTCATAGAAGATAGAACATTTCAGCAGAGTATAGGGCCTTTTAACCTCCTCGAAGATCAATCTAATCCTTTCTTTCTGTAACTCTCCAATCCTCCATGTGCCCACCAGAGAGATTATTTAAATGTATCTGCATATTCCATCACTCCTGGCAAGGCTTTCCATGCACCCAGCACTCTGTGCGAAGATCCTGCCTCTGACACCCCATCCATACTATCCCCAATCACTTTGAAATTATTCCCCATGCTTTAGCTATTTCTGCCCTGAGATATACATTGGACAGCCACTTGATCTATGCCTCTGATAATTTAGTACATCCCTATCATGTTGTCGCTCACCCTCCTGTGCTCCATTTTTGAATTGTCTTCAGATCCTCAAGAATCATGCTTTGACGTTTGTTTTTTTCATAATAGACCTAATCGTATCCACGTCCACCACCGTTGCTGTCACCCATTCCATGCACTCCCCACTTTCTGAGTAAAAAACGACCCCTGACATGTCCTCTGCACCTACTCCCCAGCACTTTAAACCTGTGTCCTGTTTTGGCAAACATTTCAGCCCTGGGGAAAAGCCTTTGACTATCTACACAACCAATGCCTCTCATCATCTTATACACCTCTATCAGGTCACCTCTCATCCTCCTTCGCTTCAAGGAGGAAAGGCCGAGTTCACTCAAACTATTCTCTTTAAGGCATGCTCCCCAATCCAGGCAACATCCTTGTAAATCTCCTCTGCAACCTTTCTATGGCTTCTATATCCTTCCTGTAGTGAGGTGACCAGAACTGAGCACAGTAATCCAAGTGGGGTTTGGCCAGGGTTCTATATAGTTGCAACATTACCTCTCAGCTCCTAAATTCAGTTTCATGATTGATGAAAGACAATACACCGAACACATTCTTACCTACAGAGTCAACCTGCGCAGCTGCTTTAAGTGTCCTATGGACTCAGACCCCACGATCCCTCTGATCTTCCACACTGCTAGGAGTCTTACCATTAATACTATATTCTGCCATCATATTAGATCTACCAAAATGAATCACTTCACACTTATCTAGGTTGAACTCCATCTGCCACTTCTCAGCCAAGTTTTGCATCTTATCAATGTCCCGCTGTAACCTCTGACAGCCCTCTACACTATCCACAACACCTCCAAACTTAGTGTCATCAGCAAAATTACTAATCCATCCCTCAACTTCCTCATCTGGGTCATTTATAAAAGTCAGAAAGAGTAAGGATCCCAGAAAAGATCCCCAAGGCACACCACTGGTGATTGAATTCCATGCAGAATATAACCTGTCTACAACAATTCTTTGCCTTTTGTGGGCAAGTCAGTTCTGGATCCACAAAGCAATGTCCCATGCCTCCTTACTTTCTCAATAAGCCTTGTATAGGGTCCCTTATCAGATGCCTTGCTGAAATCCATATACACTACATCTACTTCTCTTCCTTCATCAATGTGTTTAGTAACATCCTCAGAAAATTCAATCAGGATGGTAAGGCATGACCTGCCTTTGACAAAGCCATGCTGACTATTCCTAATTATATAATGCCTCTCCAAATGTTCATAAATCCTGCCTCTCAGGATCTTCTCCATCAACTTACCAACCACCGAGAGAAGACTCACTGGTCGAAAATTTCCTGGGCTATCTCTGCTCCCTTTCTTGAATAAAGGAACAACATCTGCAAACCTCCAATCTTCTGGACCCTCTCCTGTTCCCATTGATGATTCAAAGATCATCGCCAGAGACTCGGCAATCTCCTCCCTCACCTCCCACAGTAGCTTGAGGTACATTTCATCAGGTCCCAGCGACTTACCCAATTTGATGTTTTCTCAAAGTTCCAGCACATCCTCTTTCTTAATATCTACATACTCAAGCTTTTCAGTCTGCTGCAAGTCATCACTACAATCACCAAGATCCTTTTCCAAAGTGAATACTGAAGTAAAGCATTCATTAAGTACCACTGCTACTTCCTCCAGTTCCATACACACTTTCCCACTGTCACACTTGTTGGGTCCTATGCTTTCATATTTTATCCTCTTGCTCTTCACCTTCTTGTAGAATGCCTTGGGGTTTTCCTTAATCTTGTCCACCAAGGCCTTCTCATGGCCCCTTCTGGCTCTCCTAATTTCCTTCTTAATCTACTTCCTTGTAGCCTCATAATCTTCTAGATCTCTAAAATTACCTAGTTCTCTGAATGTTTTGTAAGCTTTACTTTTCTTCTTGACTAAATTTATTACAACCTTTGTACACCATGGTTCCTGTACCCGACCATAACTTCACTGTCTCATTGAAACATATCTATAGAGAACTCCATACAAATATCCCCTGAATATTTGCCACAAGTCCGTACTTTTCCCTGAGAACATCTGTTTCCAAATTAAGCCTCCAATTTCTTGCCTGATTCCCCTTAGTCCAATTAAACACTTTTCAAACTTGTCTGTTCCTATCTCTCTCCAATGCTATTGTAAAGAAGATAGAATTATGATCACTATCTCCAAAATGCTCTCCAACTGAGAGATCTGACACCTGACCAGGTTCATTTCCCAATACCAAATCATGTACAGCTTCACCTCTTGTAGGCTTATCTACATACTGTGTCAAGAAACTTTCTTGAACACACCAAACAAACTCCACCCCATCTAAACCCCTTGGTTTCGGGAGATGCCAATCGATATTTGGGAAATTAAAATCTCCCATCACAACATCTCTGTTATTAATACACAATTCCACGATCTGTTTCTGTCCCTGAGTCATCCAAGTCTCTAAAATGGCCACCACAACGTATCTCCAAGTACTGATCCATGCTTGAACCTCATCCGCTTTGTCCGCAACACAGCTTGTGTAAAAATAGACACATCTCAAACCTTCGGTCTGAGTGCATCCATTCTCTATCACTTGACTATCCTCCCTCTCGCAATGTCTAAAAGCTTTCTCTATTTGTGAGCCAACCTCCTCTTCCACATTCTCTTCAATTTGGTTCCCACCCCCCAACAATTGTAGTTTAAACTCTTCCTAGTAGCCTTAGCAAATCTCCCCAGCAGGATATTGGACCCCTGGGATTCCAGTGTATCCCGTTCTTTTTGTACAGGTCACACCTGCCCCAAAAGAGGTCCCAATGATACAGAAATCTGAATCCCTGCCCCTGCTTTAATCCCTCAGTCACACATGTATCCTCCACCTCATTCTATTCCTATTCTCACTGTCGCATGGCACAGGCAGAAATCCCGAGATTACTACTTTTGTGATCCTGCTTCTCAGCTTCCTTCCTAACTCTTTGTAGGCTCTTTTCAGGACCTCTTCCCTTTACCTACCTATGTCTTTGGTATCAATGTGTACCATGACTTCTAGTTGTTCTCCCTCTCTCTGCAGGATAATCTGGACACTGGCACCTGGGAGCCAAACTACCATCCGAGTTTCTTTCCTGCATCCACAGTTCATGTACAGTTTATTTTTGTTGTCAGAGCTGGTTCCTGTAGAAAGGCATTCAGCAGTTTTTTTCAAAGACCTTCTCACTCTGCTAAACTTGTTCAAACAGTGGGACATCCCAATTGCTACAGGGACCAGAAACTCAGCTGACCAGGTGACCAGAAAACCAGACCAGCAGACCGGCAGACCAGAAAAATAGCCAGTTGACATTTTGGATACGACCCTTCAATGGGAAGGTTCAAAACCACCAGTGGGACTTCTAACATCTGAAGGGTCACTGCCCACTCTCACCTGAATAATTTTAGTTTTAAATTTAATTGTACTTAGAGATATACCACATTAAGAGGCCTACCTGACCCAACAAGAATCAACTGCCTAATTAACCTTTCTTTTCTTTTCTCAATCATTTTATTGATCAAAAAAAAGTGTGTATACAAACAGGAGGAGAATATCTCTAGTATATATGTCAATAGCAGTACATACTGAAGGTAAAATGAACAGTATTGGAATCTACAAAGTGTATAATTAATATAGGATGTATAATTCTCCTCTTATCAGTTTATGAAGAAAGGAAGGACTATTATTAATTTTTTATATAAAAGAAAAGAGAAAAAGAAAACACTATTCTAAACAAAAAAAAAGGACTGGGCAGTCCATTCTGAGAGAAAAATCAAAAGAAGAGAGACTCTCTGATCAAATCCATGGTTCTGAAAAAATAGCTGTAAGAGAATCAGTACAAAAATCAGATCATATGAAAATATTGCACAAAGAGTCACCAGATTTCTTCAAATGTAAAAGATATATCCAATGTCCAACTTCTTATTTTCTCGAGACTTAAACAGAACATGATAGATGAAAGCCAATAGAAGGCAGTAGGAGGATTCGGGTCCTTCCATTTAAGTAAAATGGTTCTCCTGGCCAATAAAGTTGAAAAGGCTATCATCTACTGAGTGGAAGCAGGAATATATCCTGCTTCTGATGAAATAATCCCAAAAATAGCTGTAAATAAGTTTGGTTGTAAATCCAGATCCAGCACTTTAGATAAGGTTTTAAAAACATCTTTCCAAAAATTCTCCAACGTTATGGAAGACCAAAACATGTGAGTTAAAGTGGCCACTTGAGTATTACATTTATCACAAATAGGACTAATATTGGGAAAAATACAGGCTAATTTACCGTTTGACATATGTGCCCGATACACTATCTTGAACTGTATCAAGGAATGACGGGCACAAATAGATGAAGTATTTACCAGATGAAAAATTTTACTCCATTGATTATCTGAAAGTAACTCTTGAAATTCTAATTTCCAGGCAGCTTTAGTTTTACCGTTAGATATCATTTGTAAATTCAATAACCATATATAAATTGTAGCTATTGATCCTTTTTCGAGTGGTTTAACCTGGAAGAGGATATCTGTTATATTAGATGGAGAAGCGGATGGATAAGTTGGAAACAAAGGTGTAAGAAATTCCTAATTTGTAAATATCTAAAAAAGCGTACATTGGATAAATCAAATTTATCCGCTAGCTGAGTAGAAGACATTACACAATCCCCTATAAGCAGATCCAAAAAAGTTATTATTCCTTTGGTTTTCCAAATTAAAAAAGCCTGATCTAAAATTACAACACACACAAAATGTTGGTAGGACACAGCAGGCTAGGCAGCATCCATAGGGAGAAGCGGTGTCGACGTTTCGGGCCGAGACCCTTCGTCAGGACTACATTGACGTTTTTTTTTTAAAGTTACGATATATTTTAATAAAAAGGACAAAATTATTTAATTCAAAAAATCTGCAAAACTGAAACTAAATTCTTAATATATGTTTAATAATAGGATTGAGATCTTGTCTACCAGACTTAGATAGCAGAAAAGGAAGAGGAGCTTCCAGTAAAGAGGCCAATGAATACCACTTCACCGAGTTTTTCTCCAATTGCACCCACAAAGGACAGTCATATACGTCTGCATAATGAATCGAACGGGTAATATATCGAATAGTCATTGCCCCGTAGTACATACTACTGTTGTTTTTTTTTTAATTTCTGCAATAAAGGTTTACTCAATCTAAGATTTTTATTGTTCCAAATATAAGATAAAATTTTAGAGTCTATTCTGTCAAAAAAAGTGTTTAGGAACAAATGAAGGAAATGATTGAAATATATATAAGAATTTTGGTAGAACTATTATTTTAATAGCATTAGTTTGACCAATTAATGATAGCATCATAGGAGACCATTTAGAAAGTGTTTGTTGGGTATGATCAATTAATGGGAAAAATTATATTTATACAGATATTTAAAATTCTTAGCAACTTTAATACCAAGATAAGTAAATTGATTTTTAGCAATGCTAAAATGTAATTGCTCATACTGATCCAAATAATTATTAATTGGAAATAACTCACTTCTGTATAAATTTAATTTATATCCAGAAAAACCACTAAATTCAGAGAATATGGATAACACAGAAGGAATAGATTTCTTAGGATCTGAAATGTAGACTAACAAGTCAGTCTGCATACAACAAAATCTCATGCATTTTTTCCCCTCTCTTAAAACCCTGAATACTATTGGAATTCCGAAGAGCAATAGCAAGAGATTCTAGAGCCAAGTTAAGTAACAAAGGACTAAGAGGACAGTCCTGCTGGTTACCTCTGATAGTCTAAAATAGGGAGGTTTTTGATTGTTAGTTATAACCACAGCCACAGGAGCTTGATAGATCAATTTGATCCAGGAACTGAAACCTGGACCACAATTAAATCTTTCTAAAATTTCAAATAAATAGAACAACTCCACTCTATCAGAGGCTTTCTCTGCATCAAAGGAAACAACACATTCAGGTTCTTTGGATGGAGAGGAATAAATAATGTTCAATAGTGTTTGAATATTAAAATATGAATATCTATGCTTAATAAATCCAGTTTGATCGTTAGACATAACTTTAGGTTAATGATTCTCGATACTATTAGCCAAAATTTTAGAAAGAATCTTAGAATGCACATTCAGTAAAGAAATTGGTCTATAGGAAGCACATTCAGATAAATCTTCTCCATTTTTAGGAATTAGTGAAATTAATACCTTATAAAAATTTTTTGGGAGATTCCCAGACGATTTAGAATCAGTGAAAACTTGACATAAATTAGGAGTAAGTATCTCAGTAAAAGACTTAAAAAATTCCACTGTATATCCATCTGGTCCCAGATCCTTACCTGATTGAACAGAGGATATAGCCCTTAGTATGTCCTCCTGTTTAATAGGTGCATCTAATGTATTCACATCTTGAGTTGAAATTTTAGGTATATTCAACATTTGCAAAAATCTATTCATAGAAGTAGTATTGCCTAAAATGTCAGATTTATAAAGGTTAGAGTAGAAATCCATAAATACCTTATTAACTTCCTGACCATCTGATGTTTCACTTCTATCAGCTCTTCGTATTTTCAAAATCTGACTTCTAGCCATATCTGCTTTTAATTGAACAGCCAACAATTCGCCTGACTGATCTCCATGCATATAAGACTGACCTTTAGATTTAAGAAGTTGCTGCTCAATGGGAAAAGTCAAAAGCAGATCATACTGTGTTTGAAGTTTCATGTTTTCCTTATGAAGGTCTTCACTAGGTGTTACTGAACAAACTTTATCTATTTCCTTAATCATGTTATTAATCACTAAAAGTTCCACTTTGGTTTTCATTCTTAAACCTACTGAATATGAAATTATCTGTCCCCTAAGAAAATATTTCATCGTATCCCAAATAACCAAATTTGACATTCGCTCAGTTGTACTTAATTCAAAAATGAATAAATTTGTTCTTTAATAAAACTTACAAAAGCTAAGTCCTGCCATAATGTAGTATTGAATCTCCACTGAGAAGAATTTAAGATATTTTCAGGAAATCTAAATGTTAATTTCATGGTGCGCGGTCCGACAACGTGATGACATCATATGTGCAATCAGCAACAAAGGGCACCATTTGTCTGTCCAGCAAAAAATAATCAATTCTTGAGTATTTATGATAGACATGCAAAAAGAAAGAAAAATCCCTATCTTCAGGATGTATAAATCTCCAGATATCAACCAAACCTTGTTCCAATAAAAAAGAGTTAATACAAGTCGCAGCCTTAATAGGAAGCAGGGGATTGGTTGATGGCTTAACAATTTAAGGAAATAAACAACAATTGAAGTCAACACCCATAATCGACTTGTGTTCATTTAAATTTGGCAATGCAGAAAATAGTTTCTTAAAAGATTCAGGACTATCTATATTAGGTGCATAAACACATACTCGAGCCACCTTTTGACCACATAATAGACAAGTAACAATTAAATCAGTAACAGTATTAAAATGTATGGAAGGGATTTTAGATTTAATAAAAATAGATATCCCTCTAATTTTAGGTACTGATAAAGAATGAAATTGATAACCCCTCCAAAATTAAAAAAATATACGTTTTTATCTTCCCTATGAATATGGGTCTCCTGTGCAAAAATAATATCAGCCTGAAGTGTTTTTAATTTCTTAAAGATCTTCTTCTGCTTAATAGGTTGGTTCATACCATTCAAATTCCAGAATGTTATATTAATTTTATTAATATCCATACTTAAATTTTAATATAAGATTATGTAAAGTAAGTTATTGCCTAAGCACAAGTTAAATATACTAGGAAAAATAGAGCATGAACTCGATCAAAGTTTTTAAAAAATGTAACATGATTGTCAGAAAAACCTCTCAAGATTGCCCAGTCGGAAAACACCTAATCTAGTAAACCCACCCCCTCCCCCCAAAGCAAGAAAACCGTATAGTAAGCGGACAGCATGCTAAACTACTATCTCCTCAACCCTGTTTCCGATTGGCAGGCTCTTCTCAGACAGTTATGTATTAGCTCAAGACAAAACAGAAAAAAATAAAGTAAACAATTTCAAATATTTTGATATTATGTTTAATAAAGGTTAGAACCTGACTAACAACAGCCGTCTTAAATTTGTTTAAGATAAGTTAGTCATATATTTAAAAAAGCTTAAATCCAACCAATTAATGTGTTATGACTAGCGCTGGCCACTTACAAGTCAGTAAAAAAGTAGGTAAATATGTGTACATTAAATCCAAAACTATATTAAGTATTAAAGTTTTTCCCATTTCAACAACTCCCAGCTAAAGATTAATGGTTCAAATTGCTTGTGAGACAGCTTTGAACTCCGTTATGAATCTCCAACTCTCTTCTGGAGAGTCAATCCATTTGGCGTGATCATAACGTGGAGAGATTCTCAGATGATCTGGGAAGCACAAAGAAGGACGACACTTATATTTATGAAGTTCATTCCATCGCTTCCTGATATTTAACTCTTTCAACATAAACCTCTGAAGCAAAATGTTCAATTATACGAATGGATGCCCCATTAAAGATTAGCTTCGCTCGCTTCCTTGTGTCTCGGAGAATCACTTCTTTAGTTGTAATATAATTCAGGCATATGTCGAGGTTTCATCTCAGGTGAAGGCTTTGGATGGAGAGAACAATGGGCTCTATCTATCATTGGAGGGACTTCAAGTATCTCACTAAAACTTTCATGTAACGTATCTGTAAAATATTTTAATGGCTCACCAGTTTCCGTATTTTCAGGTAAACCCAGTATGCATAACTTCATCCTGCAGCTTCTACTTTCCAGATCAACCATTTTTTTCTGAATTCTCGATACTTCTGAAGTAGCCTCATTAATCTTTTCCATAGCTGTTATCTTTAATTCTTGTTCTTTAATAGCTTGATTCATAGCCACCTGTTCTGTTTTAATTCTGCTGGTAGACTTCTTGAGTGCTCAAATTGGATTTCCAGGTTGCCACAAGATTCCTGAATGACAGAAATAAGTTTTTCAAACTTTTCATTAGCCTTCACCAGGCTATCAATCTTAGTATTCATATCTTGCATTAAAGAGAGCATTCTTTCTGAAGTAAGGACTTCTGGTGATTGCTCTGTTGGGTCGGTTTCAGCAATAGTTATTCCAGCTTTTATTTTGATCCCTGCCAGCATAATTAAATCATAAAACCTTCTGTAAAAGTAATAAATCTTCAAACTTTAAATGGATCTAGCAGTGTGAGATAGGTTATCAAAGTTAGGAGCAGCGCACACGCATCCTACTCCATAGACTGTCAACGATAGTTTCCCCTAATTAACCTACTAACCTGTGGGTCCTGGGAATGTGGGAGGAAACTGGAGCACCCAGAGGAAACCCACATGGTCATGAAGAGAACGTATCAGCTCCTTACAGATAGTAGTGTGAATAGAGCCTGGGTCACTGGTGCAGTCATAATGTTACATTAATGGCGACATGTGAAAAGTAACCTCAGCAGGGCACAGACAGTTCAAACCCATCAGGTGCTTCCCTGATGTTGACCATTCCTGACGGTGGCTCTGCCATTTGAATGCTGCAAGTTGGCTGCAGAGATCCCTGTGGCGGACTGCACAGACACACACCTGCCTCTCTAAGGGGCACGGTACAGAGCACAGGTGGGGCTTATGATGGGAGAAAACTGTAGGCGTGGGTGGGGCCTAGGCCCTCCTTGTGAGTAGGGTTTGGTTGCATTGTCCAGGTTTGTTCTGGAGGCTGAGTTTTCTGAGCCTTGGATATCAGAGGTGTTCCTATGGTCAGGCCTTGTTCAAATGAGATGGATTTCAATGTTCAAAATAAATTTAGCATCAAAGTACATATATGTCACTGTACACAACCCTGAGGTTAATTTCCTCCTAGGTATTCTGTAAGATTCACTAGTGAATTCAAGTGCTGAAATCACAGTGACTTCAGAAACTCAATCAAAACAAAAGTTTTGTTGTGGAAATAAATCCACTCACAATACACAGAAGAACTCAGTTTGAGTTTCATCAGCCAAGGATCCACAATGACAGAGCAAAGAGAGATTGGCATTCACCCCAAAAATACACCCTGGAGCACACTGGAACTCAGTGCCAATCGAACAACATAGGCGCCCAGATGAAACAATAATCCCCAAAGGCAACAATTACAATGCAAATTATTCACAATACCATTCTAATTAAATTATCCCAAATTGAGTGAAAGTGATAAATAGAAAGAGAGTTTGAAAATCCCCATGATCCTAAATGAAACACTTGCAAAACAAAGTAAAAAATGCAGAACGAGTTCTAAGACAAACGACTAGATGTAAAAGGTAAACAATCCAAGGGACACCACATACCCATGAGGTTACACCCAGAAACCACAGTCCACATTACAAATGAAAAAAAAACTCTTTCTCTTCTTTATAAAAACTCCTGGTCGTGACACATTCACAGTAAATACAAAGAAGCAGAACAGAGTCAATGCAAAATCATACCCAAGGCAGACCAACAACCAAAATGCAAAATGCAACAAGCTGAGACAATACAATAAAAACGTCAGCGGTAAATTTCAAGAAAATGAGATGAAGAGTCTTTGGACATATCTCCATCAGTTGTGGGAGCAGTTCAGTGTTGGGGTGAGTAAAATTGAGTGAAATTTTCCCCCAGACAACTATCTCACTCAGTCTGTAACTGAACGGGTTCCAAGTTAAGTTATGGACTTTACATCTGCCCCACGCAGCACCCTGGTGCGTGTGTGATCTTGGAGACACCAAAGCACAATTGCCTGACATTGCCCAGCAGAAAGGCTCAGGAAGGCCCGGCAAGGCAGAACATGTCCTCAATTTGGTGCAAGCCGCAAGTAAGTTCTTTGGACGATTGCCAATTGAAGCAAGTCCCACCCGCTGAACATGGTACCCTTCTCAGTGGATCGTAACCCTGTCGTGGTGGACTGGCTTGTGAGTTCCTGAGATCCCGGGAGTGTTGCTGTCTGAGCTTAACTCCTGGTAGGTCACCCATGGTGGTATGGTCAAATGGGAGCCTCCAGACAACGAGCGATCCAACAAAGTCCTCAAAGGTAGAGCTGGCAGAACATGGTGATACATCAGAATGGTAGTGAAGATGGAGGAAAGCTGCAGCAGAGAATGTCCACATACGGCTTGCACTCCATACCACAGGACATTGACCCTGATCTGTCAGGGACTTTCGCCATCTGATTCCCCATGTTAAACAAAGTTATGCACAGGCATTTTTCCATAAAGAGAATAAGGAGAGCATCATACTTGACCGGAGTGAAAGCAGTATTTTTATCACAGTCACCACTGACTTCTCAGTCAGGCTGTTATTAATAGTTTTGCTGACTGTAACTAATCTTCACCATTTCCATCCTGCCGCCTCCTTCATCTTTCAACTTCCTATTTGTCATTGTCAGCTATTTAGATCTTCGAGCTGCGAGCTAAGCGATGGACTACTGCTAACAGGTTCACTACAGTTGAACAATGTGGATTCTGGTTCTTTTCATCTGTTCACTGTCCGGTGAGTGACGACCAGTGTGGGATGTTACAGACAATGGTAAATGCAGGAATTACTCAGCAGGTCGGGCTGTACCCATGGAAAAGGAAGGAGTGTAGGTTTCAGACCCAAGACTCTTGACTCTCTTTCATTTGCCAGGGATTCAGCCTGACATACAAGGTATTTCCAGCATGTTCTGTTCTTGTCTCAAATTTCCACCATCTGCCGTTTACTTGTTCATTTGAATGATCTGTGTTAATTTGGGTCCAGTGCACCGTTTCAGTAGCCGAGATGGTAAAGTATGTGTAGATATGTACACATACTACACATACTGGTATGGGCTCAGTACTCCATGAATAGTTTCAACTATGTTGGGGTGTGGAGCCTCAGACACAATGCTGGAAGAATTGTAAGGGTCCAGCAGCATCTATAGAGGCAAAAGTTATTCCAGTTGGAGACCCTGTATGGGGGCTGGGGGCAGGGGTGTGGGTGGGTGGGGGAAGAAAGAAACAAAAGCCAGCCTGCAATTGTGAGTGTGCAGGGAGGAGAGAAGGGAGCTGAGGACACATCTTGGTCTCTGGCACCAGTGTTTTGAATAATCTTAGCAAAGAGTGTTCCTGCCCAGGGAGCATTAATTTGTAAAATTTGCAGATGTAAGTGCAAAGACTCCCTTTACATCAATGAAACATCATTTTCATGCTGACTTTTACTCACTAAAATCAGCATAGGAATTATACGTGAAAAGTAAGATGTCTCCAATAGACAGCTGTTCCTGTTATTGAAATGTCTCGTTCTTCAGTTCTGGTTGGGTTGAGGGCTGATCTTGTACTTGGAATGCATTTCCTTCTCATTCTCTTCCTAGAACTGTGAACATTTGTTTTACTCATCAGCATCCAGTATTGGAAATAATTTGGAAAACGTTTAGCACACTTGCAGAAGAGAAGAGATGGAACAAGATATTTCTCATTACTGCCTTCCCATGTGGACTGAACACAGGGGTCCAGCAGAACATTGTGACAAGCAGGATAGTCTGGATGACCTGATTAATTTGGCTATTTGCTTTGACGAACCGGTAACCGAGTGGCGCAGAGAAAAAAATGTCTCAGTTTTCTTATGGTCTGATCACCCTCTTTACTCACCCGCTCCCTCACCATCCACAGTCTCTTACAATGAAAGAACATTTATCACATACAGTGTCGCAGAATAAGTCTGCTTGATTCATAGTCACCCAGAAACAATGAACACGTTCACAAGCACAGAATCAGTAGATCAGACTTTAATAATAACTTTATCAAACAGCAGAGAGTAAAAAAACTTCAGCTTGGCCCTGAGCTTCATTGATCAGGCAGGGGACAAGCTCAGGTGATTGACCCTGTTCTGTGTGAAGCTACTGAAGCAATGAAGAAGATTATCTCTCGACACACTTCAGTGTCTCTCTCTCTCTCTCTCTCCACACTTGCATGATATCCGAATTCAATCACACCCCAGCCAGAGTTTGTCTGACTGGTGTCAGTGGTTGCATAATCAGGATTTATGATATGCTCCAGCTGCTGATATGACCATCTACCACCTGCTCCCATGGCTTCACGTGACTCTGACTGAGGGTTGCTAAGCAGGTGTTACACCTTGCCCAAGGGTGACCTTCACAGGATATCAGAGGTAAGGGGCATCTTACACTTCCTTTAGTTGAGAGGAATCTCCACCCCACCACCAGTGTATTAATGGACAAGCAAACACAAAGATATTGATGAAGCTCAGGAGCACAGGGACCTTGTTGAGTATGATCACTGATCATTGAGTGTGAATGAAGATGTAGATAAGATGATTAGAAAGGCAGCGAGCACAGCTTCCTTTATTTGCAGATTATGATGATATAGATACAGTGTGGTTCTGCCCATGGCTTGAACACTGTAGTCATTTGTGGTCACCACAATACCAGAGAGACAAGAAAGTACTGGAGAGTCTGCTGCCTGGGACTGAGTGATTCACTCGTTGGATTGACTGGATGGGCTGGGGTTAATTTGTCTGAAACTAAAGAGGCAAAGAGGAAACTTAATTAAGTTGTGAAAAATTATAAAGGGCATCAAAAGTATGAACAGGAATAATTTTGATCACTCAGGTGAGGTGTTAAAAATGGGGGTCTTGGGTTAAAAGTTAACTGTTAGGATTAGAGGGGGAATGAGGAGAACACCTTTCTCCCAGGTAGGAGTAGTAATTCGACTCATGTGTGTCTATTGGTGGGTCCTCAGTTGGCTGTGGTATCCACATCATCACTATTCTGACGCTTACACCACTTGCTGTTTCAATCTGGCACATTGTGGTGGATTTCCTTAATGGAGGACGCCTGTGCAGGATCTTGTTTAATGTAGGGAGACTGATATGTGGGCAGCCACAACTTGGTCCTTGACAGATTTGGGTTTGGGTCCAATAGCATGGAATGCAAGATGACCGAGGGACCCTTCACTGCTTCAACTTTCCTCCGCCTTCTCTGCCATTCTGATGTCATCATCTTCCATTAGATAAACCTTTGAGGTCTTACTTGGATCACTTGTTGTCTGGAGCCCCCCATTGATCTTTCCACCGATGGAGACCTGACTAGGAGCTACACTCTGGACAACATCACTCACAAGTCTCTCCACCATGACAAGGTGACAACCCACGGAGAAGTGAGGAAGTGGTGCATTTCTGGATCTCACTTCCTGAAGGGTTTGTAGAAGCAGGAACCATCAGCACAACAACAGAGCCTGGAAGGTGTATTTGAAGAGGCGTCACTTGCCAGGCAGAGGACCCAGGGAAGACCAGAACAGTTAGAGCTTTTTTGACCAGTACCCAAATGAAGGGCTGAACAGCCTCCTATGTCAGAAATTCTATGATCTTGACCAGGAAAACAGAACTGGGTATTTTATTTTTATTTACAGGAAATTCTGATGAGATACGTTAGTGTCATTTTGCTAAGTTACAAAACCAGAATGTGTGAGGATTATTTTGGGGTTTAATGTTTTCTGCATATATAGTACTTGCACATTGCCCTCAAATTTTGAGTGAATCCAAATAAACTATTTCTTCAGATCACATCAACTTTCGCACTACATTGAAATCATCATGATAGTTAGGCAGAATGCATTACTTCTCCAATACATGTAAATTTATGGCAACTGTTATCACTTGTACTGAGATTTTATCTGCAGCGGAGAATCACACAGCACAATCTGGATAGATCCCACTTCAAATAACATCTAAAGTTCTAACCAGGTAAACAATGATGATGTGGATTTATAAACCCCAGATCATCTATAGATGCTGGAAATACAGAACAACACACAAAAATGCTGAAGGAATTCAGCCAGTCACACAGTATCTATGGAAATTAAAAAGCAGTTAAGGTTTCAGGCAGAGACACTTTTTCAGAACTGGATAATCATGAAATATTGTGGTATATTGTGAAAAACTTCCTCTACCTCAGCACTTCTTCTATTCCCCAATATGGCCTCTTACCTCTTCTCGGCTGCTTACCATCTCCCCCTGGGTTCTCTCCCATCCCCTTCCTCCTATGGGTCCACTCTCTTCTCCAATCAGATTCTCTCCTCTTCAGTCCGTTGTCTTTCCTACCCACCTGGTTTCACCGATCACTTTCAAGGTATCCTTAATTCCCTCCCCACCCCAAAATTTTATTTTGGTGTATTTCCCCCTTCCTGCCCAATCCTGAAGAAATGTCTTGGCCCAAAAATTCGACTGTTTATTCAGTTCCATTGATTCTCTCACCTGCTGAGCTCCTCCAACATTTTGTGTATGTTACTTTGGAATTCCAGTATCTGCAGAATTTCTTCTGTCCATGTATTGTGGAAATAGTAACTTCCAGTAGCTGAGGAGGTGAGTAAAGGGATGCAAGTTAGAGACAAGGGAGACCTTAGGGGGAGATATACTGTATATGTGACCTGTTCAAATTTAGTCCAGGATCACTCTCTGAGAAATACTT
Source organism: Hypanus sabinus (assembly GCF_030144855.1). Lineage (NCBI taxonomy): Eukaryota > Metazoa > Chordata > Chondrichthyes > Myliobatiformes > Dasyatidae > Hypanus > Hypanus sabinus. The sequence continues at coordinate 14,108,023 of NC_082730.1, read as the reverse complement.
AAGTGACTCACACAGACCATTTCCTGTCAAAATGGATTTGATTTGGCTCAAGAACAGAGCTGACATGGATTTTACCACTGTGATAAACTCCAAGTCACCAGTGCTTGAATGTGTAATTCCAATCAGCTGTGTCCCCCCCCCCTTAATATTGAACTGACATAAAGGGAAATCCCAACATCGCTCTTGAAATTGCACTGACCAATGGAATGTATTTCAGAAGAGGTGAATTTTAAAGTTTGCTTCAAGGAACTGACACAGCCTTCAGAGAGAATGAAGCCAAGTATTGGATGCTGAGTTTGTATGAAAATCCCCGTTTACATCACATCTGTTCCCTGCTTTGTTATTTCCTCAATGGCAGGTTCTCCAAAACAAATTTGATTGAATTATCACCAAGACAGATCCAGAAAGACTTACAAATCTTGGAGTGAAAATCCATAACTCTGTGAAGGCGGCAACACCAACAGATATAATATCAGTGGTAAAACAGGATTCAGTCTGGACTTTAGACTGAAAAATGTCAGAAAAGCATGTAGTGGCTGTATAAAACTTTGCTTAATCCACATTTGGAGGATGTGGGTAGTTCTGGTTGCTGCATAACAGGAAGTATGTGGAGCCTTTCGAGTGGCTGAAGAAGAGGTTCATCTGCTTATATTCTAGAAGACAGTTTATAGAGCGGACACTGCGGAGAGGGAGACGCCGTAGGAGGGCTTTGGCTCAATGGGCTTAGGCGATATGGAGTCGAAGCGAGGTAAGTTACTTGTGAGGAATAAGAAGTATGTCTGTGAGGCTGGTGTTCTGAACTGGGTGTCAGAAGTGTGTTTTCCAGGAGACTCCCAGCCTCCTGGACGGACACATCTGCACCATGTGCGTCGAGCTGCAGCTCCTTAGGGAGTGGGTTAGGGAACTGGAGGTGCATCTCAATGACCTTTGCCTGGTCAGGGAAAGCGAGGAGGTGATTGAGTGGAGCTGTAGGCAAGTAGTCATACCGGGGCCTCGGCAGACATACAAGTGGGTAACAGTCAGGAGAGGAAAGGGCAAGAGTCAGATACTAGAGTTCCCCAGTGGCTGTTACTCTTAATAATAAGTGCTTCTGTTTGAGTATTGTTAGGGGGGACAGCCTACCTGGAGAATGCGACAGTGGCCGTGCCTCTGGCACAGTGTCTGGCCCTGTGGCTCAGAAGGGAAGGGAAAGGAAGACAATGGCAGCAGTGATAGGGAGCTCGATAGTTAGGGAGTCAGACATGCGATTCTCTGCACTCGGGAAGGACTCACGGATGGTAGTTTGCCTCCTAGGTGCCAGGGTCTGAGATGTTTCTGATTGTGTCCACCATATCCTGAAGTGGGAAAGTGAATAGCCAGAGGTCATGGTACACATTGGTACCAACGACAGAGGTAGGAAAAGGGAGGAGTTCCTGAAAACAGACCACAGAGCTTTAGGAAAGAAGCTGAGAATCAGGACCTCAAAAGTAGTAATCTTGGAATTACCGCCTGTGCTACATGACAGTGAGTGTAGCAATAGAGTGAGGTGGAAGATAAATGCATGGCAAAGGGATTGGAGCAGGGAGCATGGATTCAGATTTCTGGATCATTGGGATGTCGTCTGTGTCAGGCGTGACCTGTACAAAAAGGATGGGTTGCACTTGAAACTGATGGGGAACAACATCCTGGCAGGGAGGTTTCCTAAGGCTATTGGTGAGAGTTTAAATAAGAATTGCTGGGGGTTGGGAACCAAACTGAAGAGGCAGAGGAAGGGACAGCTGGCTCACAAATTGAGAAAGCTTGTAGACAGTGTGAGAGGGAGCATAGGCAGAAGATGGAGAAGGGATGCCCACAGTCCGTTGGTTTGAGATGTGACTATTTTAATGCAAAAAGCATCATGAACCAAGCAGATGAGCTTAGAGCATGGATCACTCCTTGGAGCTATGATGTTGTGGCCAATACAGAGACTTGAAGGGCTCCGGGGCAGGAATGGCTACGTAGAGTGCCAGGCTTTAGATGTTTCAGAATGAAAGGGAGGGAGGAAAAAGAGGTGAGGGCATGGTGTATGGAGTCTCTGTGGGTGGAAGTTAGAAACAGGAAGAGGTCAAAAACTCTACCAGGTGTTTTTTTTATAGACTACCCAACAGTAACAGGGATATCGGGGAGCAGATAGGGAGAGAGATTCTGGAAAGGTGTAATAATAAGTAGGTTGTGGTGGTGGGAGATTTTAATTTCCCAAATTTTGATCAGCATCTCCCTAGAGCAAGGGGTTTAGATTGGGTGAAGATTGTTAGGTGTGTTCAAGAATGTTTCCTAATACAATATGTAGATATGCCTACAGGGGGAGGGGCTGTACTTGATCTGTTATTGGGAAAAGAACCTGGTAAAGTGTCAGGTCTCTCGGTGGCAGAGAATTTTGGAGATAGTGATCATAATTCTATCTTCTTTACCCTAGAATTGGATTGGAGAGAGATAGGAACAGACAAGTTTGGAAATCATTTAATTGGAGTAAGGGGAAATATGAAGCTATCAGGAAGGAACTTGGAAGCATAAATAGGGAACAGATGTTCTTAGGAAATGTACAGAAGAACTGTGCCAAATGTTCAGGGGATATTTGTGTGATGTTCCGCATTGTATGTTGCAATGAGAAAGGGAAAAAGATAGTAAGGTACAGGAGCTGCGGTGTACAAAGGCTGTTGAAAATCTAATCATGAAGAAAAGAAAAACTTGTGAAAAGTTCAAAATATTAGGTAATGATAGAGATCTAGAAAATTATAAGACTAGCAGGAAGGAGCTTAAGGATGAAATTAGGAGAGCAAGAAGTGCTTGGCAAGCAGGATTAAGGAAAACTCCAAGGCATTTTACAAGTATGTGAAGAGCAAGAGGATAGGACATGAGAGAACAGGACCAATCAAGTGTGACAGTGGAAGTGTATATGGAACTGGAGGAGATAGCAGCATTACTGTAGCTCCCTTCATGTAGCAGCTCCGAGGCTGATTGTACACCTTGGGTTCCAGTTACATGTCAACTCTGGAAAAGTAGCAACTTCTATTTGCAGATTCACACCCCACTGACCATTGCAAGCTGCATCAAGCTGCAAACACTCATTTTGTCCAATACACAACTTTTAATTCCATTGTTCGTTCATTTTTAAGACCTTTGAACCTTGACAGGAAATGTACCCAATTTCAATTATTTTTTCTGTTATGTTGATCAAATTATTGCATCATTCTCAGAAAAAAAACTTAAATTTATTTTTAAAGTACACACAGCATTTGTCACCACATACTAACCTTACATTAATTTACTTTTGGTCATTCACAGTAAATACAAAGTAACACAATTGAATCAATGAAAAACTACCCATGAACAAAGACAGACAAACAACAAATGTGTAAAAGACAAACAATTGTGCAAATACCAAATGAAAAGCAAAATAATAATAATAATAATAATATAAGTAAATAATTCCTAAGTAATATTTGAAAACATGAGTTGTAGAATCCTTAAAAGTGAGTCCATAGGTTGTGAAACCAGTTCAGTGATCGGTGAAATTATCCACTCTGGTTCAGAAGCCTGATTGTTAAGGGGTAATATCTGTTTCTGAACCTGATGGTGTGGGACTTGAGGCTCCTGTATCTGCTTCCTGATGACAACAGCAAGAAGAGAGCAAGGCCTGGATAATGGATGCTGTTTTTAGTTCAGCAACGTGCTCAGCAATGAAGAGGGGTTTACCAGTTATGGATTGCACTGTACACACTATCTTTTGTGGTTTTTCTGTTCAAGACATTGATGTTTTCATACCATGCCATAATGCTGTCAATAAGAGTACTCTCCGCTGTGCATTTATAGGACTTTGTCAGTAAGTAGTTTGGGCAATTTGTGCCTAGTGGTGGGATCCCATTGGAGATGGCAGAAGTTACGAAGAATTATGTGCTGGACACAGAGACTCAAGGTTTACCAACCACCAGCTTCCGTGTCCAGAACATAATTCTCTGTAACATCCACCATCTCCAATGGGGTTTCAACAGCAAGTACATCTTTCCCTCTCCTGCACTTTCTGCTTTCCACAACAATTACTCCCCATGCAACTCCCATGTCCATCCATCCCTCTCCACTGATTTCCCTCCTGGCACTTATTCTTGCAAGAAGAACAAATGCATCACCTGCCCCTACAGTTCATCCTTCACTATCATTCAGGACCCCAGACAGTCCTTCCAGGTGAGGCAACACTTTACCTGTGAATCCGGTTCTCCCGGTGCAGCTTCCTGTATATTGGTGTGACCTGACGTAGATTGGGAGACCGCCTCACTGAGCACCTATACTCCATCAGCCAGAAAAAGTGGGATCTCCCTGTTCCCATCCATTTAACTTCCACTTCCCACTCCCATTCTGACATGTTAAGCCATGGTGTCCTCCATTGTCATAATTAGGCTACACTTAGATATGAGGAATAACACTTTATAATCCATCTGCGTGGCCTCCAACCTGATGGATGAACATCGATTTCTCCACCTTCAAGTATTTCCCTGCCCCCTTTCGTCATTCCCAATTCCTCTTTCCCTTCTCACCTTATCTCCTTACCTACCCATCACCTCCCTCTGGTGCTCTGCCCCCTCTTCTTTCTTCTGTGGCCTTCTATCATGTCCTGTTACATTCCCCCTTATCCAGCCCTGTACAGGTTTCATCAAACAAGTTCCCAGCTCTTTATTTCACACATTCCCCCTCACCCCAGTTTCACCTATCATCTCGTGTGTCTTCCTCCCCTAACCCCAACTTTTATCTTTGATTCCTCATCTTTTTTCTTCAGTCCTGATGGAAGGTCTCAGCCCAAAACGTCGATTGTACTCTGTTCCAGAGTTGCCACCTGGTTGTCTTTGGAGGACAGGTCCTGACCGGGTAGGTCTCTGTGAATGAAATGCTGCTGACTTTGCTTGTTTTGATTGGTTTCCTCCCCTGTGATTGACAAACAGGACTGAACATTTGCATAATCAATGTTGGTTTGAGGGTTGTACACTGTTTCCGCAACAGTGCTTGAATACTGTCGACACTAAAGGTGCCGGAAACTGGAGATCAGAATACAATACTGGAGGAATTCAACAGGTCAAGCACCATCTGTCAAGGGGAGGGGAAATGTCAATAGTTTGGATCGAGACCCTGCATCATGTGAATGGAGAATGAGATAAAGTAGAAAGGAAAGGAGGAGGTGTGAGACTGGGTCCATTAGGAGGTTAGGGACTGAGGAGAGGTGAAGCACAACATGCAGATGGAATGGGGAGGAAAAGGAGTGGAGTTTGGAGGTGGGGTAGAGGTTGAAACGGATCAGGAGAAAAGGGGAGTAATGCAGCTGAGGGAAGAATACATATAGCTGGAGAAATCCCCTTCAGTGGATTCATCAGGTCTACTATTGCTGGAATCTGATCTTCCTCTACAGGGATCACTATGAAAATCGTTGTTATTATCTTGAAATCATTGTCTTTCCTGCATCATTTCAGTGGAGGAATTAGAAAAGAACATTACTGGAACTGGTGTCCAAGGTAAATCAGGGTGGGTAAGGATGAAAGATTTCACTCCTTAAAGGCTTTTCCGAACCAGATGGGATTCTGACAATCTGGCAATTCTTCATTATCATTATCGATATGTGGTTTTTCATTCCAGAACTAATTAATAAATTCAAACTATATTTTTACACACTTTGAAATCAAACTGCATTTCCACATATTAAAGTAACAACATCTGTTGCAGCACCTTCTACCTGCACATACAAGTATTTGACAGGTATGAAATATAAAATTTCCATTGGAACCAAAAGGCACATTTTCGGACATTATGTGGGGTTTCTTTCTGCAGTTTATATATTTGTCTGTAAGTGGGAGGAAGTCAGGACATTGGCCTAAAGAGATCCTATCAACCCCATCTGAATCCTAAAGTTTCCTGGAATCGGAGACACAGACGCATCCCAAAAGAAACAGCTGGGATCTTTGTCGACATTTCAAAAGCTGACATATTCTGAAACAACTGAAATGTCAACACTGCCGCTCTCCCTCAATACTGCAGTGGAAGGTCAGCCCTGGGTTTCTGCTCAGGACTCTGGAGTGGGAAGTGAATCCACAATGTACTGACACAGGGGAGAGAGCACTGACACAGTAACGGCACTAACTACACTTCAGACTAAAATTATTGGCTGTGGTGTCATGTACCACATGTTGGATGTAACATGGTCCTGTTTCCACCACCATGTTCAAAAATATTTGTTTGCCTTGTGTTGTTCTTTTCTCCTCAAATCTGAAAATGCCTTCCTCAGTTTCTGATGCATTGTGGGCAGAGGAATCTGTAAGAGGAGTTGTGGGAAGAGCGATCTCAATCAATTGTCACTATGAAGGAACGTACCACTCATTAACAAAGTATTGGTGCCATGGACGGACTCGTCACTGTTCAGTTTTAGTGGAAACAAAAGGGCAACACGGACGGAGTGGATGAATGTCAATCACAGATAAACAGAACCTGAGCAAGAAAAAATTTACTGTTACTATGGAGGAACTTCACTCTGGAGATACAGGATGGTACAGCTGTGGAATTACCACATCAGGTCCTGATCCGATGTTTAATGTTCATCTACAAGTATCTGATGGTAGGTTTCTCAGGGATTGACTTTGTGCCTTCCATAAAAGAAATGTCTCAAGATCTTTGTCCAGACTCTGTCCATCCCCTACTATCTCTGCATTCATTTCAGTGCCAAATGTTCTCTTTTATATGGTAGGTCATTGAACCCAGTCACAAATTAATTATCTCCTGAAAGCTACCAAACAGATATCTCACATTATTGTGGAATTATGAGCAGCTTTTTATAGGAGATTTAATTTACATCTACAAGTAAAGTAAATCTCTCATGATCTCTGTCCCCACCCTGTCCATCCCTCACTATCTCTGCATTAACATCAATGCCACACGTTTCCCTCACTAAACCCAGTCACAATATCATTTTCTTCTGAAAGACAGCAAACACTACGACTACTACTTTACTACTACTTTACTTTATTGTCACCAAACAATTGATACTAGAGCGTACAATCATCACAACGATACTTGATTCTGCATTTTGTGCTCCCTGAAGTAAGAATTGAAGTAAACATAATAAAAATTTAAATTATGGATCATAATTAGAAAATAGAAAAGGAAATGTAAGGTAGTGCAAGTCAGGTCCAGATATTTGGAAGGTACAGCCCAGGTCCAGGTCAGGATCCGTTCAGCAGTCTTATCACAGTTGGAAAGAAGCTGTTCCCAAATCTGGCCGTACGAATCTTCAAGCTCCTGAACCTTGTCCCAGAGGGAAGAGGGACAAAAAGTGTGTTGGCTGGGTGGGGTGCGTCCTTGATTATCCTGGCAGCTCTGCTCCGACAGTGTGCGGTGTAAAGTGAGTCCAAGGATGGAAGATTGGTTTGTGTGATGTGCTGGGCTATGTTCACGATCTTCTGCAGCTTTTTCTGGTCTTGGACAGGACAGCTTCCATACCAGGCTGTGATGCACCCTAGAAGAATGCTTTCTACGGTGCATCTACAAAAATTAGTCAGGGTTTTAGGGGACAGGCCAATTTTCTTCAGCTTTCTCAGGAAGTAAAGGCGCTGGTGGACCTTCTTGGCAGTGGACTCTGCTTGGTTAGACCAAGTCAGGTCATTTGTGATACATTTGTCATTTTTGTCACATGTGACAGATATCTCACATTACTGTCTTAAAACAAGCAGGGGCCACTTTATTTGGTATGTCCTGTACCTCATAATGTGGCCAATGATTGGATATTCCTGGTCTTCTGCTTCTGTGGCCCATCCACTTCAAGGTTTGATATGTTGTATTTTCAGATGCTCTTCTGCACACCACTGTCATAACACACGTTTATTTGAATTCCTGTCACCATATGGGAGGCAAGGGTTGAGGGTCGGCACAACATTGTGGGCCGAAGGGCCTGTAATGTGCTGTACTATACTATGTTCTATGTTTCTGTCAGCTTGGACCATTCTGGCCTTTCTCCTCTGATCTCTCTCATGAACAAGGTATTTTTGTTCACAGAATTGCTGCTCACTGGATTTTTTTTATGTAGTTTACACCATTCTCTGTAAACTCTAGAGACCGTTGTGGGTGAAAATCCCAGAAGATCAGTAGTTTCTGAGATTATCTAACTACACCATCTGGCCCCAACAATTATTTCATGGTCAAAGTCACTTAGATCACGTTTCTTCCTCATTCTCACATCTGGCCTAAACAAAGACAGAACCTCTTGCCTATGTCTGCATCCTTATATGGACTGTATTGCTGCCACATGATTGACTAATTAGATATTTGCATTGATGAGCAGGTGAACAAGTGTATCTAATAAAGAGACAGAAGAGTGTTTGATTTTCAGATGTTCTTTCAGTGTCTGAATGTTTAATTCTTTCCCTCAGAACCTGTGTCTCTCAAACATAGTTGGAATTTGCACTTCCGGACAAATTGAGGGCATTCCATTCATACTTCTGGCTTCTGCTTTGAAAAGGCCAGACTAGGATTGAGTTTTGAGACAGTGACGCTCATAAAATGAAAAGGAAGGACAGATCTGCAAGTGGGTTAATCACCTAGACCAGATTGACTGCACCCCAACGTTCTGAAAGAAATAGCTGAAGAGGTTATGGAGGCATTAGTGGTGAACTTTCAAGAAGAACTAGACTCTGGATTGTTCTGGAGGACTGGATATTTGAAAATTTCACTCCAGTCTTTAAGAAGGAAGGGAGGCAAAAGAAAGGAAATTATAGACCAGTTAGCATGACATCAGTGGTTGGGAAGATGTTGGAGTCCATCATTAAGAACAAGCTTTTTCTTTGCAAATATCCACGAAAACAGAGGAGTGGCCCAAAGAATGAATGACAGTTAAATGTTAGAGCCCAAAGCCCCACACCCCAACTCCCCCCTCCCACACACAAGCAGTGACAAGGCAACGAACCCCTCCTTCCCACACAAGCAAAAAAAGCACCGGCACCCTACACTGGGCACTCAGACAATAAAGACACAGACTTGCGGAACCCTAAAAACTACTTGATCACCCTGTTATTCAATTTACTACAGGGTCTCTCTCTTCCTAATAAGGGAAAAAGAGGTGTCCCCGTATCTCAGTGAGAAGGGACACACAACAAACAACTCATTGATTTACAATGTTAAATGGCTGTTGCATCACTAGTTCCGAGCTCTGCGCCCAGAGAGTCGGCCCCAGGGCTCAGGTCTCAGGACACACAGCCAGCAGCTAACCTGCTGCTCCCGATGTTCCATGTTCTCCAGTGACGCCTCAGTCGGGGCACTGGCCTGGAATCAGCCTGTCTCCAGAGCCACGAAATTCCGGCACCCTGAATGCACACTCGTCTTCCAGGCCGCGTCCTTGGGGTATCAAGGCTGGTCGTGAGGCTCCGATAGCGGGTCCCATTCCCACAGATATCTGACATCAGACTCAGTCTTTCAAAGAACCTTGATAAGGAAACAAAAACATGTATCAAAAACAGAAACAGAGCCATTTCAGAAGATGCAAGCAAACTGGTAATGTTACAGCTATATAGAACCATGGTCAGACCCCACTTGGAGTACTGTGCTCATTTCTGGTCACCTCACTACAGGAAGGATGTAGACACCATAGAAAGGGTGCAGAGGAGATTTACAAGGATGTTGCCTGGATGGGGAAATGTGCCTTATGAGAATAGTTTGAGTGAACTCGATTGTTTCTCCTTGGGGTGGTGGAGGATGAAAGATGACCTGATAGAGGTGTACAATATGATGAGAGTCATTGATCGTGTGGATAGTCAGAGGCTTTGTCCCAGGGCTGAAATGGCTAACATGAGAGGTCACAGTTCTAAGTTTCAGGGAAGCAGGTACAGACGCGATGTCAGGGGCAGAGAGTAGTGAGTGTGTGGAATGGGCTGCTGGTGACAGTGGTGGATAAGGTCTTTTAACAGACTCCAGGATAGGTACATGTAACCCTAGGGAATTTCTAATGTATGTACGTGTTCAGCATTGCATTGTGGGCCAAAGGGCTTGTATTGTGCTGTAGGTTTTCTATGTTTCCATGTTTCAAAGCAGTTGCCATTTAGCATCATCTTGACTTTGCTCCACCCTCTGAGTCCATTGTTAAGAAGAAGGTTTTGGGGTACTTGGAGGTATTTGATAAAATATGGTTTCCATACGGGGAAATCTTGTCTGAAAAATCATCCTCAGAAAGCAAGGACGTCCCTTTATTTGATTTATTTACCAATAGAGTGCAGTGTTGGTCCCTCCAGCCCTACAAGCCACACAGGCCCAGCAACCCTTGGCAAACCCGATTAACGATATCCTAATCACAGGACAATCAGCAAAGACCAATTAATCTTTCCAATATGTCTTTAGAATGTGGGTGGAAACAGGACCACCCCAGGGAAACATCACACATTCCACATGTACAACAAACAGAGCCCGTTCATTAGAACGGAGATGACGAGGAATTTATTTAGCCAGAGGGTGTTGAATGTGTGGAATTACTTATCACAGACGGCTTTTGAGGCCAAATCATTGGGTGTGTTGAAAATGGAGCACGATAGTTTCATGTTTAATAAAGACATCAGCGATTACAGGGAGAACTCAGGAGAATGGGATTGAGTGGGATAATAACTCAGCCATGATGGAATGGTGGGGCAGACTCTACGGGCGAAATGGTTTAATTCTGCTCCTGTGTCTTATGGTCATCACTAGCTTTAGAATTTCGTGAACAGTCCAAGTAAATTATTGACCACTGAAACTGAGATTCAGACAGCTGATTGAAATACCTCACTCACTTTGAGATATGGGAAGGAAATTTGAGTCCATGTACAGATATGAACAAGTCTGCTGCATTTAAAGACTGTGAACAGCATAATAAGCTTTCAAAATTCATGCAAAACTGTGCAGGAATGTCGGTCCTATGCGAAGGATGGGCAAGTCTTCAGCTTGCAGCTCCACGAGGTTAACCCGTCTCTGTGCTGGTCTGAGCCGGTGGCCTGCACAGTAATTAACGGCTCCTTCACTGGCTGCAGTGATGACTGGCTTTATAGCTGTGGACTCACAGTTGTGAATTTCAGTTCCAAATCTACTTTTATTTTTTGCATGGTTTAGTTTTTTTACTACACATTGTGCATTTGACAGTGTTTTTTAATGGATTCTATAGTTTTTTTTTGTTTTGCAGCTGCTTGTAAACAGAAAATCTGAAGGCTGAATATAGTATTCATACTTTGACATTAAATGTACTTTGAATTTTGAAATCGTACTGCAATATGATTGGCTGTGATCCAATAAGCTGTCACACCAATGCAATAAAATAGAATTCTGATATTAACCTTTGAAAAGTATGTTACAATTAAGAGAGGATGCAACAGAGTCATAGAGATATTGGTTGAGGAAACAGGTGCTTTGGCCCAAATCGTCCATGCTGACTCCAGTGTCTTCCTGAGCTTCTCCCATTTCCTCACAATTGGCTGGTATCCTTCTAAAGCTTTCCTGTCCATGAACTTGTCCAAATCTATTTGAAACATTGGATGTGTACCCACCTCTGGCACTTCCTTTTGCAGCTTTTTCCACGTACACACTGCTCTGTGTGGAAAACTCCGCCCCCTCCTCCCCTCCAAGACTTTCCCCTCTCACCTTAACCTGAGGCTCTTACGTTTCCAACTTCTCTAACTTGGGATAAAGACCGTGATTATCCACCATACCTTTGCCACTCTTAATTTGTAAACATTTATCAGGTCACCGCTCAGCTGTGTTCACTTCAGGGAAAACAGTCCCAGCCTATCGATAACCCAAACCCTCCAGTCCCAGGAGCAACTTTGTTTTCCGCCATCTTTGTGAATTTTTTCTGTACCTTCTGTAATTGAATCACACTCTTCCACTGGAACTGTACAGGGCAGACAAGGTGAGGTCTGGTCAACATCCTTTATAGTTGTAACATGTCATTCCAACTATACTTAATGCCCCATCCAATGAAGGTAAGCTGGCCATACTCCTTGTTCAACACTTAGTCCACCTGTGTTGCCACTTTCAGGGCCCAATGTAGTTGCACGCCTCGTTCCCTACAGTGTAAGTTGTGTCCTTGTTTAATTTCCCAAAATGCCTGAGTTCAATTCCATCACCTGTTCCATTGGCCACCTTCCAAGTTCAAATTACCAAACTCTGTATACCATAAACAATCTAGAGATTCATCTTTTCGCAGATACCCGCAAAGCAAAGTAACACAATAGAATCCACGACAAACCACACACAACAAAGACTGACAAACACCTAATGTGCAAAAGAGGATGAATGGTGCAAATAATAAAAATATGTAAACAATTAATACATGGAACATGAGACGCAGAGTCCCCGAAAGTGAGTCCCGAGCTGCGGAGTCAGTTCAGCACTGAGATGGGTGAAGCCAATCCAGGAACCCGACAGCTGCAGATCGGCAAGTGCTGACAAACCTGGTGGTGTGGGCCCCACGACTCCGGCATCTCCCACCTGATGGTAGTAACGACAAGAGAGGGAGATGGGTCAAATGCAGGCAGATGGAACAGGCCCAACTCAGGGTCGTTGCTAGCACAGAGTAACAGGGCTGAACACTGGATCATCTTCCAGGTCCCTTTGTAAACTTGGACAACTCTTTCCACTGTCCACCACACTACAGTGTCATCCACACATTATTAATCATGTTACCTACATTATAATTACAAACTTTCATATTGATGACAAATAACAGTGGTTACAAATAACAGCACTGATCCCAATGGCACATCACCGGTGATAAAGTCTGGTGTTGTCAGAAAGCCAAATCCTCACCATCACAATCTCACTGCTTCCATCATCAAAAAACTCAGTCATATTTTTGGAGAGAAGATTTCCCATGCACAAAATCATGTTGACTATCCCAGGTCAGATCTTGCCTTTTCAAATTCAGGTAGATCCTGTCTCACTCAATTGGCTCCAGTAAGTCACCCACCACTGACCTTGTGCTCACCTGTCTGGAATGGGACTGGATCAGTAATCTATTGACTCAGAAATGTGGAAACACACTGAGACATTAGTGGGCAGTGACAATGAAGACTCCAATCAAATAAAAATCATTACTTGTGAAGAGCTGTGAGCACGAGATGAGGGACGATGCTGTTGTCTTCTCAGTCCATGTGGAATTCAATTGTACCAATTGATAGTGTCGCAGATTCCTTAGAACACAGCAACAGCTTTAAATAAAACATATTGAATTTTATTCTGTTCTTTATATTGTGTTTTTATTGTTCCCCATCAGATCCAGAGTAACAATGATTTTGTTCTCTTTTACACTTGTGTACAGGAAATAAGATTAAACAATCTTGAATCTGCTTGTGTAAATTTTATTTTATCGGTCCATTTAATGAAGAATTTCTGTCTCAGTTTCAGGTGCTTTATGGGCAGAAGATAAAGTAAGAGGAGTTGTGGGAAGAACGGTCACAATCGATTGTCACTATGCACTAATGTACCATTCACACACAAAGTACTGGTACCCAATGTGGGATCGCCAAGGGACATTGTCAGTGAATGCAAATGGGACAAATGAGCTTCATGGAAGAATGACAATCAGAGATAACACGTCCCTGGGAATATTTACTGTTACTATGGAGAATCTTGTCCCTCAGGAGTCAGGAGCTTACAGATGTGGAATTACAACATCTGGCAATGATCCAACTTTTGAGATTGTTGTAGACATTTCTAGCGGTAGGTTTCTCGTATATTGTCTTGACGTCTCCACTGAAATGTCTGATTCATATTTTCCCTAGTTGGAGTGAGGACAGCACGGATATCCGGAGGCTCCACAGTGGGGCAGAGTCCTGCGGGTTGTGGGCTAGGAACGGAGAATCCCTTCTCATGATGCTCTCATTCAGTAGGGGGTCTGATCCACTGACGGGACACCAATTTCCAGTGGGAGGCTCAGTACATTTTCCTGCCACTGAACTGTGTAAAATTTCACACTGTCAGAGGTTTGAATTCAGTCCAAAACAAATGGTCTGATGTTAATAGGTCAATAACAAACGTGTTTCTCATGGTGTGAATAGCTTGAAATTCATAAAAAGGGAATCAGTTCCAGAGCTAAACAGACTTCATTCAGTTCTCCCACAGCAGACTTTTCCACTACCCATCCCTGCTTCATGGATCAGTCACTCCCCCTTCTACCACATGCTGACTCTCTTTGTCCCTGTCAATGTGCTCCAGGAATCCACTCCCCAGCACCCACAAAAATGATTCTGACTATCTTCCCTATCTCTGACTTCTATGATTTTATAACCTTCTATCAGGAATCCCCTCAGCTTCCTACAGTCCAGCAAAAAGAATCCAAGTTTTTCCTACTTCTGTCCATGGCTAATACACTCCAATCCAGGTAACTACGTATATATTGATTGATTGATTGAGGTATAGCGTGGATTATGCCCTTTGAGCATTGCCTCTCAGCAATCCTCAGATTTAGCCCTAGCCTAATCATGAGACAATTTACAGTGATCAATTAACCTACCAATTAGTAGGTCTTTGGACCGTGTATCAAAACTGGAAATTATATTCAACTTGAATTCAATCTTCCCTAATGTATCAGGAGTACTTGAAGGCGTTGGGCCTGTACTCGTTGGTGTTTAGAAGAATGAGGGAAGATCTCGTGGAAAGCTATCGAGCATTGAAAAACCCAGTGGGTGTGGAGAGGAGGTTTCCTACAGTGCAAACATCTAGGACAAGAGGGCACAGACTCCGAATCGAAGCATGTCCTTGAACAGAGAGTTGAGGGGGAATTTCTTTAGCCAAAAGCTGGTGAATCTGTGAAATGCATTGCCACAGCAAGCTGTGGAGGCCAAATCATTGGGTATATTTAAAGCAGAGGTTGATTCTTAAGGGCATCAAAAGATACAAAGAGAAGGCAGGAGAATAGATAAAGAGGGATAATAAAGCAGCCATGATTGAATGGTGGAGCAGATTCAATGGACTGAATGGCCTAATTCCACTGCTATATCTTATTGTCTTATGGCCTGTGGTCTTTCTAGTTCTCCAGTCACCTATGATTTCTTATTGGCTTCATATCGATATCAATACTCATGGGTCCCCTTGCTGCTGTCAGTCACTAACACCAGTAACAATTATAGTCTGTCCCAAAAGTCACCACTCATTTTGTACATATCTGACAATATCCTACTTTCACATGATGGGGAGTTTTCCAGGACACACACAAATGTTGCCATTCCAATGTCAAACTGTTAGGTGACCCCCTAGACTGTCTCCTTGATGCTGAGAGAGATTGTAACTCTGATTTCCACACTGACCCATACTCAGTGTCATCACTGCTGTCCTGATCTGGAGTCCTGCTGTGTTCTGGGATAATGGGAGACACGGCAGGTCAGGCAGCTGCGAGGATTCGGAGACTCAGAGAGGTCGATGAGCTGCTGAGATTCCAAAGTGTTCGGTCCTGGTTGAGATACAAAATTGCTGAAATCTTCAGAGTGTTTGATTTTCAGATGTTCACTGATACTTTTCCACAGAACCCCCGTCTGTTCCTTTGCTTCAATTTTCACCACCACCAAATGGCTCAAGTTGTGGGGACTCCATGTCAGTGTCCTGCGAGTCTGTCCATGGATTCCTTCCCATTCAGTACTCATGGTATGAAAAGACACCATCTGGGGATTCAAAGATCTCTGACACCAACAAACTGGATCTACATTATCAATCCTTAAAATACAAAAAAAAATCTGTATTATTGCAAAGCCTCAAATAATCAAGGAGAAAAGTCCAGTGAAATGGTCAATGTGTCCATCTCCAACAGTGTCAGCACCTGCAGAAATGTGATTGAAGTCAGCAGCACAGGTAAGTGGTGCAGGGTTTGATTCTTTATGATGGTGATGGAGTACAACTGAATGACTGATGTGTACTGGATATTGTGTTGTTGGAACTTCACTCAGGAGCATGGAGTGTATGTTGTCACCACCTTTCAGAGAATGAAAAGCCTTTCAGCACAACAGTTCAAACGTGAGTCACGCACCACAGGGTCTCCTGCCTCTGATCAGATAGTCCTTCTGGGATAATCTACTGCAAAGTTTAAAGTAAATGTATTGTCGAAGCCCATATTTGTCATTTTATACGATCCTGAGATCCATTTTCTTGCTGACATTCAGAGGCGATACAAATTCATAAGACAAAATCAATGAAAAACTACATACAGTCAAATGTATAAACAACCAATTTTGAAATGTAGACAAACTGTGCAAATAGAAAAGTAACAAATTATTAATAAGTAAAAAGTAATAATATTGAGAACATAAGTTATTGTGTTCTTGAAAGTGTCCACTGGTTGTGGAATCTGTTGAAGTGAGTGAAGGTATCCATGCTGGTTCAGGAGCCTGATGGTTGAAGGGTAATAACTGTTTCTGAACCTGTTGGGGTGAGATCACCTCCTCAATAGCAGCAGCGTGAAGAAACCATGGCCTGGATGGTCACAGTCCTTGATGATAGTTGCTGCTTTCTCATGGCAGTGTTCCTTGTAGACTTTTGTCCATATTTGCTCTGCCTGAATTTATAAACAATTATCTGTTCTGTATTTTACAGAAAATGTGCTGAGTCATAAAATCAAAGCAGTTGTATCTTGACAAAATGTTCAGAAATCACATGGATTGTGAAAGTCTGTGTCCTGGAAACCAACATATCTTTTCCTAGTGGATGGAATTGTGAGATGTGACCTCTAAAATCTGTGAATCCAAGTTCACTGAGTCTCCAAGCAGAAGTGTAAAATGATTGAGCTCAAATGAATCCTCTAATGAGTCGTTTCAAGGCCAGAAGCATTATTGTACACGTTAGGGTTAAATTGGAACCACTCAACCACTAAACCGCTGGGGGCTTGGATAAGTTGAATTGGGTCTTACCGTTTCCCAAATTCAGCCAATCAGAAATTATTAAGCAAAAACAATTCATATTGTTATAGAGTGGCAATAAAAAGAATGTAGATAATTACCTGGATTGATATAGTCTAGAAAAGGGGGGAATATAATGAGTTTTGTGTGTCCTTGTACATCTTTCACTGAAGATAAACATGCAGGTGCAGCAGGACATAAAGAATGTAAGTTGTATTCAGACGCAGAGAGAAGATTTGAATGAAGTAAAAAGCATGAAAAACAGTAATGTTACAGGGATTTTATCAGTTGGAAATAAATTCAAACTATATTTATTATCAAAGTATACAGTCTTGAAATTTGTCTCCTTACAGGCAGCCACAAAAAGTGAAACCCAATTGAACCCATTAGAAAAAGACTGTGAAACATGCATTGTGCAGGAAAAAAAGCAAATAATTCATACAGTGATAGTAAGCAATTAACGTTCAGGACTGAAGTTCATGAAAGTGAGTCCACAGCCATGAATACAATCTCAGCTGAACTAGGACCTGCAAGTTGTAGGCCGCAGCCTCAGTTCAATGCAGAGCAGTTGGCCTCACAGATGTCTGTTCCTCTCCTCCAGCCCTGACATTTTCACTCTGGCCCAGTGCTTAAATCAGCCAAACAGCAAGTTGGTCCTCACTCTTGGATGCAGACCCTGCCACTTCGTTACGCTCTTGAGCGTGGGACCCACTGCCTCGATTCAGCTTGTATGCGACATTTCCCTTCAGGCCCGAAGCTTAAATCTGTCTGACTTCAACTTGTTCCTTGCTCTCGGGCCTCCAGGCTTGTCAGCAAATTTGATCGGATGAAAGATGTTCTTGTCTTGGGGGAGGCGAGCCGAGGATCAGCAGACTGATTTCTGGGATGTCACAAGTGACATTAGATCAGAGCCATTTACGACTTGGATTTGGGAAGATTTCTGCTCCCAGAAAGTGGTGAACCTGTATTCAAGAAAAATTGAGTTATTATTCTCAGTGGTGGAGAGATGCAGAGATATGGGAAACAAATACACTCCCAGAAATACTGGAGATCAGAGAGTACGTATATTGAAAGGTGGAAAGTCAATGTTCACCAATAATATCACAATGGTGATGGGAAAACTGATGTGATTGAAAACCAATAAATCTCCAGGTTGTGATACTCTACATCCCAGAGAACACAAGGAACCTGAGCAGCTGCCTCACTGCCTGGTTCGGAAATTGCACCCTCTCGGATCGCAAGACCATGCAGCAGATTGTGAGGTCAGCTGAGAAGATCATCAGGGCCTCTCTTCCCGCCATCCAGAACATTTACACTACTCACTGCATCCCAAAGCAAACAGCATCATGAAGGACCCCACGCACCCCTCATACAATCTCTTCTCCCTCCTGCTGTCTGGGAAAAGGCACCGAAGCATTTGGCCTCTCACAACCAGACTATATATCAGTTTCTTCCCCCAAGGTATCAGACCCCTCAATACCCAGCGCCTGGACTGACACCTTGTCCGGTTTATTATTTATTGTAATGCCTGCACTGTTTTGTGCGCTTTATGCAGTCCTGTGTAGGTCTCTAGTCTAGTGTAGTTGTTTGTGTTTTTTTTTCTCTGTGTTGTTTTTCTACATAGTTCAGCCTAGTTTTTGTAATGTGTCATGTAACACCATGGTCCTGAAAAATGTAGTCTCATTTTTACAATGTACTGTACAAGCAGTTATGGTCGATATGACAATAAAACTGACTTGACTTGACTTCAATTGGCATGAGAAATAATAGATGCACTGCTGGCCATTTTTAATTCCAATAAATTGGAGAGATGCTAACCATTCTATTTTAAAAAGGAGGTAGAGAGAAAAGAGGAAATTATAGAACAATTGGCCTGACACTGGTACAAGCAAATGTGGTGAAAATGGACAAAAGAAAAAAAATATCAATGTATTGAACTGGTCTTGTGTTTTTGTGCCCATTATAAATTCCTCCATTTCTGTTTGTTAGATATCCTGCATTTGTTTCAATCAATCTTCTCTCACATACCAGCTGAAGTTTTCAGGGATGTATATGTGAAACACCCTGGTTTCCTCGGCTGCATAAATCTTGGAAAGACAACCTCCGGCCCCGGCAAAATCATGAGATTGAGGCGCACTCGATCCCACCCCAAACCCCGGTCTGTGTGGATTCTGTGTCATTTACTACCGTGTTACAAATCAATGCCACAAAATAACAGACAGTACACTGCATATGATTAAAGGTATTATATTAATGAATCTTAACTGAAGGGTTAGTGAAGACTAATGAAAACAAAAGGGCCCATTCTAATTAAAAAGTTAGATGTGTACAAGTTGGAGCTCATCTTGTACTTCACCTACACTCACGCGCTGGGCCCTCGGTCAAAGTGAAAGCTCACACCACCTTCCAAATGTCACTCGCAATCCATCTCAAACAGTCTCCCACCAGATTGTACGCTACGACCAGTTCTCCCCAGCGTCTTCCCTCCTCATCTCCTCTCCAACAAAAAAAGCCCCAAGCCCAACCTTAGTGTCCCTCACCAGATAAACCTCCCTTTCAACGCGACCATCCTAATTGGATGGCACAGGTTTCACCTCATCTCTTATCTTGAACAATAACCCAAATATAAGCTGAAAAGAAGCAGCTCCCACAGAACAGCAGAAACTGAAATACAAACAGTAACAGTAAAAATATGATGCAGAGCATTACATATATATTTCCTGAAAAATTGCTCATGTTCTATATTTTCAATGTCTTAATTGATTATTTTATTTTAAATTCTAAACTACTTCTAATACCCAGCTTTGCTGCTTTAACTGTATATGTTCCCCAGCAGTATCTTCACACCTCCGGTGCCTGAATATGGGAACGAATGCAAATGTAAATGTAATTTGGTGCACAATTAGCCTAACATTATTACTCTGTGATCAGTGATGGGATTCCAATTCACTTTTATTGCTCCACTTCACTCATTTCATAGAGGAACCAGGAGGTAAATACTTGAAATGCAAAGGTGTCTCCTCTCCTGCCACTGATTCTGTATCTCTTCCCCTTTGTTCAGTTACATGATATGGAGAGTGGGACGTTGGGTCCTCTTTGCTCTGCTGCGGATCTGGACTATGGCTGTCACATGGTTCACGAGAGACAAAAAGGTAGGTCCAGGACAGTAGATGCTCCCAAATGGTTTCCATGAATTGGAACGTAAAACATTGAACATTACAGCACAGTACATGCCCTTTGGCCCACCATGTTGCACTGATCTCTTAACCAACTCCAGGATCAATCTAACCTTTCTCTCCTTTTCAACTTTTCTGTGATTCTTCAATCTTTGGAAGAGTTTCTTAAAGCTGCTAATGTATCCGTCTCGACCACCAACCCTGGTTGGATGCTTCATGTACCTACATCTCTCTGTGTAAAAACTAACCTCTGACATTCCCTCGATGCATTTCTCCAATTACTTTAAATTATTCCCCCTTGTATTAGACATTAGAGCCCTTGGAAAGTGTATCTGGCTATGCAATCTATATATGCCTCTTATTTTGTACACCTCTATTGAGGTATAGTACTTACCATTGTTATGATCCCAGCCCCCTCCTTTGTGAGAATCACAAGAGCACCCGTCGAAAGGGGGGGGGGGGGTTCAGTAGACCCCATCGGAGAGAGAGAGAGAAACGTGCCTAATTGCAGGTCCCACCAGGGATACAGAATAAAGACAACAGCGACTAGTATCTCATGGAGACCACGTGAAAAGCCCTTGGGCAAGGTGGGCTGGTTGAGAGAGAGATTGCATCATCACAACCTGATTGACACCTGCGACCATGTAAGGAAGTATAAAGGAGAATCTCAGGGGGACAGTTCCCTTAGACGCACCAAGAAGACACGAGGTTGGTCTCGACAACCAACCCTGGCTGGATGCTTCATGTACCTCCATCTCTCTGTGTAAAAACTAACCTCTGACATTCCCTCGATGCATTTCTCCAATCACCTTAAATTATTCCCCCTTGTATTAGACATTAGAGCCCTTGGAAAGTGTATCTGGCTATGCAATCTATATATGCCTCTTACTTTGTACACCTCTATTGAGGTATAGTACTTACCATTGTTATGATCCCAGCCCCCTCCTTTGTGAGAATCGCAAGAGCACCCGTTGAAGGGGGGGGGGGGTTTCAGTAGTACCCCATCGGAGAGAGAGAGAGAAACATGCCAAATTGCAGGTCCCACCAGGGATACAGAATAAAGACAACAGCGACTATTGTCTCATGAAGACCACGTGAAAAGCCCTTGGGCAAGGTGGGCTGGTTGAGAGAGAGATTGCATCACCCTAACCTGATTGACACCTGCGATCCCGTGAGGAAGTATAAAGGAGAGTCTCAGGGGGACAGCCCCTTAGACGCACCAAGAAGACATGAGAGAGTGTTCCCGCAGCAGCGGGAAGCCATTCTGAAGGAAGCCACGTGCGTTAGATTCTGGGATTGGAATCTGTGGCTGGAATCACAGAAAACCGCTTTAACTAACATTGGGGAGAGGAAACCAACGCTCCCCCGATTTCACGGAAGATTCATCGAGACTCGGCAAGTTCTTTCTCTTCTCCCCCAATCTCTCTCTCTCGGTCGCCCCACACAAAACCCAGCGATTTTCAAAGGGCTGAGGCCTGCAGACTTTCAGAGTGACTTTTATATTTCCAACGGACAATCTATTAACCCCTAGACACCAGCAGAGCTCACTTCTTAATGATGAGTATCACTATACCTGCGCTTTAGATTGAATTTTGACGATGTGCACTATCCGAATGTATGTATTAACCCTACTTTTGTGTCCCTTTATAAATAAAAACGTGTGAAAATAGTGACACCAGACTTCAACAGACCTCTCTATCTTTGCTGGTAAGTTATCCAGTTACGGGATACATAACACCATCCTTTTTTACACCAAATTCTTTCAAATATATTGGCTATTTAAAGTAAAAAAGATTCACAAATGAACTTTAAATGTTTTGTTAAACCAGTGTTCCATGAAGATGCGATAGGTTTTCACACTCTATCCACGTGTAGAATGAAGTCCAGTGATCTACATGAAATCATATTGGACACCGTGTTTCAGCAGAATTCTGTTGCCAGGTGCCCGCATGAAATGTAAATCAAAGTCAACTTGCACTTTATTCTCCAATGCACAAGCACGTGTATGCATCAGTGCAATGAATGCAATGTCACAGGTGCATAGATTCAGACAGTAATGCATGGTTCCCTGTGTCAATCAATCTGATAATTTCACCCTTTCTTTTACAGAAATCTGATCAATCCGATCCTCACCGTTTGGTCCAACAGAAAAAGAGAAGGATCCCAGATTACACCGACAGTGGGGGAGTTTCGCACCAAGATTAAGTGTCAGTATTCATTCGCTTTGTGGGACTTTTATACAGAATTAATCTCTTGTCAATAAGTGATTGAATTTCATTAATGAAGTAGAAAAGAAACAAAATAATCTTGTCATGCTTCAAGATAGTGGCTTTGTGTAATAGAAATTCAATTGCAGCACTTCATCTACACTGATCTTAATATTACACCTTCTCAAGATTTCCTGCATCACCTCAACATCTATTTTTAACCTTTGTGATTGTGAACTGTTTAACATTCATGTACTATGTTAACACCTGTTCTGTAGATTCAAATTGCTGCATTCACTGTTGTTCATTTGAATAAACAATTATTAATTCATTAACAAAAATGCTTCTGCAAAAAGTTCCACTTTCAATGAAGAATGTATTCATTTGCTCTGTTTAAGATATGACTCCATTCATGAATTCAGGGTCCTAGATTTTCCCTCAGGTGCCAGCAGTTGGAAACTTTTAGGTGAGGGAATTAAATAGTTTTCAGATCATGAGATCCCATCAGAAAAATTTTAATTGAAAAATGCTGACCTGAAGCAGTAGCTTTATTATTCTCATTCTACTGCAGTTGCTGGCTAACCTGCTGAGCACTTCCATCAATTTCTGGTTTCTTTTCAGCTAGGCACTTATTTTACTGAATTATTTAGGAGTATCAATACACAGAGAACATCACAATGTTATTCATAATGAGCACAATTACTGCTAATGTCCAAAGTTCTTGAGGACACTGATCAATGGAAATTAACGCCGGGTACTGAATAATAACAAATGGATGACTACACCATATGTGCTGAGCACAATCTTATCATCACAAGCACCTTCTTCCACCAGAAAAACAAATTGAAGGCGCTTTGTCACCATACCTGATCAACACAGTGGTATCCCATTCACTATGTCATAGTCTGAAATAGGAACTGCTGTGATGTGTATATCACAAGGGCCATGATTGACAAATTGATTGCTGGACAGACCAATGTCTGATCCACTCCACCATGTCATAGGGACACAGAAAAGTCCAGTACATTCACAGGCCTTTAGGACTATCTCATCCAAATCAAGGCATTTTAAAAGCCCTATTTTCACCTAGCATAATTTGTTTGTATACTTCTATCAAATCTCCTCTTGATCTTCACCACTCCAAAGAATAAAGTCCTAATGTTTTCAATCTTTCCATATAGCTCAGTTCCTCCAGTCCAAGCAACATCCTTGTAAATTTTCTCCGTAATCACACAATACACAAGCCAGGCCTTACCAATGACATGTACAACTTCAACATAACATCTCGCCTCCTGTACTCAACATTTACAATTTGTTACTAATGAAGGCCAATGTGCTAACAGCTTTCTGAAGATCCTATCAACCTTTAAGACAACTTAACTCAGTGGTATATCATTGATGATCTCATTGTCTGAGCTAGGGATCCATCCAAACTTCTCTTAAGTGTTGAAATCCAGCCTGCATGCACCACTTGTGGTAGCAGCTCATTCCATGCTCTCACAGCTCTCTGAGTGAACAGGTTACTCGTCAAATTCCCATTAAATTTTTTCTCCTTTCACCCTTAACCCATGACCTTTTGTTGTAGTCCTGCCCAACGTAAGTGAAAAATTCCCTATTTTCACCTATCATCATTTCTATGTATATATCTATCAAATCTCCTCTCGATCTTCTCCACTCCATGGACTAAAGTCCTAATGTATTCAATCTTTCATATAACTCAGGTCCTCCAGACAAAGCAACTTCCTTGTAAATATTTTTTGTAATCATATAATACTCCAAACTAGGACTTACCAATGTCATATACAACTTCAACATAACATCCCATCTCCAGGACTCAATATTTAGATTTGTTTTATTAATGAAGGCCAGTTTCCCAAAAGATTTCTCAAGACCCTATCAACAAGTGACAGCACTTATAATGAATTATGGACCTTTCTTCCCAGACCCTTTTGTTCTCCCACACTCCTCAGTGCCCTACTATTCACTGTGTAAGATCCACCCTGCGTGCTTCTCCTGAAATGCATCACCTCAAACTTGTCGACATTAAATCCCATCTGCCATTTTTCAGCCCATTTATCCAGCTGCATCAGAGCCTGCTGAAAGGCATGATACTCTTTCGTGCTGTCCGCTACACTCCCAATCATGGTGCCATCCACAAATTTGTTGACCCTGTTAACCACATTATCGTCCATCATTGATATAGATGACAAACAAGAATGGACCCAGCACATTGCTCAATCACAGACGTACAGCTGGAGAAAAAAACATCTACTACCACTCTTTGGCTTCTCTCACAAAGCCGATGTCTAATCCAATTTGTTACCTCAGCTTGAATGCCGAGCGAATGAAACTTCTTGACGAACCTTTCACACGGAACACTCTCAAATGTTTTGCTAAAGTCTATGTAGGAGATCCACTGCCTTGTCTTCATCAGCTTTCCTGGCAAATTCCTCACAAAACTCTATAAGATTGGTTAGATATAACTGACCTTGCATGAAGCCATGCTGACTTTCCTTAATCAGTCCATGTTGATCCAAATTCTCATGTATCTTGTCATTTAGAATACGTCCCAATAGCTTTCCCACTACTGAAGCCAGGTGCATCAACCTGCAATTTCCTGGTTTATTTTTAGAGCCCTTTTTAAACAGTGGAGCAAAATTGTTTATCCTCCATCCTCCGGTACGTCACCTGTTGCTAAAGATAATTTAATTACCTCTGCTAGGGCCCAAGCAGTTTCTGCGCTCAAGGGAACAATTTGTCAGGCTGTTTGGATTTATCCACCATAATTTGTCTCAAGACAGCAATCACCTCCTTCTCTGTCGAGAGTCCATGAGGTGTTTGGACTCCAGGAGGGACAAGCAGGGCAGGTCTTACAGAGCGAATGGTAGGGCAATGAGGAGTGTGGTAGACCAAACGGATCTGGGAATAAAGGTCCATAATTCATTGAAAGTGGTCTTAAAGGTTGATAGGATCTTCAGAAAGCTTTTAGCACATTGGCCTTCATTAATACAAAGATGTAAATGTTGAGTGCAGGAGGTGGGATATTATGTTG
Source organism: Hypanus sabinus (assembly GCF_030144855.1). Classification (NCBI taxonomy): domain Eukaryota; kingdom Metazoa; phylum Chordata; class Chondrichthyes; order Myliobatiformes; family Dasyatidae; genus Hypanus; species Hypanus sabinus. Next base: position 14,082,705 of record NC_082730.1, on the reverse strand, counting down.
AAGTTGTACCTGACGTTGGTAAGGCCTGGTTTCTGTATTGTGTGATGACAGAGAAAATTTACAAGGATGTTGCTTGGACTGGAGGAACTGAGTTATATGAAAGATTGAAAACATTAGGACTTTATTCCTTGGAATGGAGAAGATTGAGAGAAGATTTAATAGTTGTAGACAAACAAATTCTGTTAAGTGAAAATAGGCCTTTTTAAATGCCTCAGTTTGGATGATATATTCCTACGGGCCTGTTAATGTACTGGACATTTCTATGTCCCTATGACATGGTGGCTTGAGTCAGACAACAGTCTGTTCAGTGATCAGTTTGCCAATCATGACATACAAAAAAGCTGGATGAACTCAACAGGTCGGGCAGCATCCGTTGAAAGAAGCAGTCAATGTTTTGGGTCGAAACCCTTTGTCAGGACTAAAGAAGGAGGGGGCATGGGCCCTATAAAGAATGTGGGGAGAGGGTGGATAGTCTGAGTAGTCACCAGCTCCTTAGTATGAACATCGAATTCTCCAACTTCCGGTAATTCCCTCCCTCTCCCTTCCCCATCCCACCTCTCTCCTCCTCTAGCTACCTATCACCTCTCATGACTCTGCCTTCTACTACTACCCATAACGCTTTCCCCTTACATTCCTTCTTCACCTCTCCTGCCTATCCCCTCCCTGCTTCCCCTCCCCTACCCCTTGATCTTTCCTCTGATTGGTTTTCCACCCTCTCCCCACCTTCTTTATAGGGCCCCTGCCCCTCCTTCTTTAGTCCTGACAATGGGTTTCGACCCAAAACGTTGACTGCTTCTTAAAACGTCGACTGGAAAAGTCCTGACAATTTCCTCCCACATAGCCCTTAATATTGCTTTGCTCATGTGCCTACCTTAAATCTTCCAAATGTAAAATGAGATAGCACTGTGTAGATCAGGCATGCTGACAAAGCGCCTTCAGTTTGTTTTTCTGGTGGAAGAGGGTGCTTGTGATGATAAGATTGTGCTCAGCACATATGGTGTAGTCATCCATTTGATATTATTCAGTACCCAGCGTTAATTTCCATTGATCAGGGTCCTTAAGGACATTGTACATTGACAGTAATTGTGCTCATTATGAATAACATTGTGGTGTTCTCTGTGTATTGATGCCCCTAAATATATAAGGTCCTAGCTGAAAAGAAACCTGAAATTGATGGAAATACTCGTATTATTCAGTACTCGGCATTACTTTTCATTGATCAGTTTCCTCAAGAACTTTCCTCGACAACTCAAGAACCTCGACAGTAATTGTACTCATTGTGAATGACATTGCAGTGTTCTCTGTGTATTGATGTTCCTAAATAATTAAGTAAAATATGTGCCTAGCTGTAATATGGGATCTCATGATCTGAAGACTATTTAATTCCCTCTCCTAAAAGTTTCCAACTGCTGGCACCTGAAAGAAAATCTAGGACCCTGAATTCATGAGTGGAGTCATACTTTAAACAGAGCAAATGAATACATTCTTCATTGAAAGCGGAACTTTGCGTAGAAGCATTTTCGTTAATAAATTAATAATTCTTTATTCAAATGAACAACAGTGAAGGCAGCAATTTGAATCTGCAGAACAGATTTTAACATAATACAAGAATGTTAAACAGTTCACGACCACACAAAGTTTAAAAATTGATGCTGGTGTGATGCAGGAAATCTTGAGAAGGTGTCGTAATTTTAAGAACAGCGTTGATGAAGTGCTGCAAGTGAAATTCTATTATACGAAGCCACTAGCTTGAAGCATGACAAGATTATTTTGTTTCATTTCTACTTCATTAATGAAATTCAATGATTTAATGATAAGAGATCAATTCTGTATAAAAGTTCCACAAAACAGGATGAATAATGTCACCTAATCTTGGTGCGAAACTCCCCCACGGTTGGTGTAATCTGGGATCCTTCTCTTTTTCTGTTGGATCAAATGGTGAGGATCTGATTGATCAGATTTCTGCAAAAGGGGATGGAGGAATCAAGATGAACAATGTACAAGCGGTTCACGCAAAGAGTGCATGAAGGGAATTTGCCAATACGAGCATTTAGAGTAGGGGTTCCATCCTTTTTTATGCTATGGACCAATAGTATTAAGCAACGGATCCATGGACCCCAGGATGGGAAATCCTGATTTAAAGGGTAAAATAATGAGAACATGCAGAAAAAGTAAGTTGATGTAAGCAAGATAAATTCACGTTATGATGATAATAGAGAAGGAAACAAATAAGCAAAACAAGTATATAAAGGAAAAGCAGATATATCATAGAACAGCACAGCAACATACAGGCTCTTTGGCCTATCATGTTGTGCTGGCCCTTTAACCTATTCCAATGATAATCTAACCCTCTTCATTTGGTATACCGAAAATTGCAGTAATAAAATCGATATTCCATACTGAGGAAATGACATCAAAAAAATCAGACGAATGATTGCCTTTGTAACATTAATTGCCAGAAGGTCTATATTACAAAACTGGAAAGAAGTAAATCCTCCTACTACATTTCAGTGGTTCTCCCAAACTATTTCTTATCTGAGTTTGGAAAAAATTAGAAGCACTATCTTTGATTCTTCAATTAAATTTGAAGAAACCTGGGGACCATTTATTCGACACTTTCATATGAATTAATTTGGCCTATTTCAGATCCTTTTCTCTACTTATCCTTGTTCAGGTATGGAGTTCCGGAGTTCTTTTCTTGACACCTTCATATATTTATAAAGTGCTATTATCGCCCATGTTAGTTTAGTTTAGTATTTTTTTTTCAATATATATTTTTTCTCATATATAATTTCAATTTTTTTTTCTTTTTTGATGATTATTTTTGTTTTTTTTCATATATATCTATATAGACTTGATTGATTTATGTACCTTTTGTTGATTGATGTTTAATAGGATATTATTATCCTATTACTAATGTAATCTCAAGTTTATTGAATTTGTAATCTATTCATTATTATGTGTTGTTTTTTTTATATGAAATTTAATAAAAAGATTGAAAAAGAAAGAAAGAAAGATAATCTAACCCTTTCCTCCCACATAGCCCTTAATATTGCTTTGCTCATGTGCCTACCTTAAATCTTCCAAATGTACTTCTCTCTACCGTACCTGGAAGCATATTCCAAGCACTTGCCATTCTCTGTGTAAGAATCCTCGCTCTGACAGCCCACCTATACTTTTCCCCATAACTAAATTTATGACTTCTCATCTTACAGTTCAAAATAAATTTATTATCAGAGTATATATTCATTACTTACATTATTATTAGAGTATGTGAGGTGCATGGGAGGGGTAGCACCTCTAGATGGGGGCTTGTCGCACTCCTTGGAGTTGCCCATCATCTATTGGTCCCCCCCATCGCTCAGCTCTCACCTATGGTTCCTTGTAGCTGTGTGGATGCGACAACGGCCACAGCTCGGGCAACGGCTTCGACAGGCCGGCTAAACCAGGTGAGGGTAGCCTGCGGGTCTGAAACCCTTGGTGAGATAGGAATTTGCTCATCCCAGCATGCGAAGGCTGCTTCGGTGGATCAGGCAGAGGAAACCCCGGGGGTTCAACGGCTGAGAAGGCGTTGCAGCAGCACATTGTGGAGTGCGTAGAGCGTGGCCGAGCACTCAAGAAGACGCAGCCATCCAATGCAGCCAAGTAAGTTGCCAGACGTAACAATTCTTCGTGCCACTGGATCCTGACTCCTGAGGACAAGAGAGTGGGATCGTCTCTTTTTCACTTTAATATATTACACGCTCTGGTAACATTGTGTAAAGCCAGCTGTGGCGCAGTGAGATCAGCGCCGGGCACAAGAACGGAGGTTCCTGAGTTCGAGTCAATGACAGACCACCCCTGAGCGCGCACTCCATCCGTGCCGGGTTAATGTTGAGCTTGCAAATTGGCCTCGTAAAAAATAACACTGCCACCCTGCACAATGTAGTCTTCCTTGGACCCCAAGAGACAACCATATATATTAGAGTATGTCTCGTAACCCCTTTGTCCAAAGAGAAAGGCCCTAGCTCACTCAAGCTATCCTCACACATGTTGTCTATACCAGGTAGCATCCTGGTGAGCCTCTAGTAAAGCTTTTACTCCCTTCCTATATTGAGATGACAAGAACTGCACTTCTATGTTGAAATTATCAAATGTTTAGGGTAAGAAAATTATCTTTGACCTCAGACTTGACACCTGTACAAGAAAATCAGGAATACTCGGTTTCTAATTCATGATTTCTTTGAAGATAATCATGTCAAACAAGTTTAACATGCTAAAGAAAAACAGATTTCTCTCCAAACTGGCTCTGTTTGGAAGCAGTCGTAGTGAAACCACCTGTACAGAGAACCTTATATTTCACATTTTATCTGATGAGGATTCTTCCCTTTGTGTAGTTATCATCAATTCTGTCACAGTTTTTTCACAGAAATGAACTGGTCCTGTTAAAAGAAAATAACACTCAATTTCAAACAAGCAAAAATCTGCAGATGTTGGAAATACAGTCAGAACACACAAAATTCTGGAAGAAGTCTGCAGGCTAGGCAGCAACTATGGAAAATAGTGACTAGTCAAAGTTTCCGGCTGAGATCCTTCATCAGGACTTCGAAACTTCAATTTCAACTTTTGTACTTGCAAGAACAAGAGACCACAATTGTTGGACCAGTAGTACTTGGGCATGGTGAACCAAAAATTATCTGTTACTCAATGCACATTTAAAGATTAAAGATGAGATTTATTTGTCAGATATACACCAGAGCACAGAGTGAAATACATAGTTTACAAAAACAACCAACAGAATACATGCTGGGGGCAGCGAGCAAGTGTCTCATGCTTCCAGCGCCAAGATAGCTTACCCGTGAATTGCTAACACCAACCTGAGCATCGTTGGAATGTGGTACAATGGAAACGCAATGTCAAAATGCATCATCTACACTCAATGGCCATTTTATTAGCCACCCTTTTACACCTGCTCATTAATGCAAAAACGGATCAACAAATCATGTGGCGGCAACTCAATGCTTAAAAGCATGCGGGGAAGTGACAGTAACTCAATGTTGCAACAGTGGAATGCAGAGGCGCATCACTGAATGGATGACATGTTGAATCGTGAAATGGATGGACTGTGGTAGCAGAAGACCACAGGTGTCCACACAGTGGTCACTGTCTAAGGGTGCAGGAGTAACTGAATAAAGTAGCCATAGGGTGTATTTATCACATGTACATTAAGACATACATTGAGATCCGCCATTTTGCATCAGTTCAAATCGTGGTTTATGAGATCTAAAGTACATTTCTATTTCAAGAGAGGACACTTCAAGAGTCTTATAACAGCGGACCACAGCTGTCCTTGTATTCTTGAGCGGCTATATCTTTTGCCCAACAGGAATGGGGAGAAGAGAGAATGACCCATGTGGTAGGGTTCCCTGGTTATGTTAGTAGCTTTAAAGGCCTCCAGGTTAATTGACCACTGTCAATAGCCATTAGTTGGTAGGTGACTGGGAGAATCAAGGGGGAGTTGAGGTGATACTGGGGAGTAATGCACGCAAAATATTGAAGGCATTTAGCAGGTCAGGCAGCATCTATGGAGAAGAATAAGCAGTCAACATTTCACGCCAAGACCCTTCACTAGGATGGCATAGTGAGGGAGCAAAAGCCAGAAGAAGAAGCTGAGAGGAGGGGGTGGAGTGGATGGTGGGTAGATGTGTGAAGGGAGATGATCGAAGTAGCTTGGAGGTGACAGGTGGGCGAGATCTCTTCAATGTCCCTACTGTATCTCCCTTTACCACCAGTGCTGACAGTGTGTTCCACGTACTTGGACTTGAGTGGAACACAGAGCCAGGACGTGGACTCGAGTGTTACACAGAGATGACAAAACGAACAACAACAGACAATATGAATCTTGACACGGAGAAGCTCATGAAGCGGCAAACGGCCAGCAAATCACTTAGCTGGACACGAAAGAGACAGAATTCCCAACTCGGAGTAGGGGCAAATGGCCGGAACTACTCAGCTGGAAACGAGACGACTAAACTAAACAACGACAGACCACTCGCATCCCGGCTTGGAGCAGTGGCAAAACGGCCGGCAACACTCAGCTGGACACGAGGTTCTCTACACGACCCAGGAACTGTGGATCACAGGCTCTCAACTTCCCCCACCCTCGGCAGCTCGGAACGAGTCTAGCCACCCTGCTGAGGTGACGAACCAGCAGCGAGTGGTTTTATGAGTAAGCTGGCTATTTTATGCTGCTGGTTCGAATGAGGATCAGGTGCCCTAATTAAAGAGCCCAATGGAACATGGGGAAATAGAAATTAACTGAAATGAGCAGTTAATGGACCGGAACATGAAACATGGCTGATCTGCCAATGGACTCAACTCCACCATCCTGCATTTCCCCTATCCCCTTTAATTCCCCTACTACGTGAAAATCTATCCAACCGTGCCTTAAATATATTTACTGGTTAAACTGCTTGAAATAATGTATATGTTGTGTTGGCCTTCATTAATTGGGGGATTGAGCTTAAAAGACATCAGGTATAGTGGCAATGCTATAAAACCCTGGTTACACGAGACATAGAGCATTGCATTCAATTCTGCTTATCTCATTATATGAAGAATGTGAAAACTTTATAGAGGGCACAGAGGAGACTCTCATGTTCAACTAAAAGGAAACATTTGTTCAGCTTGATCAAATGGACAATCATTGGATAAAGAGCTCGAAGGTCAATTAACAATTGAAGAGAACGATGGATCTTGAGTAAAATGAGAGAGTTGGTCCTTACAATGGTCAGTGCGGTGTGACATTCTCAATAGGAGAAATCTCAGTGTTGTTTTTGAGCCCTGCCCCAAACTCAGGTCGTCACCAGCTGGGGTTCAGGTGAGATATTCTTTGCTTCAATGACCTTCTAGAGGTCTATTGATCTTATAGAGAGCTAGAGAATCATGAGAGGCACAGAAAGAGTAGATCACACAATCATTTTCTCAAGGAATGCCACGCCTAATGAATCTTTGAGTCTTGAATGCTGTCTACTTGGACCTTAGCTAGCAAGGCTTTCAACAAGGCTCCATAAAGCTGGTCCCCATGGAATCCAGGGAGAGATAGTGAGGAGGAATCAACATTGGCTTGAGGTAGGAAGCAGAGGTGGTGTTTGAATGAAGTATGGTGACTCGTGTCATGTCACAAGGATCAGTATCAGGGCCCTTTTTATTTATATCAGTCATATAGATGCAAGTGCACAATTAAGTTTGTGAAGAGCAGAAAATTAGGAGATGCTAATGATAGGAGAGAAGGTTAGTGTAGATTATAGGAGAATCTTTATCAGTTAGGAAAGTGGAAAGAGGAATGGCAAATGGATTTCAATACATCTAAGTGTGTGATGATGAATTTTGTAAAGTCAAGCCACCATTGGACTTATACTGTGAATGATATGGTGCTAGTGTGCGTAATGCTACAGCGTGACCAAGAAAGGAAAGTGCATAGTTCATCGAAAACAGTGACAGGGGTTTTAATTATGTAGCCCATTAACTGATTTATTTCTATCAATGGAACTTCCTTAATCTTAACTTTAAAAGTAATATATTTTTCAGATGTGCCATCTTTTTGTCTTCGCATTCATTACTGCTCACTTACTTCTTAGCTCTTTATTTAGTTTGCTTAGTATTTGTATGTTTGTTTGTACTTCACAATAAATGATCATTAGAATTAAGGCTGTTCATCTTTCCTGAATCATGGAAGAACCCAAAGGATTAGAAAATAAACTGAGTTCCAGTAGTGGACAATGGTGAGACTGGTTCAATCTGACAGGAATGTGACAGCTATTCATCAGCTGATGTGTACTGTTATGTATTGAGTTGCTGCCACACGATTGGCTGATTAGGCATTTGTATTAACAAGCAGGTGTACAAGTGTAAAATGGCCACCAAGCATAACTCTTCTGCCTTCATTGATCCACAGAATTACTTTATCAAATTTATTCCAAGTTCCATGGAGTCCCAGGAGAGAAAGCTTTCCGTTTGTGTTTTGCTGGTTGATATTCGAATTTGATATCTGTGTAGTTGACGTTGTCCACATCAGTAACAGAGTGTAATGCTCCAGATTTCCCTGTATATTCCACTTTTGCACACACAATTCCATTTTCATTGTTAGCCAACTGGGCAGCTGCCTCATTGTTTTGAACATGGTGTAGATCTGCATAAGTGACATTTTTTTCAATCGTGGCCATTTCCTGAAAAAAATCCAAGTTCTATTTTATGACTGATGGATGTGAAAGTTGAGGGTGTGAAAAGTCACAGGGGGAAGGTAGCAGAATTGTGTGAGGGGGAAATATAACAGCCATGATTGAAGGATGCGGCAATCTTGATGGACCAAATGGGCTAATTCAGCTCCTAATCCATACGGTCTTAAGGTCTTAAGTTCCTGGAGATTTTTTTATTAACTATCTTATGTTAATATCTCGCTCTATTCTCATTTGTAAGTGGAAACACCTTCTTTATTCTGTAACACAATCTGATACTCTTGCAGACAACTACCAAATCACCCTCAGTTTTCACCATTTAATTAAACCCTGATCATTTCAATCAGCTTGCAGAAAGTAAATTTACTGAATGTTTAATAACAGCTTTTGACTCAGTGGCCGTGATCCTCAGTGAGGACCCGCTACTAAATGTACAACAACAGCATGTTGCTTCACAGCACCAAGACACTAAACTGGTCCCAGGTGTTTCACAGAAGTTCAGCGAGAGAAGCGCTTAAAAAGGAACTTGGAAGTTATTTGGGCAAATTACAATATTATTACAAATCTTTAACAATCTCCACCATTTAGTTATATTTGGAACAGTGAAAGGCAACTGATAAAATTGAGGGAAAAAATGGAAGCTCTTTGATTATATTGATCTTAATTAATCAGTTAGGAAAAAGATATATCAATTCAGATAATAATTAAGAAGGTAATATACAACAAGCAAGCTGAAAACTGTGGAATGTATCACTAACAATGATTATTCATAACAGACTGAAGAGACATTAGACTATTCATACTGGTGTCAGGATTGAGGGGTAGAGTGAGAAAGTGGGTGGGTGAGGTCAGCACAGAACAGATATTTACCTATTTTGAGATACAGCATGGAAACAGGCCATTCTGGCCCAACGAGACCGCATCACCCAATTAAATACATGCGACCAAATTAACATAGTAATGTCTTTGGAATGCGGAAGGAAATGGAAGCACCCAGACCCACAGAGTCCTGGGGAGAACAGACAAACTACTTACAGACAGGAACGGAAGTGAACCCAGGTCACTTGCACTGTAATAGCGTCACACTAATTGCTATACTACCATGTCATCCTCAATATATTATTCTGAATAAATCTGTCCTATTTTTTCTGATTTCACATCAGAGTTTGAGTCTCAGAGGGAATATACAAAATGTAAACTGAAAAGTCGTTGAACCCAAAGACAGATTTAAACATTTAGATGCTTCATCAGCTCAAAATGTTGACTACTTCTTTCTATAGATGCTGCCTGGCCTGCTGAGTACTTCCATTATTTTAAGTGTGTTGCTTAGAAAGGACCAATCTCACTTTTGACCCTTCAGAAATGATAATAAGGACTGGACACACTTTGAAGAATAGTTACGTAAAATATTATGCATAGACTTAAAGAAAAGCTGAATAAGCATAAGGGAAAGTGATAAATAACTGGAAGCATATGCTGATGGGATTCAATGAGAGGAGTGTTCAGAGGTTTGTAAAAAAACTTTCTCCTTTGGCTCTTGTTATATCCTTCAATGCTCTTCCTTTCCATTTAAACCAAATCTCTATAGAAAATAATATTGTGACCATTCACATTATCAATTCCCCTTGTGACCTTCATAAACTCACCCCTCAGCATCCTACCTTCCATGAAAAAAAATCTCAGCCTATCCTGCCTCTCCTACTGACTCAACACTTACAGTCCTGGTAACACATTTTGTATTATTTCCAGTTCAAGGACATCCTTCCTACAGCTTGGAGACCAGGTCTACACACAATCCTCCAAATGTAGCCTCACCAATGACATGTACAGCTGGAATATGGTGTCCCAGTAACTGTACTCTATGTTCCAAACAATTAAGGCAAGTGTGTCAAATGGCTTTTTCTCCACCGTGTTTAACGATGTCACCACTTTTGAAAAGCTTTGTACTTTTAACAGTTAATGAATACTTTAAGGTACTTAATGAATACTTTACTTCAGCGTCCACTACGAAAAAGATCTTAGTGATTGTAGTGATGACTTGCAGTGGACCGAAAAGCTTGAGCATGTAGATATTAAGAAAGAGGATGTGGTGGAGATTTAAGAAAGCATTAAGTTGGATAAGTCACTAAAACCAGATGATATCAACACGAGGTTAATTCCTGGGATGTCCAGACTGTCTTACATAGAGAGGTTAAAGAGACTGGGCTCGTACATATAAGATTATTAAGGGATTGGAGAAGTTAGAGGCAGGAAATATGTTCCAGATGCTAGGAGAGTCCAGTACCAGAGGGCATGGTTTGAGAATATGGGGTAGGTCATTTAGGACAGAGTTAAGGAAAAACTTCTTCTCCCAGAGAGTTGTGGGGGACTGGAATGCACTGCCTCGGAAGGCAGTGGAGGCCAATTCTCCGGATGTTTTCAAGAAGGAGCTAGATAGGTAACTTATGGATAGGAGAATCAAGGGATATGGGGACAAGGCAGGAACTGGGTATTGATAGTAGATGATCAGCCATGATCTCAGAATGGCGGTGCAGGCTCGAAGGGCCAAATGGTCTACTTCTGTACCCATTGTCTATTGTCTATTGAGATGTAATGCAGACTACTATGGGAAGCAAGGGAGGAGTTTGCTGAGCTTCTGGCGATGATCTTTGCATCATCATTTGGGACGGGAGAGGTTCCGGAAAATTGGAGGGTTGCGGATGCTGTTCCCTTATTCAAGAAAGGGAGTAGAGATAGCCCAGGAAATTATAGACCAGTGAGTCTTACTTCAGTGGTTGATAAGTTGATGGAGAATATCCTGAGAGGCAGGATTTATGAACATTTGGAGCGATATAATATGATTGGGAATAGTCAGCATGACTTTGCAAAGGGCAGGTCGTGCCTCATGATCCTGATTGAATTTTTTGAGGATGTGACTAAACATATTGATGAAGAAAGAGCAGTAGATGTAGTGTATATGGATTTCAGTAACGCATTTGATAAGGCACCTCATGCAAGGCTGATTGAGAAAGTAAAGAGGCATGGGATCCAAGGAAATATTGCTTTGTGGATCCAAAACCAGCTTGCCCACAGAAGGCAAAGAGTGGTTGTAGACAGGTCATATTCTGCATGGAGGTCGGTGACCAGTGGTGTGCCTCAGGGATCTGTTCTGGGACACTTACTCTTTGTGATTTTTATAAATGACCTGGATGGGGAAATGAAGGGAGGGGTTAGTAAGTTGGCTGATGACACAAAAGTTGGTGGTGCTGTGGATAGTGTGGAGGGCTGTCAGAGGTTACAGTGGGACATTGATAGGATGCAAAACTGGGCTGAGAAATGGCAGATCAAGTTCATCCAGATAAGTGTGATGTGTTTCATTTTGGAAGCTCAAATATGATGACAGGATATAGTATTAATGGTAAGACTCATCGCATTGTGCAGGATCAGAGGGATCTTAGGGTCAAAGTCCATAGGAGGCTCAAGCATCTGCATAGGGTGACTCTGTGGTTAAGAAGGCACAGGGTGTATTGGCCTTCATCAATCGTGGAATTGAATTTAGGAGCCGAGTGGTATTGTTGCAGCTATATAGTACCTGGTCAGAGCCCACTTGGTGTACTGTGCTCAGTTCTGGTCGCCTCACTACAGAAAGGGTGGAAGCCATAGAAAGGGTGCAGAGGAGATTTACAAGGATGTTGCCTGGATTGGGGAGCATGCCTTATGAACACAGTTTGAGTTAACTTGGCCTTTTCCCCATGGAGCGACCGAGGATAAGAGGTGACCTGATAGAGGTGTATAAGATGACGAGAAGCATTGATCATGTGGGTAGTCAAATGTTCTTTCCCAGGGCCGAAATGGCTGCTACAAGATGGCATAGGTTTAAGGTGCTTGGGAGTAGAAACAGAGAAGATGTTAGGGGTAAGTTTTTTACGCAGAGAGTGGTGAGTGTGTGCAATGGGCTGCCGGCAACGGTGGTGGAGGTGGATATGACAGGGTCTTTTAAGAGACTTTTGGATTGGTATAAGGAGCTTAGAAAAATAGAGGGCTATGGGCAACACTAGTAATTTCTAAGGTAGGGAGATGTTTGACACAACTTTGCGGACTGAAGGGCCTGTATTGTGCTGTAGGTTTTCTATGTTTCTAGGTCTGATTGTTTTCACGACGCTTCGCAGGCCCTGCCGTTTACAGTGCAATGCTGTCCTAGCTTAACTTCTGAAAAGTAATGCTTCACTATTGTCCAGGTTAAATTTCCCATCCATCTTCCAGCCTACGTTTCCTGTTAAAAAATACTGTTGTATAATTAGATAAGTTTCTTCATAATTTTCATTTCACCTACTAACTTATTAACTTGCCTGTTACATTCTTATCCAAATTGTTAATATAGATAATAAGCAACAGTGGACCCAGCAGCGATCATGGTGGCATATCACTGCTCACAGGCCTCCAGGATGAAAACGACCCTCCAGCACGACTTTCTTATTCCTACCGCTAATCCAGATTTGCACGTGGTTGGGTATCTCACAACGGACCCTCTGTGAAAATGTTGTACAACACAGGGACCTGGTAGTACAAATGGATAATTCCCAGAAAGTAAAGACACGGAGACTGGGTGTTGAAGAAGTCATTTGTCTTCTTACATTCATTCTTCAAGGCAATGACTTCAGGAGTTACGATGTCATTTTTCAGTTCACAAGAGACTGGTGTGACAGCACTTGGAATACTGTGTGTAGTCCTGGGACCTGGTGTGCATAAGGTGTAGTTAAGCTGGGAAGGATACAGGAAAGATTCACAAGGGTGTTACAGATACTGGAGAGGTTTGATGTATAAAGAGAGATCAGATAGGCCAGTCCTGTAGTCAATCCTGTAGTTTCTATTGCTCAGAGAATCATAGAGCACAGTAAATGGACAGTCTAATGAGAAGACATTTCTACCTTACCTGTCTCATCCCCATGGTCTCCCTGACCCTTGACCCTGCACACCTTTGCTGAGATTCTCAGTTGCTAACTTCCCAATATCCCCATTCACCTGGTTAGATCTTTCAATGTTAGTCGAAGTCTGATCTATCCAGATTCATGCTGTGTGATTCGCTGGGGCAGATGAAGTCTGAGGAGAGCTTCAGTACAAATGATAACAATTCTCATGTGTCACACATGTTGCTCAAGTAATACAGAACCAGAATCAGAATCAGGTTTAATATCACCGGCACACTGTTTGTCATGAAATTAGCTGTAGTGTTCCTAAATGGGAATATTCAATGATTCCCATTTAAGCTGTACACAAACTCACATCTTACTGACTCTATCTGGAAGATTAATTAAACAATGTTAATTGTTCAACCTTGATTTCATTGAAAACACAAGAAAATATGCACATGCCGGACATTCAAACGAACACATGGAAAATGCTGGAAGACCTCAGAAGGTCAGGTGGCATCTTTGGAAATGAATAGATAGACAACGTTTCTACCCTCGAACCTTCTTCGAGACTGAGAAAGTTAAAAGTTGGGCTGCTGAAAGAGGTGGTATCTGGAAGGTGATATGTGAAGCCAGCGAGGTGGGAAAGGTCAAGGGCAGCAAAGATAGGAATCTGATAGGTGAGGAGAGTGAACTATAGGAGAACTGAAAGGAGGAGGGACCTATGGGGAAGTAATAGTCAGGTGAGAAGAGGTATAACAAGTACCTCGGCCTGTAAACGTGTGGATCTATTCATTTCCATAGGTTCTGCCTGACCTGCTGAGTTCCTCCAGTACTTTGTAAGTGTTGCTTTTGATTTCACTGTAGTACAAGCGTTGGGGTGATCTAAGAATGTAACTGATTAACGGATGATGGGGGTCCTGAGCATGTTGGATGATGGGGCTCCTTGATGATGGATCCTGCTTTCCTGTGGCAACACTTCTTTGCAGATGTGCTCACTGGAAGGGAGGGCTTTACCATTCAACTGATCAGACTTAATCAATTTCCATATAGACTGTCTCTGAGTACTGACTCAATCTGCATTTTACAGATGCCTATATGTCAATGTTGCCCTTAAATCAGAAAACACATAAATATTACTCAATGTGCTATCAATATCTCTGTGCTGCTGTAATGAAAGACATCAACTACATGTAAAACCGAGAAGAAAGACTAATTCTGAAAAACGGAGAGAAAGAAAACATTTTAAAGAAAACATGTTATTTGTAGGAAAATAGAGCATAGAACAGTACAGTAGAGATGTGCCCTTCGACAAGATTCAAAACATCTTAAAAACAAATTACAAAAAAACAATTAAACGTTGGATGTTGAAAATGGTGTGAATCTGCAAATAGAAGGTACTACTTTTCTCAAAGTTGACATGTAACTGTAAATTCTGGATGCATAATTAGCCTCCGAGCTGCTGCATGAAGGGAGTTGTTTGCAAATGTGAGAATCAACACTGCACAATAACACAGTGCAAAATATTAAACGATCGTTGGAATCAGATAATGATGTGGTTTTGCATAAATTTCTGCACAAGGTGGATGAGGGAGAGAAGAAATAAGACCAAAGGCCACCTTTATATGCCAGAAGTTTCAACATGGAAGAAAAGTGTTATGTACACACCAATTTTGGGCTTAATTCAGTTGTATGCCTTTCACGGTGAAGATTCATAGACCGGTGAGCAATAATTTGCTGCTCACTCATTATATTCAGCACCCAGCTTTTATTTCCATTACTTGTTGTCCTTTAGGACTTCTGTACAGGGAGTGGAAATGCTCATGCTGTCTCTTTCTCACTCCATTTCTACAAAATGTGTTCAAAAAGTTCAGTAATCATACACCTTATCAAAATTGAAAAGCATTGTGGTAAATTATTATTAAGGTACGTATATGTCACCAAATAATATCCTGAGATTCATTTTCTTAAATTTCTTCAAAGAATTACAATAGAATCAATGAAACACTACACACAAGGTCTGACAAACTGCCAATCTGCAAAGGAAGGCAAATGGTGCAAATACAAAATAAATTAAAGACATAAGTAAGGTTCCCCATGCAAAGCTCATTCCGAAAGTAAGAAGGTGTGGGATCCAAGGAGACCTTGCTTTGCGGATCCAGGATTGACATGCCCAAAGAAGGGAAAGTGTGGTTGTAGATGTTTTGCATTCTGCATGGAGGTCAGTGATCGGTGGTTTCCGTAGGGATCTGTTCTGAGACCCCTCCACTTTGTGATTTTTATGAATGAATTGGATGAAGAAGTACAAGTGTGAGCTAGTAAGCTTGCAGATGACACAAGGAATGGGAGTGCTGTGGATAGTCTGGAGGTTTCTCAGAGGTTAAAGAGGGACGGTGATACAATAGAGAACTGTGCTAAAAAATGGCAGATGGAGTTCAACCCAGATGAGCGTGCAGTGGTTCATTTTGGTAGATCAAATTTGAAGAAAGAATATAGTATTAATGGTAAGACTCTTGGCAGTGTAGAGGATCAGAGAGATGTTGGACACCGTGCCCATAGATCACAAAAAACTGCTGCGCAGGCTGACAGTGTTGATAAGAAAACATTTGGAGTCCTCTGGGAGGATTGAGTGCAAGAGACATGAGGTAATGTTACAGGTATATAAGACCTTAGATAGACCTCCTTGGAGTACTGTGTTCAATTCTGGTCACCCAACTACAGGAAGGATGTGGGTACTATATAATGAGAGCAGAGGAGCTTTACAAGGATGTTGCCTGCATTGCAGAGTGTGCCTTATGAGAATAGATTGAGTGAACTTGTCCTTTTCTCCTTGGAATGACAGAGGATGAGAGGTGACCTGACAGAGGTGATGAGAGGCATCGATCATGTGGATAGCAAAAAGCTTTTTCCCACAGCTGAAATAGCTGACACAATGGGGTATAGTTTTAAGCTTCTTGGAAGTAGGTACAGAGGGGATGTCAGGGTTAAGTTTTTCACACATTGCTTGGTGGCTGCATAGAATTCACTGCCAGCGATGATGGGGAAGGCGGATACAACAGATACTTGGAGTTTACAAAAACAGTGGGCTAAGCAGTAGGGTAATTCTAGGCAGTTTCTAGAGTAGGTTAAATGGTCAGCACAGCATTTTGGGCAGAAGGTCCAGTAATGTGCTGTAGAGTACTACGTTCTATGTAGGTATTGGGACAAGAGTTATGGGGACCTTTAAAGTGAATCATGGGTTGTGTTCAGTGAGCAGTTCAATATTGGGGTGGGTGAAGTTATCCAAACTGGTTCAGGAGCCTGATGGCTGAACTATTCCTGAACCAGGTATTGTTTGATCTACGGCTCCTTTAACTCCTTCCTGATGGCAGCAGTGAGAAGATATCGTGTCGTGTTGATGGGGGTCCTCGATGATAGTTCTTGCTTTCTTGTGACAGGGCTCATTTGTAGATGTGCTCATTGGAAGGGAGGGCTTTACTCATCAACTGATCAGTATTAAACAGTCTTCTTACAGACAGTTTCTGAGCAAAGAATGGATTCTGTTTCTACAGAAGCTTGTAAGTCCAAATTGCCCATAAATCAGATAACACACAAATAACACTCAATATGTTATCCACTCCTCCACGGTATTGTAGTGATTGACATCAACTGCATATAAAACGAAGAAAGAGTAATTCTGAAAAGCGGAGGGAAATTAAACTAGTTCTGTTATTTGTAGGAACATACAACATAGAACAGTACAGCACAGTACAGGCCCTTCGGCCCACAGTGTGGTGCTAATCTATTGTCCATCATCAATCTAATCCTTCCATCCTACACAGCATATAACCCTGTATTTTCGTACATACATGTACGTGCCTATCGAAACACCTTGAAATGTCTCTGTTGTATCAGTCCCTACCACCATGCCTGCAGTGCATTCCAGGGACACATCACTCACTGTGTAAAAAAAAATCTACCTTTTACATCTCCCCTATACTTCCTTTCACTCAACTTAAAGAGACACCCTCTGGTATTGGATATTGTCAGCATGAGAAGAGGTGCTAGTTGTCCACTTAATCAATGCCTTATACTACACAATACTCCAAGTGTATTCAAACCAGAGCTTTATAGAGCTATACCTCATAGCTCTTGAACTCTGTCTCCTGAATGAGTGACGTTCAGCACATTCTCCACTTTTTCTCACACCCTTTCAGCTTGTACAGAAACTTAGAGGAATCTACAGACCTGGACCCCAATATCCCTCTGTTCCTCCACATTTCTCAGAGTCCTGCCATTAACCTTGTAATCTTCCTTCAAGTTCCATCACCCAGAGTGTATCATTTCACATTTTTCAGTGATAAACTCCAACTACCACTTCTCCACCCCACTACTGCATCCTGCAAATATCCTCTTGTAACTTACAACAACCTTCTGTACCATCCAAAGCACTGACAATCTTTGTGTCTTATGTAAACATATGTTCATGCATTGCACTTTTGAATTCAGTTACATTACAGAAGCTTGTTCATATGTAGAAGTGTCCATAAATCAGGACCCTATCATCTTTTCTGGTACAGTATTGGGCTCCTCATCTTAAAAGAGATGTGCTTGCATTCGAGAGGGTCCAGAGGAGGTTCACAAGGATGATTCCAGGAATGAGAGTGTTATCATATGAGGAACATTTGATGGATCTGGGTCCGTACTTGCTGGAGTTCAGAAGAATGAGGGCGACCTCATTGAAACTTTTTGAATGGTGGGAGTGTCTGGGACAAGAGAGCACAGCCTTAGAATACAAGGGAGCCCTTTCAAAATAGAGCTGCAGAGAAATTTCTTTAACCGGAGGTTGCAGAAGCTGAGAAATTTGTAGCCACGTGTAGCTGTGGGGGCCAGGTCATTGGATCTACTTAAGGCAGAGATTGATAGCTTCTGAACTGGACATGGCATCAAAGGTTACGGGGTGAAGGCGGGTACTGGGGTTGAGGAGGGAGAAAAAAGCATCAGCCATGATTGAATGGTGGAACAGACTCGATGGGCCAGATGGCCTAATTCTGCTCCTTTGTCTTATTGTCTTATGGTCTTTATCTTACACATCATTCCTCCAACCTGATCTGCTTTTTAAACCAATTTCTCCATTTTTAATCCAGATCTGAGGAGGAGTTTCTGACCTTAAACCGGGTTCAAGGAAGGGTCTCAGCCTGAAACCTCCACTGCTTATTCCTTTGCACAGATGCTGCCTGATCTGCTGAGTTCCTCCAGCATTTGTGTGTGTTCAATCAGCATGTAGGAGGAAGATTGAAAATCTGGCTGAATGTTGACATAACAACTATCACTCAACTTCAGCAACAGCTGCTTATTGTCTACAGGAGGAGGCATCCAGAGGTCCATCAGGGAATCAGAAGTGGAAAGTGTCCATAACTTTTAATTTGTTGGTGATATCATTTTAGAGGATCTGTCCTGGGTCCAGCATATAACTGCCATTACATAGAAAGCATGGCAGCACATTACTTGCTTAGCATTTTGTGAAGATCAAAATGTCATCTAAAACTTTGATGAAGTTCTGTGGATGCACAGTGCTTCCTGGTTGCATCATGGCATGGTATGAAAACACTATTGCTCTTGATTGGAAAAAGCTAAAATAGTAGCGGATGCAGCCCAGTCCATCACAGATAAATCCCTCCTCATTGTTAAGCACATTGTCGCACTAAAAACATCATCCATCATCCAGGCTATGCTCTCTTCTCCCAGTTGCCGTCAGGAAGCAGGTACAGGAGCCCGTGTCCCACACAACCAGGCTCAGGAACAGATATTACCACTCACCCATAAGGCAACTGAACCAGAGTCGATCACTTCACCAATCACTGAGCTGATTCCACAACCTGTGGACTTACTTTCAAACTCTCTACAACTCATGTTCTCAAATATTATTTTGTACTTATTTACCTATTCTTATTATTATTTTGTTTTTCTTTTGGTATTTCCAATTTTTTTCTTTTACACATTTGTTGTTCTTCTGCCTTTGTCCGTCTGTAGTTTTTCATTGATTCTATTGTGTTTTTTTGTATTTACACTGAATCCCAAAAGTAAATGAATGTCAGGACAACAGTTGGAGCCATACACAGTATTTACTTTCATAATAAATTTAAGCCTCTTTCAGAGAATGAAGAAATAATTTGATCAATATAAAATAACAATTAATTTAAATTGCAAATATTTCCAATCAAGTGTCTTAAGATGAATGAACAATAGATTAAAATTTGGGTGTTGAATAAAATGGATGGATACAGCTTGTTGCAGTTTGCAATGGTCAGTGGGGTGTGAATCTGCAAATAGAAGGTCCTACTTTTCTCAGAGTTGACATGTAACTGTAACCCGTGGATGCACAATTAGCCTCAGAGCTACTATTTGAAGAGTACTTGTAAATGTGAGAATCATCACTACATGATAACAAAGTTAGAAATATTCAAAGGTTTTTTGTAATCAGATAATAATGTGGTTTCGCATAAATTTCTTCACACTATGGAAAAGGGAGAGAGTAAATATCACTTAAGGCTGCCATTACATTAAAAACAGGTCAATATTATGCAGCAATTTACAACATGGAATAAAACTGCTATCTACACACCAATTTTCAGGTTAATTTAGTTGTGTGTATTTCTATTTGCAGATTCATGCCCCGAGGGCCAATAATTTGCAGCTCACTCATTCTATGCAACACCCAACTTTTAAGGCCAATGCTCGTTCTACTTTCAGAACTTTGTACAGTAACCGGAAATGTTCATGCAGTGTCTCCTTCTCACTCCAGTTCTACACATTTTTTTACAAAAGTTCAGAAATCATTCACCTTATCAAAGTTAAAAAACTTTGCAAACAGTGCAAATATAAATAAAATTAAAGACATAAGTAAGGTTCCCCATGCAAAGCTCATTCTGAAACTAAGAAGGTGTGCGATCCAATGAGACCTTGCTTTGTGGATCCAGAATAGACATGCCCAAAGAAGAGAAAGTGTGGTTGTAGATGTTTTGCATTCTGCACGGAGGTCAATGACCAGTGGTTTCTGTAGGGATCTGTTCTGAGACCCCTCCTCTTTGTGATGTTTATAAATGAACTGGATGAAGAAGTAGAAGTGTGAGCTAGTAAGCTTGCTGATGACGCAAGGATTGAAAGTGCTGTGGATAGTCTGGAGTGTTCTCAGAGGTTACAGAGGGACATTGATACAATACAGAACTGCGCTAAGGAATGGCAGATGGAGTTCAGCCCAGATGAGTGTGCAGTGGTTCATTTTGGTAGATCAAATTTGAAGGCAGAATATATTATTAATGGTAAAAATCTTGGCAGTGTAGAAGATCAGAGAAATCTTGGACTCGGTGCCCATAGATCACAAAAAACTGCTGCGCATGCTGACACTGTTGATAGACAACGTATGGAGTCCACTGTGGGATTGAGTGCAAGAGCCACGAGGTAATGTTACAGGTATATAAGACCTTAGATTGACCTCCTTGGAGTACTGTGTTCAATTCTGGTCACCCAACTACAGGAAGGATGTGGGTACTATATAATGAGAGCAGAGGAGCTTTTCAAGGATGTTGCCTGCATTGCAGAGTGTGCCTTATGAGAATAGATTGAGTGAACTTGTCCTTTTCTCCTTGGAGCAACAGAGGATGGGAAGTGACCTGACAGAGGTGATGAGAGGCATCGATCATGTGGATAGCCAGAAGCTTTTTCCCACAGCTGAAATAGCTGACACAATGGGATATAGTTTAAGCTTCTTGAAACTAGGTACAGAGGGGATGTCAGGGTTAAGTCTTTCGCACATTGCTTGGTGGGTGCATAGAATTCACTGCCAGCGATGATGGGGAAGGCGGATACAACAGATACTTGGAGTTTACAAAAACAGTGGGCTAAGCAGTAGGGTAATTCTAGGCAGTTTCTAGAGTAGGTTAAATGGTCAGCACAGCATTTTGGGCAGAAGGTCCAGTAATGTGCTGTAGAGTACTACGTTCTATGTAGGTATTGGGACAAGAGTTATGGGGACCTTTAAAGTGAATCATGGGTTGTGTTCAGTGAGCAGTTCAATATTGGGGTGGGTGAAGTTATCCAAACTGGTTCAGGAGCCTGATGGCTGAACTATTCCTGAACCAGGTATTGTTTGATCTACGGCTCCTTTAACTCCTTCCTGATGGCAGCAGTGAGAAGATATCGTGTCGTGTTGATGGGGGTCCTCGATGATAGTTCTTGCTTTCTTGTGACAGGGCTCATTTGTAGATGTGCTCATTGGAAGGGAGGGCTTTACTCATCAACTGATCAGTATTAAACAGTCTTCTTACAGACAGTTTCTGAGCAAAGAATGGATTCTGTTTCTACAGAAGCTTGTAAGTCCAAATTGCCCATAAATCAGATAACACACAAATAACACTCAATATGTTATCCACTCCTCCACGGTATTGTAGTGATTGACATCAACTGCATATAAAACGAAGAAAGAGTAATTCTGAAAAGCGGAGGGAAATTAAACTAGTTCTGTTATTTGTAGGAACATACAACATAGAACAGTACAGCACAGTACAGGCCCTTCGGCCCACAGTGTGGTGCTAATCTATTGTCCATCATCAATCTAATCCTTCCATCCTACACAGCATATAACCCTGTATTTTTGTACATACATGTATGTGTCCATAAATCAGGAACCTATCATCTTTTCTGGTACAGTTTTGCATTCCTCATCTTAAAAGAGATGTGCTTGCATTCGAGAGGGTCCAGAGGAGGTTCACAAGGATGATTCCAGGAATGAGAGTGTTATCATATGAGGAACATTTGATGGATCTGGGTCCGTACTTGCTGGAATTCGGAAGAATGAGGGGGGATCTCCTTGAAACCCTTTGAATATTGAAAGGCTTAGACAGAGTAGGTATGGAAAGGATGTTTCCCATGGTGGGAGTGTCTAGGACAAGAGGGCACAGCCTCAGAGTGTAGGGGAGAACTTTCAAAACAGAGCTGCAGAGAAATTTCTTTAACCTGAGAGTGGTGAATTTGTTGAATTTGTTGCCACGTGTAGCTGTGGGGGCCAGGTCATTGGATTTACTTAAGGCAGGGACTGATAGCTTCTGAACTGGACATGGCATCAAAGGAGGAGGGGGAAAAAAGCATCAGACATGATTGAATGGTGGAACAGACTCGATGGGCCAAATTAACTAATTCTGCTCCTTTGTCTTATTGTCTTGTGGTCTTTATCTTCCACATCATTCCTCCAACCAGATCTGCTTTTTAAACCAATTCCTCCATTTTTAATCCAGATCTGAGGAGGAGTTTCTGACCTTAAACCGGGTTCAAGGAAGGGTCTCAGCCTGAAATATCCACTGCTTATTCCTTTGCACAGATGCTGCCTGATCTGTTGAGTTCCTCCAGCATTTGTGTGTGTTCAATCAGCATGTAGGAGGAAGATTGAAAATCTGGCTGAATGCTGACATAACAACAATCTCTCACTCAACTTCTGCAACAGTTGATTATTGACTACAGGAGGATGCATCCAGAGGTCCATGAGGGAGAACTCATCAGGGATTCAGAGGTGGACAGAGTCTATAACTTTTAATTTGTTGGTGTTATCATTTTCGAGGATTTGTCCTGGTTCCAGCATATAACTGCCATTACATAGAAAGCATGGCAGCACGTAATTTGCTTAGCATTTTGTGAAGGTCAAAATGTCATCGAAAACTTTGATGAAGTTCTATGGATGCACAGTGCTTAATGGTTGCATATTGGCATGGGATGAAAACCCCAATGCTCTTAAATGGTAAAAGCTACACAAAGCAGCGGATACAGCCCAGTCCATCACCGATAAACCCCTCCTCATTGTTAAGCACATTGTTCCACCAAAAGCATCATCCGTCATCCAGGCTTTGCTCTCTTCTTCCAGTTGCCGTCAGGGAACAGATACAGGAGCCTGTGTCCCACATGACCAAGTTCAGGAACAGATATTACCCCTCACCCATAAGGCAACTGAACCAGAGTTGATCACTTCACCAATCACTGAGCTGATTCCACAACCTATGGACTCACTTTCAAACTCTATACAACTCATGTTCTCAAATATTATTTTGTACTTATTTACCTATTCTTCTTATTATTTTGTTTTTCTTTTGGTATTTCCAATTTTTCTCTTTGACACATTTTTTGTTGTTCTGCCTTTGTCCATGTGTAGTTTTTCATTGATTCTATTGTGTTTCTTTGTACTTACACTGAATCCCAAAAGTAAATGAATGTCAGGAAAGCAGATGGAGCCATATACAGTATTTACTTTCATAATAAATTTAAGCCTCTTTCTGAGAATGAAGAAATAATTTGATCAACATAAAATAACAACAAATTGAAATTGCATATATTTCCAATCAAGTGTCTTAAGATGAATGAACAATGGATTAAAAGTTGGGTGTTGAATAAAATGGATGCTTACAGCTTGTTGCAGCTTGCAATGGTCAGTGGGGTGTGAATCTGCAAATGGAAGGTGCTACTTTTCTCAGAGTTGACAAGTAACTGTAACCCATGGATGTACATTTAGCCTCAGAGCTGCTACTTGAAAGGAGCTTTTTGCAAATGTGAAAATCATCACTACATGATAACATAGTTAGAAATATTCAGCATCTAATGAGATAACACATTCTGGAATTGTGGGTGGTGAAGTATGAATTATATTAATCAATTTTCTAACATTAAAAAAGGAATACCGATTCCTCATAAAACCAGTTTGATCTTCTGAAATAATCTGTGATAGTACTTTTTCTAATCTAATGGCTAAAATTTTTGTAAGAATCTTAGAATCTACATTTAATAGTGATATAGGGCGATAAGATGTACATAAAGTAGGATCTTTATCTTTTTAAGAATTAGAGAGATATTAGCTTCATAAAAAGATTGAGGTAATCTCTTCTTAGCAAACGCATCATTAAAAATTTCACATAACCAAGGAGAGAGCAAAGAAGAAAAAGTTTTAAAAAATTCTACTATATAACCATCAGGACCAGGAGCTTTCCCTGAATTCATTGATGAGATTGCCTCTCCTATTTCCACCATAGAGATAGGAGCATCTAACAGTCTTCATCTATCAGTT
The DNA here is from genome assembly GCF_030144855.1 of Hypanus sabinus. Classification (NCBI taxonomy): domain Eukaryota; kingdom Metazoa; phylum Chordata; class Chondrichthyes; order Myliobatiformes; family Dasyatidae; genus Hypanus; species Hypanus sabinus. Next base: position 14,058,517 of record NC_082730.1, on the reverse strand, counting down.
TAGGAATATTCAAATTGTTAAAAAAAATTATCTATCATGGACTGGTCACCATCAAATTCTGATTGATATAAAGATTTATAAAAATCTTGAGAAGCATTATTAATTTCTTTATGATCAGTAGTTAAATTACCGTCTTGTTTGCGAATTTTAATAATTTGTTGCGTAGTCGAAATAGCTTTTAATTGATCAGCTAACAGTTTGCCAGTTCGATCACTGTGAATATAGCATTGAGCCCTGGTCCTAATTAATTGATTTTCAATTGAAGAAGATAATAGTAAACTATGTTCCATTTGAAGCTCAACTCTCTTCTTATAAAGTTCTTTGGTAGGAGTCACGGAATAAATCTTATCAATTTCCTTGATTTTATCCGCTAATAAAGCAATATCTAAATATCTTTGTTTTCTTTTACCAACAGAATATGAGATAATTTGTCCACGGATAAAAGCCTTAAAAGAGTCCCAAAGTATTCCTCTGTCGATTTCTTCAGTATAGTTTGTTGAGAAAAACAAGTCAATTTGCTGTTTTATGTAGATGATAAATTCTGGGTCTTGAAGCAAAGTAGCGTTAAGCCTCCAAGATCTGATATTATTGGAATAGTCCGAAATCTTAATAGATAACTTCAAAGGTGCATGATCCGAAATAGTAATAGAATCATATTTACAATCAATAACATCCGTTAATAACCGATGATCAATAAGAAAATAGTCAATTCTAGAATAGCTATGATATACATGTGAAAAAAATGAAAATTCTTTATCTTTAGGGTTCAAAAACCGCCATATTTCTGTAATTCCCGAATCAACCATAAAAGAATTAATAAGTAGGGCTGATCTATTCGGAAGAGTACGGATAGGTTTAGATCTATCCATCGAAGGATTCAAACAACAATTAAAATCTCCACCCATTATCAACATATATTCATTTAGATTAGGAAGGGAAGTAAATAAACGTTTAAAAAATTCAGGGCAGTCAAAGTTTGGAGCATAAATATTAACTAGGACAACTTTCCGATTAAAAAGTGAGCCAGTTATCAACAAAAATCTACCCTGTGGGTCAGAAATAATTTCATGATGTATAAACGATATTGAGGGGTCTATAAAAATAGACACACCCCTAATTTTAGCAGTACAATTCGAGCGAAATTGTTGAGCCTTCCAGAATCTAAAAAAACGTTGATTATCCTCCCTCCTGATATGGGTCTCCTGTGCAAAGATAATATTAGCGTTCAGTCTATGGAATACTTTAAATATTTTTTTACATTTAATCGGATGATTTAAACCATTAGTATTCCAGGAGATAAAGTTAACAGATTTATCCATCATGCTAATATTAGTTGTGTGTATCATAAAATGTTAAAAAGACACATAACCCACAATTCAGGAAGGAGGAAAATTGATTCAGGAGCAACCAAGCGGCAGGCGCATAATCTAATACTAACATTACCCCCATTTCAAGATGGCAGCTCTATAAAAAGATTAAAAGAAAACTATATAACACCCAGATTAAGATATAGAGTTGCAAAAAGAAAATATATATCAATCAGAATAAAAAAAACTAATATAATAAAACAATCATTAATAAAAAAAGTATAAACATCAAAATTTGAAAGTGTAATATACCTTTAAAAAAATCCCGTGTTCAAATACAAGATGACGTTTCAAAAGCAAAGACCTATGGGAAGAAGAAACGCCATTTTGAAAAAGCCATATTACTAAATACAAATGTGAGTTCAGCAATCTATTAAAAGACAAAATAGGATTAAAAAAAGGGATGTAATAAACAGTGCAATATATATATAAAAAAAGACCAAAAATCCAAAACATTCGTCCCATTTCTAAGTACAGGCAAACAAATAAATGCTTACAAAAAACAGAATCTTACGGGAAAAAGAAACGACATCTTAAAAAAAAAGTAAATCATTATTGCAAAATATAAACGTATATAACCAAAACAGAAAGAAGAAAAAAAAAGAAGATATTATAAAAATTAAAAGGAACATCTATAAACAATGATGATAGTAAAAAAAAACCAGACCCGTAGATCAAAATAAGAAGTTATAACCCAGCTTCATAGGTTAAAACTTAAAGTAAAAAGATATCCTCTCTCCGAAAAATCTTCCACATAACACATAGTTCAAGTTGCACTAGAAGATCGAAATTCTTCAGCAAATTTCTTCGCTTCTTCCGGAGTGTTAAAGCTTTTGATAGAGTTGAATGGATATACTTATTTAATACATTGAGAAATTTTAATTTTAGTCCTAACTTTATATCATGGATTAAATTAATATATTCTAAACCTGTTGCTTCTGTTCTTACAAATAACTATAGATCCTCTTTTTTTCAATTATCTGGTGGTACGAGACAAGGCTGTCCCTTAAGTCCTTTATTATTTAATATTGCATTAGAACCTTTAGCTATTGCTATTCGTGAATCTTCTAATATTTTTGGTATTACCCGTAATGAGAAGTTATACAAATTATCACTTTATGCTGATGACTTGCTGTTATATATTTCTGACCCTGATAGGTCTATTCCCGCTATTTTATCCTTGTTGGTTCAATTTGGTATTTTTTCTGGTTATAAACTAAACTTAGATAAGAGTGAATTATTTCCTTTAAATGCACAAACTTTATTGAGTGATAGGATACCATTTAAAGTTGTTACTGATAACTTTACCTATTTAGGTATAAAAATTACCAAGAAATATAAAGATTTATTTAGACTGAATTTTTTACCTATGCTTCATCAAATTCATCAACTTGCTACAAGATGGTCTCCTTTATTTTTATCATTAATTGGTCAGATTAATGCTATTAAAATGATGATTTTTCCGAAGTTTTTATACTTATTTCAAGCCTTACCAATTTTTATTTCTAAATCTTTTTTTGATAACATTGATTCAAAAATTTCCTCATTTGTGTGGCAAAATAAAAACCCTAGGTTAAGTAAAAGGCAATTACAAAAATCTAAAAAAGATGGTGGTTTAGCTTTACCTAACTTTAGATTTTATTATTGGGCAAATAATATTCGTAATTTAATGTATTGGAAACTAGATTTGGATTCACCATTGTGCCCACAGTGGGTAAATTTGGAATGTAATGAGGTAAAGGAATATTCTCTATTCTCTGTTCTTGGTTCTTGTCTTCCTGCTGATTTAGTTAACTTTAATAAACAAATATCTAATCCTGTTATTAAACATACATTATGAATTTGGTTTCAATTTCGTAAGTTTTTTACTTTGAAAAGCTTTGTTCTTGATAGCCCTATCTTACTTAATTTCTTTTTCAAACCCTCTTGGACAGATCAAGCTTTTAACATATGGAAAAGGAAAGGTATAAAATGTTTTCGTGATCTTTTCTTTGAAGATACTTTGATGTCATTTGACCAACTTTCCAACAAATTTGAATTACCTAAATCTAATTTTTTCAGATATTTACAAATTAGAAATTTCTTACATAAAGTTTTACCATCTTTTCCTAATTCAACTTTAGTGGATTTTACAGATTTGATTTTTACCTTAAACTCTTGTCAGAAGGGATTAGTAGCTTTTATTTATAATATGATTATGAAGATACAACCAGAAATATCAGTTAGAATTAAACAAGAATGGGAAAAAGAACTTCGATATAATATATCAACAGATAAATGGGAAAAAATTTTGCAAATGGTTAATTCCTCTTCTATATGTGCTAAACGTGCTTTAATACAATTTAAAATTGTACATAGAGCTCATATGTCTAAAGATAAACTTGCTCGATTCTATTCTCATATTAACCCTCAATGTGACAGATGTCATTCAGAAGTGGCCTCATTGACCCATATGTTTTGGTCATGTCCCACTTTACATAACTATTGGAAGGACATATTTACTACCATTTCCTCAATTTGGAATATAGATTTACAACCTCATTTTATTACCGCAATTTTTGGCATACCAAATGAAGATGGTAATCAGTTTTCCCCTTCAATCAGACGAATGATTGCTTTTGTAACATTAATGGCCAGAAGGTCTATATTACAAAACTGGAAAGAAGTAAATCCTCCGACCACGTTCCAGTGGTTTTCTCAAACTATTTCTTATCTGAGCCTGGAAAAAATTAGAAGCACTATTTTTGACTCATCAATTAAATTTGAAGGAACTTGGAGACCGTTTATTCGACATTTTCATTTGAATTAATTTGGCCTTTTCCAGACCTTTCTGCTTATTCATGTTCAGGTATGGAGTTCTAGAGTTTTTTGACACTATCATATACTTGTAAGCTATTATTATTGCCCATGTTAGTTTAGTTTAGTGTTTTATTTTTCTTAATATATACTTTTTTTCACATATTTTCAAATTTTTTCTTCTTTTAATGGTTATTTTTGTTTTTTTTCATATATAATCATATGGACTTGATTGATTAAGGTATTTTTTTCTGTTGATGTTTAATAGGATATTGTTATCTTATTATCAACGTGACTTCAAGTCTATTGTATTCATAATTTACTCATTATTATGTTATGTTTTTTTATATGTATATATGAAAATCAATAAAAAGATTGAAAAAGAAAAAGAAAAAAAAAGAAATATTCAAAGATCCTTTGTAATCAGATAATAATGTGGTTTTACATAAATTTCTTCACACAGTGGAACAGCAAGAGAAGAAATATCACCAAAGGCTGCCTTTACATTAAAAAAACAGGTCAATATTATGCCGCAATTTACAACATGGAATAAAACTGCTATCTACACACCAATTTTCAGGTTAATTTAGTTGTGTGTATTTCTATGTGTAGATTCACACCCTGAGGGTCAATAATTTGCAGCTCACTCATTCTATGCAGCACCCAACTTTTAAGGCCAATGCTCGTTCTACTTTCAGAGCTTTGTACAGTAACCAGAAATGTTCATGCAGTGTCTCCTTTTCACTGCATTTCTACAAATATTTTTACAGAAGGTCAGAAATCATTCACCTTATCAAAATTTAAGAAACTTTATCGTAATTTATTATCAAAGTCACCAAATACTATCCTGAGATTCATTTTCTTATATTTCTTCAAAGAATTACAATAGAATCAATGAAACACTACACACAAGGACAGACAAACGGCCAATCTGCAAAGGAAGGCAAACGGTGCAAATACAAAATAAATTAAAGACATAAGTAAGGTTCCCCATGCAAAGCTCATTCCGAAAGTAAGAATGTGTGGGATCAAAGGAGACCTTGCTTTGCGGATCCAGAATTGACATGCCCAAAAAAGGGAAAGTGTGGTTGTAGATGTTTTGCAGTCTACTTGGGGGTCAGTGACCAGTGGTTTTCTATAGGGATCTGTTCTGAGACCCCTCCTCTTTGTGATTTTTATGAATGAACTGGATGAAGAAGTATAAGTGTGAGCTAGTAAGCTTGCTGATGACACAAGGAATGGGGTGCTGTGGATAGTCTGGAGGGTTCGCAGAGGTTACAGAGGGACGGTAATACAATACAGAACTGTGCTAAAAAATGGCAGATGGAGTTCAACCCAGATGAGCGTGCAGTGGTTCATTTTGGTAGAACAAATTTGAATGCAGAATATAGTATTAATGGTAAGACTCTTGGCAGTGTAGAGGATCAGAGAAATCTTGCACTCCGTGCCCAGAGATCACAAAAAACTGCTACGCAGGTTGACAGTGTTGTTAAGAAGGCGTATGGTGTCAACTGTGGGATTGAGTGCAAGAGCCATGAGGTAATGTTACAGGTATATAAGACCTTAGATTGACCTCCTGGGAGTACTGTGTTCAATTCTGGTCACCCAACTACAGGAAAGATGTGGGTACTATATAATGAGAGCAGAGGAGCTTTTCAAGGATGTTGCCTGCATTGCAGAGAGTGCCTTATGAGAATTGATTGAGTGAACTTGTCCTTTTCTCCTTGGAACAACAGAGGATGAGAGGTGACCTGACAGAGGTGATGAGAGGCATCGATCATGTGGATAGCCAGAAGCTTTTTCCCACAGCTGAAATAGCTGACACAATGGGGTATAGTTTTAAGCTTCTTGAAACTAGGTACAGAGGGGATGTCAGGGTTAAGTTTTTAACACTGGGAGTGGTGGGTGCATAGAATTCATTGTCAGCAATGATGGGGAAGGCGGATACAACAGATACATGGAGCATACAAAAATAAAGAGCTAAGCCGTGGGGTAATTCTAGGCAGTTTCTAGAGTAGGTTAAATGGTCGGCACAACATTGTGGGCAGAAGGTCCTGTAATGTGCTGTAGATTTCTCTGTTCTATGTAAGTAAATAAATAAGATTGGGACATGAGTTATGGGGACCTTTAAAGTGAATCATGGGTTGTGTTCAGTGAGCAGTTCAATATTGGGGTGACTGAAGTTATCCAAACTGATTCAGGAGCCTGATGGCTGAACTATTCCTGAAACAGCTGGTTTCTGATCTATGGCTCCTTTAACTCCTTCCTGATGGCAGCAGTGAGAAGATATCATGTCGGGTTGATGGGGGTCATCAATGATAGTTCCTGCTTTCTTGTGGCAGTGCTCATTTGTAGATGTGCTCATTGGAAGGGAGGGCTTTACCCATCAACTGATCAGTCTTAAACAGTCTTCATACAGACAGTTTCTGAGCAAAGAATGGATTCGGTTTCCACAGAAGCTTGTAAGTCCAACTTGCTCATAAATCAGATAACACACAAACACCACACAATATTTTATCCACTCCTACATGGTATTGGAGTGATTGACATCAACTACATATAAAACTGAGAAGAAAGAGTAATTCTGAAAAGTGGAGGGAAATTAAACTAGTTCTGTTATTTGTAGGAACATAGAACATAGAACAGTACAGCACAGTACAGGCCCTTCGGCCCACAGTTTTGTGCTAATCTATAGTCCATGATCAATCTAATCCTTCCATCCTACTCAGCATATAACCCTGTATTTTTGTACATACATGTATGTGCCTATCGAAACACCTTGAAATGTCTCTGTTGTATCAGTCTCTACCATCATGAATGCAGTGCATTCCAGGGACACATCACTCACTGTGTAAAAAAAAAATCACCCTTTTACATCTCCCCTAAACATCCTTTCACTCAACGTAAAGAGACGCCCTCTGGTATTGGATATTGTCAGCATGAGGAGGTGCTAGTTGTCCTCTTAATCGATGCCTTATACTCCACAATATTCCAAGTGTATTCAAACCAGAGCTTCATAGAACTGTAACATTACCTCATAGCTCTTGAACTCTGTCTCCTGAATGAGTGACGTTCAGCACATTCTCCACTTTTTCTCACACCCTTTCAGCTTGTACAGAAACTTAGAGGAATCTACAGACCTGGACCCCAATATCCCTCTGTTCCTCCACATTCCTCAGAGACCTGCCATTAACCTCGTAATCTTCCTTCAAGTTCAATCACCCAAAGTGTATGACTTCACATTTTTCAGTGATAAACTCCATCTACCACTTCTCCACCCCACTACTGCATCCTATCAATATCCTCTTGTAACTTACAACAACCTTCTGTGCCATCCAAAGCACTGACAATCTTTGTGTCTTACATAAACATGTGTTCATGCATTGCACTTTTGAATTCAGTTACATTACAGAAGCTTGTTCATATGTAGAAGTGTCCATAAATCAGGACCCGATCATCTTTTCTGGTACAGTTTTGGGCTCCTCATCTTAAAAGAGATGTGCTTGCATTCGAGAGGGTCCAGAGGAGGTTCACAAGGATGATTCCAGGAATGAGAGTGTTATCATATGAGGAACATTTGATGGATCTGGGTCCGTACTTGCTGGAATTCGGATGAATGAGGGGGGATCTCATTGAAACCTTTTGAATATTGAAAGGCTTAGACAGAGTAGGTATGGAAAGGATGTTTCCCATGGTGGGAGTGTCTAGGACAAGAGGGCACAGCCTCAGAGTGTAGGGGAGCACTTTCAAAACAGAGCTGCAGAGAAATTTCTTTAAACTGAGAGTGGTGAATTTGTTGAATTTGTTGCCACGTGTAGCTGTGGGGGCCAGGTCATTGGATCTACTTAAGGCAGGGACTGATAGCTTCTGAATTGGAGAGGGCATCAAAGGATACGGGGTGAAGACTGGGAAATGGGGTTGAGGAGGGGAAAAAAAAGCATCAGACATGATTGAATGGTGGAACAGACACGATGGGCCAGATGGCCTAATTCTGCTCCTTTGTCTTATTGTCTTATGGTCTTTATCTTACACATCATTCCTCCAACCAGATCTGCTTTTTAAACCAATTCCTGCATTTTTAATCCAGATCTGAGGAGGAGTTTCTGACCTTAAACCGGGTTCAAGGAAGGGTCTCAGCCTAAAACATCCACTGCTTATTCCTTTGCACAGATGCTGACTGATCTGTTGAGTTCCTCCAGCATTTGTGTGTGTTCAATCAGCATGTCGGAGGAAGGTTCAAAATCTGTCTGAATGCTGACATAACAACTATCTCTCACTCAACTTCTGCAACAGTTGATTATTTGTCTACAGGAGGAGGCATCCAGAGGTCCATGAGGGAGAACTCATCAGGGATTCAGAGGTGGACAGAGTCCATAACATTTAATTCGTTGGTGTTATCATTTTAGAGGATCTGTCCTAGTTCCAGCATATAACTGCCATTACATAGAAAGCATGGCAGCATGTAATTTGCTTAGCCTTTTGTGAAGGTCAAAATGTCATCGAAAACTTTGATGAAGTTCTATGGATGCACAGTGCTTAATGGTTGCATCTTGGCATGGGATGAAAACTCCAATGCTCTTAAATGGTAAAAGCTACACAAAGCAGTGGATACAGCCCAGTGCATCACCGATAAACCCCTCCTCACTGTTAAGCACATTGCTGCACTAAAAGCATCATCCATCATCCAGGCTATGCTCTCTTCTTCTAGTTGCCATCAGGAAACAGATACAGGAGCCTGTGTCCCACATGTCCAGGTTCAGGAACAGATATTACCCCTCACCCATAAGGCAACTGAACCAGAGTTGATCACTTCACCAATCACTGAGCTGATTCCACAACCTATGGACTCACTTTCAAACTCTATACAACTCATGTTCTCAAATATTATTTTGTACTTATTTACCAATTCTTCTTATTATTTTGTTTTTCTTTTGGTATTTCCAATTTTTCTCTTTGACACATTTTTTGTTGTTCTGTCTTTGTCCGTGTGTAGTTTTTCATTGATTCTATTGTGTTTCTTTGTATTTACACTGAATCCCAAAAGTAAATGAATGTCAGGACAGCAGATGGAGCCATATACAGTATTTACTTTCATAATAAATTTAAGCCTCTTTCTGAGAATGAAGAAATAAATTGATCAACATAAAATAACAACAAACTGAAATTGCATATATTTCCAATCAAGTGCCTTAAGATGAATGAACAATGGATTAAAAGTTGGGTGTTGAATTAAATGGATGTTTACAGCTTGATGCAGCTTGCAATGGTCAGTGGGGTGTGAATCTGCAAATGGAAGGTGCTACTTTTCTCAGAGTTGACACGTAACTGTAACCCGTGGATGTACATTTAGCCTCAGAGCTGCTAATTGGAAAGAGCTTTTTGCAAATGTGAAAATTATCACTGCATGATAACATAGTTAGAAATATTCAAAGATCCTTTGTAATCAGATAATAATGTGGTTTCACATGAATTTCTTCACACAGTGGAAGAGTGAGAGAAGAAATATCACCAAAGGCTGCCTTTACATTAAAAACAGGTCAATATTATGCAGCAATTTACAACATGGAATAAAACTGCTATCTACACACCAATTTTCAGGTTAATTTAGTTGTGTGTATTTCTATGTGTAGATTCATGCCCTGAGGGCCAATAATTTGCAGCTCACTCATTCTATGCAGCATCCAACTTTTAAGGCCAATGCTTGTTCTACTTTCAGAACTTTGTACAGTAACCGGAAATGTTCATGCAGTGTCTCCTTCTCACTCCAGTTCTACACATTTTTTTTTACAAAAGGTCAGAAATCATTCACCTTATCAATATTTACAAGACTTTATTGTAATTTATTATCAAAGTCAGCAAATACTATCCTGAGATTCATTTTCTTATATTTCTTCAAAGAATTACAATAGAATCAATGAAACACTACACACAAGGACTGACAAACGGCCAATCTGCAAAGGAAGGCAAACGGTGCAAATACAAAATAAATTAAAGACATCAGTAAGGTTCCCCATGCAAAGCTCATTCTGAAAGTAAGAAGGTGTGGGATCCAAGGAGACTTTGCTTTGCGGATCCAGAATTGACATGCCCAAAGAAGGGAAAGTGTGGTTGTAGATGTTTTGCATTCTACTTGGGGGTCAGTGACCAGTGGTTTTCCGTAGGGATCTGTTCAGAGACCCCTCCTCTTTGTGCTTTTTATGAATGAACTGGATGAAGAAGTAGAATTGAGAGCTAGTAAGCTTGCTGATGACACAAGGAATGGGAGTGCTGTGGATAGTCTGGTGGGTTCTCAGAGGTTACAGAGGGACAGTGATACAATACAGAACTGTGCTAAAAATTGGCAGATGGAGTTCAACCCAGATGAGTGTGCAGTGGTTCATTTTGGTAGAACAAATTTGAATGCAGAATATAGTATTAATGGTAAGGCAGTGTAGAGGATCTGAGAAACCTTGCACTCCGTGCCCATAGATCACAAAAAACTGCTGCGCAGGTTGACAGTGTTGTTACGAAGGCATATGGTGTCAACTGTGGGATTGTGTGCAAGAGCCACAAGGTAATGTGACAGGTATATGAGACCTCAGATAGACCTCCTTGGAGTACTGTGTTCAATTCTGGTCACCCAACTACAGGAAGGATGTGGGTACTATATAATGAGAGCAGAGGAGCTTTTCAAGGATGTTGCCTGCATTGCAGAGTGTGCCTTATGAGAATATATTGAGTAAACTTGTCCTTTTCTCCTTGGGGCGACAGAGGATGAGAGGTGACCTGACAGATGTGATGAGAGGCATCGATCATGTGCATAGCCAGAAGCTTTTTCCCACAGCTGAAATAGCTGACACAATGGGGTATAGTTTTAAGCTTCTTTAATCTAGTTACAGAGGGGATGTCAGGGTTAAGTTTTTAACACTGGGAGTGGTGGGTGCATAGAATTCGCTGCCAGCCATGATGGGGAAGGCAGATACAACGGATACATGGAGCTTACAAAAATAGAGGGCTAAGCCGTAGGGTAATTCTAGGCAGTTTCTAGAGTAGGTTAAATGGTCGGCACAACATTGTGGGCAGAAGGTCCTGTAATGTGCTGTAGATTTCTCTGTTCTATGTAAGTAAATAAATAAGATTGGGACATGAGTTATGGGGACCTTTAAAGTGAATCATGGGTTGTGTTCAGTGAGCAGTTCAATATTGGGGTGACTGAAGTTATCCAAACTGATTCAGGAGCCTGATGGCTGAACTATTCCTGAACCAGCTGGTTTCTGATCTACGGCTCCTTTAACTCCTTCCTGATGGCAGCAGTGAGAAGATATCATGTCGGGTTGATGGGGGTCATCAATGATAGTTCCTGCTTTCTTGTGGCAGTGCTCATTTGTAGATGTGCTCATTGGAAGGGAGGGCTTTACCCATCAACTGATCAGTCTTCATACAGACAGTTTCTGAGCAAAGAATGGATTCTGTTTCCACAGAAGCTTGTAAGTCCAACTTGCTCATAAATCAGATAACACACAAACACCACACAATATTTTATCCACTCCTACATGGTATTGGAGTGATTGACATCAACTACATATAAAACTGAGAAGAAAGAGTAATTCTGAAAAGTGGAGGGAAATTAAACTAGTTCTGTTATTTGTAGGAACATAGAACATTGAACAGTACAGCAGAGAACAGGCCCTTCGGCCCACAGTGTGGTGCTAATCTATTGTCTATGATCAATCTAATCCTTCCATCCTACACAGCATATAACCCTGTATTTTCATAAATACATGTATGTGCCTATCGAAACACCTTGAAATGTCTCTGTTGTATCAGTCCCTACCACCATGACTGCAGTGTGTTCCAGGGACACATCACTCACTGTGTAAAAAAAAATCTACCTTTTATATCTCCCCTAAACTTCCTTTCACTCAACTTAAGGAGACGCCCTCACATATTGGATATTATCAGCATGAGAAGAGGTGGTTGTTTTCCACTTAATCGATGCCTTATACTCCACAATACTCCAAATGTATTCAAACCAGAGCTTTATAGAACTGTAACATTAACTCATAGCTCTTGAGCTCTGTCTCCTGAATGAGTGACGTTCAGCACATTCTCCACTTTTTTTCACACCCTTTCAGCTTGTAGAGAAACTTAGAGGAATCTAGACCTGGACCCCAATATCCCTCTGTTCCACCACATTGCTGAATGCCCTGCCATTAACCTTGTAATCTTCCTTCGAGTTCAATCACCCAGAGTGTATCATTTCACATTTGTCAGTGATAAACTCCATCTACCACTTCTCCACCCCACTACTGCATCCTACCAATATCCCCTTGTAACTTACAACAACCTTCTGTACCATCCAAAGCACCGACAATCTTTGTGTCTTATGTAAATGTATGCTCATGCATTGCGCTTTTGAATTCAGTAACATTACAGAAGCTTGTTCATATGTAGAAGTGTCTATAAATCAGGACCCTATCATCTTTTCTGGTACAGTTTTGGGCTCCTCATTTTAAAAGAGATGTGCTTGAATTCGAGAGGGTCCAGAGGAGGTTCACAAGGATGATTCCAGGAATGAGAGTGTTATCATATGAGGAACATTTGATGGATCTGGGTCCATACCTGCTGGAATTCAGAAGAATGAGGGGGATCTCATTGAAACCTTTTGAATGGTGGCAGTGTCTAGGACAAGAGGGCACAGCCTCAGAATACAGGGGAGCCCTTTCAAAACAGAGCTGCAGAGATATTTCTTTAACCAGAGGGTGCAGAATCTGTGGAATTTGTAGCCATATGTAGCTGTGGAGGTCAGATCATTGGAACTAGTTAAGGCAGTAACTGATAGCTTGTGAATTGGACATGGCATCAAAGGTTACGGGGAGAAGTCTGGGAACTGGGGTTCAGAAGGGGAAAAAAGCATCAGACATGATTGAATGGCGGAACAGACTCGATGGGCCAGATGGCCTAATTCTGCTCCTTTGTCTTATTATCTTATGGTCTTTATCTTACACATCATTCCTCCAACCAGATCTGCTTTGTAAACGAGATCTCCACACTTAATCCAGATCTGAGGAGGAGTTCCTGACCTTAAACCGGATTCAAGGATGGGTCTCAGCCTGAAACATCCACTGCTTATTCCTTTGCACAGATGCTGCATGATCTGTTGAGTTCCTCCAGCATTTGTGTGTGTTCAATCAGCATGTAGGAGGAAGATTGCAAATTTGGCTGAATGCTGACATAACAACTATCTCTCACACAACTTCAGCAACAGTTGATTATTGTCTACAGGAGGAGGCATCCAGAGGTCCATGAGGGAGAACTCATCAGGGAATCAGAGGTGGACTGAGTCCATATCTTTTAATTCGTTGGTGTTATCATTTTAGAGGATCTGTCCTGGGCCCAGCATATAACTGCCATTACATAGAAAGCATGGCAGCACATTATTTGCTTAGCATTTTGTGAAGATCAGAATGTCATCTAAAACTTTGATGAAGTTCTATGGATGCACAGTGCTTATTGGTTGCATCTTGGCATGGGATAAAAACTCCAATGCTCTTGAATGGAAAAAGCTACACAAAGTAGTGGACACAGCCCAGTCCTTCGCAGATAAACTCCTGCTCATTTTAAGCACATTGTTCCACTGAAAACATTATCCATCATCCGGGCTATGCTCTCTTCTTCCAGTTGCCATCAAGGAGCAGGTACAGGAGTCTGTGTCCCACATGACCAGGTTCAGGAACAGATATTACCCCTCACCCATAAGGCAACTGACCAGAGTCGATCACTTCACCAATCACTGAGCTGATTCCACAACCTATGTACTCACTTTCAAACTTTATACAACTCATGTTCTGAAATATTATTTTGTACTTATTTACCTATTCTTATTATTATTTTGTTTTTCTTTTGGTATTTGCAATTTTTTTTCTTTTACACAATTGTTAATTTTCTGCCTTTGTCCATGTGTAGCTTTTCATTGATTCTATTGTGTTTTTTTGTATTTACACTGAATGCCCAGAAGTAAATGAAAGTCAGGACAGCAGATGGAGCCATATACAGTATTTACTTTCATAATAAATTTAAGCCTCTTTCTGAGAATGAAGAAATAATTTGATCAACATAAAATAACAACAAACTGAAATTGCATATATTTCCAATCAAGTGTCTTAAGATGAATGAACAATGGATTAAAAGTTGGGTGTTGAATTAAATGGATGTTTACAGCTTGATGCAGCTTGCAATGGTCAGTGGGGTGTGAATATGCAAATGGAAGTTGCTACTTTTCTCAGAGTTGACACGTAACTGTAACCCGTGGATGTACATTTAGCCTCAGAGTTGCTACTTGAAAGGAGCTTTTTGCAAATGTGAAAATCATCACTACATGATAACATAGATAGAAATATTCAAAGATCCTTTGTAATCAGATAATAATGTGGTTTCACGTAAATTTCTTCACACAGTGGAACAGCAAGAGAAGAAATATCACCAAAGGCTGCCTTTACATTAAAAAAACAGGTCAATATTATGCAGCAATTTACAACATGGAATAAAACTGCTATCTACACACCAATTTTCAGGTTAATTTAGTTGTGTGTATTTCTATGTGTAGATTCACGCCCTGAGGGCCAATAATTTGCAGCTCACTCATTCTATGCTGCACCCAACTTTTAAGGCCAATGCTGGTTCTACTTTCAGAACTTTGTACAGTAACCGGAAATGTTCATGCAGTGTCTCCTTCTCAATCCAGTTCTACACATTTTTTTACAAAAGGTCAGAAATCATTCACCTTATCAATATTTACGAGACTTTATTGTAATTTATTATCAAAGTCAGCAAATACTATTCTGAGATTCATTTTCTTACATTTCTTCAAAGAATTACAATAGAATCAATGAAACACTGCACACAAGGACTGACAAACTGCCAATCTGCAAAGGAAGGCAAACGGCGCAAATACAAAATAAATTAAAGACATAATTAAGTTTCCCCATGCAAAGCTCATTCCGAAAGTAAGAAGGTGTGGGATCCAAGGAGACCTTGCTTTGTGGATCCAGAATTGACATGCCCAAAGAAGGGAAAGTGTGGTTGTAGATGTTTCGTATTCTGCACGGAGGTCAGTGACCAGTGGTTTCCATAGGGATCTGTTCTGAGACCTCTCCTCTTTGTGATTTTTATAAATGAACTGGATGAAGAAGTATAAGTGTGAGCTAGTAAGCTTGCTGATGACACAAGGATTGAGAGTGCTGTGGATAGTCTGGAGGGTTCTCAAAGGTGACAGAGGGACATTGATACAATACAGAACGGCTCTAAGAAATGGCAGATGAAGTTCAACCCAGATAAGTGCGCAGTGGTTTATTTTGGTAGAACAAATTTGATGGCAGAATATAGTATTAATGGTAAGACTCTTGGCAGTCTGGAGGATCAGAGAAATGTTGGACTCTGTGCCCATAGATTACAAAAAACTGCTGCGCGGGCTGACAGTGTTGTTACGAAGGCGTATGGTGTCAACTGTGGGATTGAGTGCAAGAGCCACGAGGTAATGTTACAGGTATATAAGACCTTAGATTGACCTCCTTGGAGTACTGTGTTCAATTCTGGTCACCCAACTACAGGAAGGATGTGGGTACTATATAATGAGTGCAGAGGAGCTTTTCAAGGATGTTGCCTGCATTGCAGAGTGTGCCTTATGAGAATAGATTGAGTGAAGTTGTCCTTTTCTCCTTGGAGCGACAGAGAATGAGAGGTGACCTGACAGAGGTGATGAGAGGCATCGATCTTGTGGATTGCCGGAAGCTTTTTCCCACGGCTGAAATAGCTGACACAATGGCGTATCGTTTAAGCTTCTTGAAACTATGTACAGAGGGGATGTCAGGGTTAGGTTTTTCACACTGGGAATGGTGGGTGCATAGAATTCACTGCCAGTGATGATGGGGAAGGCAGATACAACAGAAACATGGAGCTTACAAAAATAGAGGGCTAAGCCGTAGGGTAATTCTGGGCAGTTTCTAGAGTAGGTTAAATGGTCAGCAGAACATTGTGGGCAGAAGGTCCTGTAATGTGCTGTAGATTTCTATGTTCTATGTAAGTAAATAAATAAGATTGGGACATGAGTTATGGGGACCTTTAAAGTGAATCATGCGTTGTGTTCAGTGAGCAGTTCAATATTGGGGTGGGGGAAGTTATCCAAACTGGTTCAGGAGCCTGATGGCTGAACTATTCCTCAACCAGGTATTGTTTGATCTACGGCTCTTTTAACTCCTTCCTGATGGCAGTGAGAAGATATCATGTTGGGTTGATGGGGGTCCTCGATGATAGTTCCTGCTTTCTTGTGGCAGGGCTCATTTGTAGATGTGCTCATTGGAAGGGAGGGCTGTACCCATCAACTGATCAGTCTTAAACAGTCTCCATACAGACTGTTTCTGAACAAAGAATGGATTCTGTTTTTACAGAAGCTTCTAAGTCCAGATTGCCCATAAATCAGATAACACACAAACACCACTCAAAATTTTATCCACTCCTCCATGGCATTGTAGTGATTGACATCAACTGCATATAAAACTGAGAAGAAAGAGTAATTCTGAAATGTGGAGGGAAATTAAACTAGTTCTGTTATTTGTAGGAACATAGAACATAGAACAGTACAGCACAGTACAGGCCCTTTGGCCCACAGTTTTGTGCTAATCTATAGTCCATGATCAATCTAATCCTTCCATCCTACACAGCATCTAACCCTGTATTTTTGTACATACATGTATGTGCCTATCGAAACACCTTGAAATGTCTCTGTTGTATCAGTCTCTACCATCATGAATGCAGTGCGTTCCAGGGACACATCACTCACTGTGTAAAAAAAAATCTAACTTTTACATCTCCCCTAAAGTACCTTTCACTCAACTTAAAGAGCCGCCCTCTAGTATTGGATATTGTCAGGATGAGAAGAGGTGCTAGTTTTCCACTCAATCGATGCCTTATACTCCACAATACTACAAGTGTATTCAAACCAGAGCTTTATGGAACTGTAACATTACCTCATAGCTCTTGAACTCTGTCTCCTTAACGAGTGACGTTCAGCACATTCTCCACTTTCTTTCACACCTTTTCAGCTTGTACAGAATCTTAGAGGAATCTGCAGACCTCGACCCCAATATCCCTCTGTTCCTCCACATTGCTCAGAATTCTGCCATTAACCTTGTAATCTTCCTTCAAGTTCAATCACCCAGAGTGTATCACTTCACATTTTTCAGTGATAAACTCCATTTACCACTTCTCCACCCCACTACTGCATCCTACCAATATCCCCTTGTAACTTACAACAACCTTCTGTACCATCCAAAGCACCGACAATCTTTGTGTCTTATGTAAATGTATGTTCATGCATTGCACTTTTGAATTCAGTAACATTACAGAAGCTTGTTCATATGTAGAAGTGTCCATAAATCAGGAACCTATCATCTTTTCTGGTACAGTTTTGCATTCCTCATCTTAAAAGAGATGTGCTTGCATTGGAGAGGGTCCAGAGGAGGTTCACAAGGATGATTCCAGGAATGAGAGTATTATCATATGAGGAACATTTGATGGATCTGGGTCCGTACTTGCTGGAATTCAGAAGAATGAGGGGGATCTCATTGAAACCTTTTGAATGGTGGCAGTGTCTAGGACAAGAGGGTACAGACTCAGAATACAGGGGAGCCCTTTCAACACAGAGCTGCAGAGAAATTTCTTTAACCGGAGGGTGCAGTATCTGTGGAATTTGTAGCCATGTGTAGCTGTGGTGGCCAGATCATTGGAACTAGTTAAGGCAGTAACTGATAGCTTCTGAATTGGACATGGCATCAAAGGTTACGGGGATAAGGATGGGAACTGGGGTTGAGGAGGGGGAAAAAAGCATCAGACATGATTGAATGGTGGAATAGTCTCATTGGGCCAGATGGTATAATTCTGCTCCTTTGTCTTATTGTCTTATGGTCTTTATCTTACACATAATTCCTCCAACCAGATCTGCTTTGTCAATGAGATCTCTACACTTAATCCAGATCTGAGGAGGAGTTCCTGACCTTAAACCGGGTTCAAGGAAGGGTCTGAAACATCCACTGCTTATTCCTTTGCACAGATGCTGCATGATCTGTTGAGTTCCTCCAGCATTTGTGTGGGTTCACTCAGCATGTAGGAGGAAGATTGAAAATCTGGCTGAATGTTGACATAACAGCTATCTCTCACTCAACATCAGCAACAGTCGATTATTGTCTACAGGAGGAGGCATCCAGAGGTCCATGAGGGAGAACTCATCAGGAAAACAGAGGTGGACAGAGTCCATAACTTTTAATTCGTTGGTGTTATCATTTTAGAGGATCTGTCCTGGGTCCAGCATATAACTGCATTTCATAGAAAGCATTTCAGCACATTATTTGCTTAGCATTTTGTGAAGATCAAAATGTCATCTAAAACTTTGATGAAGTTCTATGGATGCACAGTGCTTACTGGTTGCATCTTGGCATGGGGTGAAAATTCCAATACTCTTGAATGGAAAAAGCTACACAAAGTAGAGGACACAGCCCAGTCTGTCACAGATAAACTCCTGCTTACTTTAAGCACATTGTCGCACGAAAAACATCATCCATCATCCGGGCTATGCTCTCTTCTTCCAGTTGCCATCAAGAAGAAGGTACAGGAGACTGTGTCCCACACAACCAGGTTCAGGAACAGATATTACCCCTCACCCATAAGGCAACTGACCAGAGTCGATCACTTCACCAATCACTGAGCTGATTCCACAAACTATGGACTCACTTTCAAACTCTCTACAACTCATGTTCTCAAATATTATTTTGTACTTATTTACCTATTCCTATTATTATGTTGTTTTTCTTTTGGTATTTGTAATTTTTTTCTTTTACACATTTGTTGATTTTCTGCCTTTGTCCATGTGTAGCTTTTCATTGATTCTATTGTGTGTTTTTGTATTTACACTGAATGCCCAAAAGTAAATGAAAGTCAGGACAGCAGATGGAGCCATATACAGTATTTACTTTCATAATAAATTTAAGGCTCTTTCTGAGAATGAAGAAATAATTTGATCAACATAAAATAACAACAAATTGAAATTGCATATATTTCCAATCAAGTGTCTTAAGATGAATGAACAATGGATTAAAAGTTGAGTGTTGAATAAAATGGATGCTTACAGCTTGTTGCAGCTTGCAATGGTCAGTGGGGTGTGAATCTGCAAATGGAAGGTGCTACTTTTCTCAGAGTTGACATGTAACTGTAACCCGTGGATGTACATTTAGCCTCAGAGCTGCTACTTGAAAGGAGCTTTTTGCAAATGCGAAAATCATCACTGCATGATAACATAATTAGAATTATTCAAAGATTCTTTGTAATCAGATAATAATGTGGTTTCACATAAATTTCTTCACACAGTGAGTGAGAGAAGAAATATCACCAAAGGCTGCCTTTACATTAAAAACAGGTCAATATTATACAGCAATTTACAACATGGACTAAAACTGCTATCTACACACCAATTTTCAGGTTAATTTAGTTGTGTGTACTTCTATGTGTAGATTCACGCCCTGAGGGCCAATAATTTGCAGCTCACTCATTCTATGCAGCATCCAACTTTTAAGGCCAATGCTCGTTCTACTTTCAGAACTTTGTACAGTAACCGGAAATGTTCATGCAGTGTCTCCTTCTCACTCCAGTTCTACACATTTTTTTTACAAATGGTCAGAAATCATTCACCTTATCAAAATTAAAAAACTTTATTGTAATTTATTATCAAAGTCACCAAATACTATCCTGAGATTCATTTTCTTACATTTCATCAAATTACAATAGAATCAATGAAACACTACACACAAGGACTGACAAACTGCCAATCTGCAAAGGAAGGCAAACGGTGCAAATACAAAATAAATTAAAGACTTAAGTAAGGTTCCCCATGCAAAGCTCATTCCGAAAGTAAGAAGGTGTGGGATCCAAGGAGACCTTGCTTTGTTGATCCAGAATTGACATGCCCAAAGAAGGGAAAGTGTGGTTGTAGATGTTTTGCATTCTACTTGGGGGTCAGTGACCAGTGGTTTTCCGTAGGGATCTGTTCAGAGACCCCTCCTCTTTGTGCTTTTTATGAATGAACTGGATGAAGAAGTAGAATTGAGAGCTAGTAAGCTTGCTGATGACACAAGGAATGGGAGTGCTGTGGATAGTCTGGAGGGTTCTCAGAGGTTACAGAGGGACAGTGATACAATACAGAACTGTGCTAAAAAATGGCAGATGGAGTTCAACCCAGATGAGTGTGCAGTGGTTCATTTTGGTAGAACAAATTTGAATGCAGAATATAGTATTAATGGTAAGGCAGTGTAGAGGATCTGAGAAACCTTGCACTCCGTGCCCATAGATCACAAAAAACTGCTGCGCAGGTTGACAGTGTTGTTACGAAGGCATATGGTGTCAACTGTGGGATTGTGTGCAAGAGCCACAAGGTAATGTGACAGGTATATGAGACCTCAGATAGACCTCCATGGAGTACTGTGTTCAATTCTGGTCACCCAACTACAGGAAGGATGTGGGTACTATATAATGAGAGCAGAGGAGCTTTTCAAGGATGTTGCCTGCATTGCAGAGTGTGCCTTATGAGAATATATTGAGTAAACTTGTCCTTTTCTCCTTGGGGCGACAGAGGATGAGAGGTGACCTGACAGATGTGATGAGAGGCATCGATCATGTGCATAGCCAGAAGCTTTTTCCCACAGCTGAAATAGCTGACACAATGGGGTATAGTTTTAAGCTTCTTTAATCTAGTTACAGAGGGGATGTCAGGGTTAAGTTTTTAACACTGGAAGTGGTGGGTGCATAGAATTCGCTGCCAGCCATGATGGGGAAGGCAGATACAACGGATACATGGAGCTTACAAAAATAGAGGGCTAAGCCGTAGGGTAATTCTAGGCAGTTTCTAGAGTAGGTTAAATGGTCGGCACAACATTGTGGGCAGAAGGTCCTGTAATGTGCTGTAGATTTCTCTGTTCTATGTAAGTAAATAAATAAGATTGGGACATGAGTTATGGGGACCTTTAAAGTGAATCATGGGTTGTGTTCAGTGAGCAGTTCAATATTGGGGTGACCGAAGTTATCCAAACTGATTCAGGAGCCTGATGGCTGAACTATTCCTGAACCAGCTGGTTTCTGATCTATGGCTCCTTTAACTCCTTCCTGATGGCAGCAGTGAGAAGATATCATGTCGGGTTGATGGGGGTCATCAATGATAGTTCCTGCTTTCTTGTGGCAGTGCTCATTTGTAGATGTGCTCATTGGAAGGGAGGGCTTTACCCATCAACTGATCAGTCTTAAACAGTCTTCATACAGACAGTTTCTGAGCAAAGAATGGATTCTGTTTCCACAGAAGCTTGTAAGTCCAACTTGCTCATAAATCAGATAACACACAAACACCACACAATATTTTATCCACTCCTACATGGTATTGGAGTGATTGACATCAACTACATATAAAACTGAGAAGAAAGAGTAATTCTGAAAAGTGGAGGGAAATTAAACTAGTTCTGTTATTTGTAGGAACATAGAACATTGAACAGTACAGCAGAGAACAGGCCCTTCGGCCCACAGTGTGGTGCTAATCTATTGTCTATGATCAATCTAATCCTTCCATCCTACACAGCATATAACCCTGTATTTTCATAAATACATGTATGTGCCTATCGAAACACCTTGAAATGTCTCTGTTGTATCAGTCCCTACCACCATGACTGCAGTGTGTTCCAGGGACACATCACTCACTGTGTAAAAAAAAATCTACCTTTTATATCTCCCCTAAACTTCCTTTCACTCAACTTAAGGAGACGCCCTCACATATTGGATATTATCAGCATGAGAAGAGGTGGTTGTTTTCCACTTAATCGATGCCTTATACTCCACAATACTCCAAATGTATTCAAACCAGAGCTTTATAGAACTGTAACATTAACTCATAGCTCTTGAGCTCTGTCTCCTGAATGAGTGACGTTCAGCACATTCTCCACTTTTTTTCACACCCTTTCAGCTTGTAGAGAAACTTAGAGGAATCTAGACCTGGACCCCAATATCCCTCTGTTCCACCACATTGCTGAATGCCCTGCCATTAACCTTGTAATCTTCCTTCGAGTTCAATCACCCAGAGTGTATCATTTCACATTTGTCAGTGATAAATTCCATCTACCACTTCTCCACCCCACTACTGCATCCTATCAATATCCTCTTGTAACTTACAACAACCTTCTGTACCATCCAAAGCACCGACAATCTTTGTGTCTTATGTAAATGTATGTTCATGCATTGCGCTTTTGAATTCAGTAACATTACAGAAGCTTGTTCATATGTAGAAGTGTCCATAAATCAGGACCCTATCATCTTTTCTGGTACAGTTTTGGGCTCCTCATTTTAAAAGAGATGTGCTTGAATTCGAGAGGGTCCAGAGGAGGTTCACAAGGATGATTCCAGGAATGAGAGTATTATCATATGAGGAACATTTGATGGATCTGGGTCCATACCTGCTGGAATTCAGAAGAATGAGGGGGATCTCATTGAAACCTTTTGAATGGTGGCAGTGTCTAGGACAAGAGGGCACAGCCTCAGAATACAGGGGAGCCCTTTCAAAACAGAGCTGCAGAGATATTTCTTTAACCAGAGGGTGCAGAATCTGTGGAATTTGTAGCCATATGTAGCTGTGGAGGTCAGATCATTGGAACTAGTTAAGGCAGTAACTGATAGCTTGTGAATTGGACATGGCATCAAAGGTTACGGGGAGAAGTCTGGGAACTGGGGTTCAGAAGGGGAAAAAAGCATCAGACATGATTGAATGGCGGAACAGACTCGATGGGCCAGATGGCCTAATTCTGCTCCTTTGTCTTATTATCTTATGGTCTTTATCTTACACATCATTCCTCCAACCAGATCTGCTTTGTAAACGAGATCTCCACACTTAATCCAGATCTGAGGAGGAGTTCCTGACCTTAAACCGGATTCAAGGATGGGTCTCAGCCTGAAACATCCACTGCTTATTCCTTTGCACAGATGCTGCCTGATCTGTTGAGTTCCTCCAGCATTTGTGTGTGTTCAATCAGCATGTAGGAGGAAGATTGCAAATTTGGCTGAATGCTGACATAACAACTATCTCTCACTCAACTTCAGCAACAGTTGATTATTGTCTACAGGAGGAGGCATCCAGAGGTCCATGAGGGAGAACTCATCAGGGAATCAGAGGTGGACTGAGTCCATATCTTTTAATTCGTTGGTGTTATCATTTTAGAGGATCTGTCCTGGGCCCAGCATATAACTGTCATTACATAGAAAGCATGGCAGCACATTATTTGCTTAGCATTTTGTGAAGATCAGAATGTCATCTAAAACTTTGATGAAGTTCTATGGATGCACAGTGCTTATTGGTTGCATCTTGGCATGGGATAAAAACTCCAATGCTCTTGAATGGAAAAAGCTACACAAAGTAGTGGACACAGCCCAGTCCTTCGCAGATAAACTCCTGCTCATTTTAAGCACATTGTTCCACTGAAAACATTATCCATCATCCGGGCTATGCTCTCTTCTTCCAGTTGCCATCAAGGAGCAGGTACAGGAGTCTGTGTCCCACATGACCAGGTTCAGGAACAGATATTACCCCTCACCCATAAGGCAACTGACCAGAGTCGATCACTTCACCAATCACTGAGCTGATTCCACAAACTATGGACTCACTTTCAAACTCTCTACAACTCATGTTCTCAAATATTATTTTGTACTTATTTACCTATTCTTATTATTATTTTGTTTTTCTTTTGGTATTTGCAATTTTTTTTCTTTTACACATTTGTTAATTTTCTGCCTTTGTCCATGTGTAGCTTTTCATTGATTCTATTGTGTTTTTTTGTATTTACACTGAATGCCCAGAAGTAAATGAAAGTCAGGACAGCAGATGGAGCCATATACAGTATTTACTTTCATAATAAATTTAAGCCTCTTTCTGAGAATGAAGAAATAATTTGATCAACATAAAATAACAACAAACTGAAATTGCATATATTTCCAATCAAGTGTCTTAAGATGAATGAACAATGGATTAAAAGTTGGGTGTTGAATTAAATGGATGTTTACAGCTTGATGCAGCTTGCAATGGTCAGTGGGGTGTGAATATGCAAATGGAAGTTGCTACTTTTCTCAGAGTTGACACGTAACTGTAACCCGTGGATGTACATTTAGCCTCAGAGTTGCTACTTGAAAGGAGCTTTTTGCAAATGTGAAAATCATCACTACATGATAACATAGATAGAAATATTCAAAGATCCTTTGTAATCAGATAATAATGTGGTTTCACGTAAATTTCTTCACACAGTGGAACAGCAAGAGAAGAAATATCACCAAAGGCTGCCTTTACATTAAAAAAACAGGTCAATATTATGCAGCAATTTACAACATGGAATAAAACTGCTATCTACACACCAATTTTCAGGTTAATTTAGTTGTGTGTATTTCTATGTGTAGATTCACGCCCTGAGGGCCAATAATTTGCAGCTCACTCATTCTATGCTGCACCCAACTTTTAAGGCCAATGCTGGTTCTACTTTCAGAACTTTGTACAGTAACCGGAAATGTTCATGCAGTGTCTCCTTCTCAATCCAGTTCTACACATTTTTTTACAAAAGGTCAGAAATCATTCACCTTATCAATATTTACGAGACTTTATTGTAATTTATTATCAAAGTCAGCAAATACTATTCTGAGATTCATTTTCTTACATTTCTTCAAAGAATTACAATAGAATCAATGAAACACTGCACACAAGGACTGACAAACTGCCAATCTGCAAAGGAAGGCAAACGGCGCAAATACAAAATAAATTAAAGACATAATTAAGTTTCCCCATGCAAAGCTCATTCCGAAAGTAAGAAGGTGTGGGATCCAAGGAGACCTTGCTTTGTGGATCCAGAATTGACATGCCCAAAGAAGGGAAAGTGTGGTTGTAGATGTTTCGTATTCTGCACGGAGGTCAGTGACCAGTGGTTTCCATAGGGATCTGTTCTGAGACCTCTCCTCTTTGTGATTTTTATAAATGAACTGGATGAAGAAGTATAAGTGTGAGCTAGTAAGCTTGCTGATGACACAAGGATTGAGAGTGCTGTGGATAGTCTGGAGGGTTCTCAAAGGTGACAGAGGGACATTGATACAATACAGAACGGCTCTAAGAAATGGCAGATGAAGTTCAACCCAGATAAGTGCGCAGTGGTTTATTTTGGTAGAACAAATTTGATGGCAGAATATAGTATTAATGGTAAGACTCTTGGCAGTCTGGAGGATCAGAGAAATGTTGGACTCTGTGCCCATAGATCACAAAAACTGCTGCGCAGGCTGTCAGTGTTGTTAAGAAGGCTTATGGTGTCAACTGTGGGATTGAGTGCAAGAAAAATGAGGTAATGTTACAGGTATATAAGACCTTAGATTGACCTCCTTGGAGTACTGTGTTCAATTCTGGTCACCCAACTACAGGAAGGATGTGGGTACTATATAATGAGAGCAGAGGAGCTTTTCAAGGATGCTGCCTGCATTGCAGAGTGTGCCTTATGAGAATAAATTGAGTGAAATTGTCCTTTTCTCCTTGGAGCGACAGAGGATGAGAGGTGACCTGACAGAGATGATGAGAGGCATTGATCATGTGCATTTCCCACAGCAGAAATAGCTGACACAATGGAGTATAGTTTTAAGCGTCTTGAAACTAGGTACCGAGGGGATGTCAGGGATAAGTTTTTCACACTGGGAGTGGTGGGTGCATAGAATTCACTGCCAGCCATGATGGGGAAGGCAGATACAACGGATATATGGAGCTTACAAAAATAGAGGCTAAGCCTTAGGGTAATTCTGGGCAGTTTCTAGAGTAAGTTAAATGGTTAGCACAACATTGTGGGCAGAAGGTCCTGTAATGTGCTGTAGATTTCTCTGTTCTATGTAAGTAAATAAATAAGATTTGGACATGAGTTATGGGGACCTATAAAGTGAATGATGGGTTGTGTTCAGTGAGCAGTTCAGCGTTGAGGTGAGTGAAGTTATCCACATTGCTTCAGTAGATTGATGGCTGAACTATTCCTGAACCTGCTGGTTTGGGACATAAGGCTCGTTATCCTACTTCCCGATGGCAGCAGCGAGAAGAGATTATGTCTGGTGGATGGATCCTGCTTTCTTGGGGTAGCACTCCTTTGTAGATGTGCACATTGGAGGGGAGGGCTTTAACCAGATCTGCTTTCTAAACTGACAGTCTTCCATTTTTATTCCAGATCTGAGGAGGCGTCACTGACTGAAACTAGTCTTGATATTGAACTAGCCAGTCCTCATCAGGACAATATCTGCACCCAGCATAATGCAATCAGGAGAACTTTTTTAAAATCTGGATTTTTAAAAAATCACTTTCCTTGAGGAAAAAGATTATGTGTATCTATCGTAAATTTTTAATAACCTAAATGGATGATGCTGAAGGAACATGAGAAGTAATTAAAAGGGGCAACCTCGGAGGGCCAGAGTTAAGTCAAGATGGTGCTAAGCAGCAACTCCTTTGCTTGCATTTTCCGAAACAGCTCTATTTCCATCTTTGATATCTCTTTTTTAACTTTTCGAGATGTAACCAAGTTTGAATGAATACTGAGAAAATTTACAACGATGTTGCCAAGTCTGGAGGACCTGAATTATAAAGAAAGACTGAATAGGTGAGGACTGCATTCTTTTAGAACGTAGAAGACAGAGAGGAGGATTGATAGATGTATACAAAATTATGATGGGTGTAGATAAGGTAAATGCAAGCAGACTTTTTCCGTTTAGGTTGTGTTGGACTGTAACCAGAGGTCATGCGTTAAGGGTGATAGGTGAAAAGTTTAAGGGAACATTACTTACAGAGCTGTGAGAGTGTGGAATGAGCTGCCAGCAACTGGCAAAATACTTTAGCAAGTACTTCTCATCCATCGAGCACAGGAGCCTTCATCCACAGTAACTTAGACTAGAGTCTGATTTGGTGCCACTGAGGAAGCCTTTCGTTACACGAGTCTCTGCTAGTCCCAGGATTTCCAGGGCTTTCTCATTCCACCAACAATTGTTTAGCTCCTAACTTTGCGCTGGACATTAGCTTTGGCTCTGGATTAAGCTTCTCCTTTGGTGTTGCTGCTGATATCATTATGCCAGGTACAAAAGGTTTTCCCCTTCTTGGAAATAAGTCATTCTATCTCCATATCGTTATCATCAAGCCAGTGAATATCTGCAAGAAAATGGATCTCAGGGTAGAATATGGTGACAAATATGTACCTTGAAAAATAAATTTACTTTAAACTTTGAAGGAGTTTATCTCAGAAGGACTTAATTAATGGCAGAAGTATTTTCAGATGAGATGCATTCACACCCAGCCAATAAGAGCAGATCAGAAGCATGGGATGTCATGGTCCGGTCCATGAAGTCCGCGTTCTGGCTCACGGTCTGGTCCATGGACTCCAGATTCCGGGTCTTCCGGTGTTCCCTTGTCTCATTTGGGCTTAATCATAGGCACCTGATTCGCATCTTGGGGCCAGGCATATAAGTGGCCCTGGGTTTGTGGCTGGGAGATGGTTTGTCTTGTCAGTATCCTGTCCTTGTCTCTGTGGGGTTTGTCCCATTGGTATCCTGTCCTCGCCTCTGTGAGGTTTGTCCCATTGGTATCCTGTCCTTGCCTCTGTGGGGTAAGTCAGGCTGTCCTTGCTGTTACCCTATGGTGGGATCTGTCCCTCCTGGTCCTTGCCTCTGTTGGGTAAGTCAGGCTGTCATTGCTGTTTCCCTGAAGCTGGACTGTTCCCTTCCTTTCCTTTGAAGCCCTGCCTGCAACCTGTGCCTGGAGCCTTGCCCTGTTTGGAACTATCTGTCTGTGACCATGCCTTTGCTAGTTAGGTCTGGCTGTTTTGCTGCTACCTAGTGTTGGGAACTGCCTCTCTGTGACCGTGCCTTTGCTAGGTAAGTCCAGCTGTTTTGCCACTACCTAGCATTTGGAACTGTCTTGACATGTTCTGTGTTCTGTGTAATGAGTCCAGGCCCTATGTCCTGTATCCAAGGAGGGGTCCTGGCTCTGTGTTCCATGTTCCTGTCTCTTCCTCGACCCAGGCTTTGTGTTCTATGTTCCTGTTCTCCCTCAACCCAGGCTCTGTATACTCATCTTGTCGATGTGCCTTGCCCATCCCAGGAGTACCTTGCTCAGCCTGGTGCTGGGGTTCCCTTGTCCTGTCCAGGAGTCTCACGCCCAGTCCTCTGCCTCTCCTCATCCTGTATCTACGTCTTCTCCTCGCCTACTTCTGGAGTCCAAGCCTGAGTCAAGACCCAGGTTCTGGATCCTTGTCCAGTCTCTGGCTTGGAGTCCAAGCCCAGACTCTTCATTCCCACTTCCATGTCCTGGTTCTGCTATCCTCGTCAAGTCCCGGAATCCTTGTCTTGTCTGGGGCCTTTGTGATGTCCAGCATCCCTTCTTCCTCACTTCCCTTGCTTCCTTCTCATGACTAGTCCTGTTCCTGGTAGTTCAATGTCTGTGTCTTGCCTTTGGGTCCACTCCCTTCACCCCCCTTTATGACAGGAGACCCTGCGGAGAGTGACTCATATTTAAACTGCTATGGCCAAAAGGCTATTAATTCTCTGAAAGGTGGTGACAATATACACTTCATGCTCCTGAGTGAAGTTCCAACAACACAATATCCAACACGCATCAGTCATTCAGTTGTACTCCATTGAACATCAAGAATCAAACCCTTCACCACTTACCCATGCTGTTGACTTCAGTCACACTTTTGCAGATCCAGACACTGTTGGAGATGGACCCTCTGACCATTTCACTGGACTCTTCTCCATTAGCATTTGAGACTTTGCAATAATGTAGATATTTTTTGTATTGTAAGGATTGACAATGTAGATCCAATTTATTGATATCAGAGACCTCTGAATCCACAGGTGGGATCTTTTCATACCACGAGTACTGAATGGGAAGGGACCCATGGACAGACCCACAGGACACTGGCATGGGGTCCTCACAACTTGAGCCACTTGTTTGTGATTCAGATTCAGTTTATTGTCATTTAGAAACCACAAATGCAATGCAGTTAAAAAATGAGACAATGTTCCTCCAGAATGATATCACAAAAGCATATGACAAAACAGACTACACCAGAGAATCCACATAACGTTTGGCAATCCCCAATCCCGAGTCCGGAGAGGCTGCTGCATATTAATATCGCGCTACCATCTTAGCGCTTTCCCCAGAAAGGATCTCCAAACCCACCAGACAAAACAAAGACCAAAAACTAAAGCTACAAGACCTGCATAAAACCACATAGTTACCACATATAGTTACAACAGTGCAATCAATAGCATAATTGATTAAAAACAGACCATGGGCACAGTAAAAATAGTCCAAAGATGTTAAAGGACTGTAAGTTCAAAAGAAATCACCACACAGTTTCCACAAGTCCCCAGGGTCCCGACAGACTTGCCATCCCACGCTGGCGGCAGAAGGGAATACCCCCGCTATGGACTTCCACGGCGCCACCTGACTCAGCCTCACAGACGCAGCACACAATGAAAGTGACCTGACCACAGCGGACACCGAGTCCGTCGAACCTCCGAGCCAACAACCATTCGCTCCGGCACAGCTTCTCTGAGCACCATCCTCTGCTAAGCGTATTAAGACTGCCCCACCAACAGCCATCAGCATCACGACACCGAGGACTGGGGGCCTGTTCTTCCCGGCAGAGTCCCAGACCTCTCAGCAGCAGCAGCAGCAGCAACGAAGAAGGTCTACCTGGAGATTTCCAGATGTTCCTCCGTGCTCCCACATCCATTTTCAATCGATTATGATTGCGCACAGCACCCCACTTCACAAATAACAGATAATCAGCTTCAGAGTGGCTGCTGCAAGCTGCGTCACACCACCATCTTGGACATGTTCAATAAAAATGGAAGCAAAGGAACAGACACAGGTTCTGTGGGAAAAGATCAGTGAACAGCTGAAAATCAAGCACACTAAATATTTCAGCAGTTTTGAATCGCAACTGGAACCCACCAGCTCAGCAGTTCATCTACCTCTGAGTCTCTGCATCCTTGCATCTGTCTGAACTGCCATTATCCCAGAACGCAGCAGGACTCCTGATCAGGACAGCAGTGATGACACTGAGAACGTGTCAATGTGAAAATCAGAAGTTTCTATCTCACTCAGCAGCAAGGAGACAGTCTGAAGCTGCATCTAACAGTTTGACTTTGGAAAGCAACACTTGCGTGTGTCCTGGAAAACTCACCATTATGTGAAAGTAGGTAATGGTCAGATAGGTACAAAATAAATGGTGACATTAGGGAGAGGGTGTAATTGTGATTATGACAGCAGCAAAGGAACCCGTGAGTATTGGTATAGATAAGAAACCAACAAGGAATTATATGTGACTGGAAAACTAGAAGGACCATGAGCCATAAGACCAATAAGATATAAGAGCAGAATTTGACCATTCTGTCCATTGAGTCTGCTCCACCATTCAATCACGGCTGATTTAAAGAACATCCTTCTATTCTCAGCCTGTGCCCTCCAGTCTGAGGAAACATCCTCTCCACATCTACTAAGCTTTTCATTACTTGATAGATTTCCATGAGACCTTCCCTTATACTAAACTCCAGTGAGTACAGGCCCAGAGACTTTAAATATTCCTCATACATTAGGGAAGATTGATTTCACCTTAACTTTAATATCTGTATCCCTTTAGAATTGATGTACTCAGAGTTCTTGGAGTTCAAGTCCATTGCTCCCTGAAAGTGGGAACACAAGCAGGTATAATAGTAATGAAAGCATTCAGCACATTTGCCTTCATTCTACATTTTGAACGAATGGCGTCCGATCACACTCACCTCAATAATAAACAAATGCCTTGAGGCTGGCCAAGGACTACATCTGCAGCATGCTACCACAGTATTTAAGAAGCTTTTGGATGAGGACATGAAAAGGGAGTGATTGAAGGGATACGGACCAATGCAATATGACGGAATCATGGTCAGTGAACCAAAGAGTCTATTCTTGTGCTGGACTGTGTCCCAAGTTCTCTCTAATTCCATTGCTCTATTTCTCACCAGGACTGGGCTGGTGTAGAGGCTGGCTGCTGGGAAGTAGAAGGTCAGTGGGTGGTGGAGGGTGGATTCCTGGAGCACATTGACAGAGACAAAGGGTAGAGGGGGGGTGTGACTGATCCATGAAGCAGGGATGGGTAGTGGGAAAGCCTGCTGTGGGAGAACTGAATGAAGTTTGTTTAGCTCTGGAACTGATTCCTTTTTTATGAATTTCAAGGTATTTACACCATGAGAATCCTTTGTTTCTCATTGATCTGTTAATATCAGATTATTAGATTTAGTGTGAGTACAAACCTAGACAGGATGACATTTCATACAGTTCAGAGTCAGGAAAACATGCTGAGTCTCCCACTGGAAATCAGTGTCCAGTCAGTGGGTCAGACCCCACAATGGGTGAGAGCAACATTAGAGAAGTTTCCCAATTCCTGCTCACTCCCCATGGCTAGCATTGCAACGGAGCTTTGGAAAATTGGTTCCCTGAAGCCTTCCTGTCAGTTTGAACCAGTCTGACAATTCTCCCCTAATCTTTCTCATTAATGAGGCATTTTACCACACAGAACTGCCACTCATATATACATATATTTTGCACCATTTTCTCTAAACTCTAGAAACCGTTTTGTGTGCCAATCACAGGAGACCAGCAGTTTCTAAGAGATTCAGAGAACCCCATCTGGCATCTACAGTCATTCCACAAACAAAGTCATTTCGATTGCACTTCATCCCCATTCTGATGTTTGTTCTGAATAACGATAGAACCTCTTGACCATGTCTTTTCTCTTCCTCTCATTCTTTTCTCTTCCTCAGCTAACCTTTTGCCATGAAACTCAATGACTCACGGTGGCTGACATTTTCACTCAAGCAAGAAAAAAATTTTCTGGAGGAACTTGGGAGTCAGATAGCATCTACAGCTGCAGAGTTATTAACAGTTTAGATTAAGCCCCTGTTTCCTGACTCCTCCAGCAATGTATTTTTGCTCCAGACTATAACATCTCCTGTTGCTGGTGTCTGAAAATTCAACTTTTCTTATCATATCTATCAGTCATAATTGTCTGTTATTTTGTTAAGTGTAATTAAGAACTTAGATATTCTGGCCTTTTGCCTCTTCTCACCTTCCTGTCCATTCCCCTTGTATTTCATCTTCTTTCTGTTTCTCCTTTTGTCCACTCTGCACTTCCTCTCCAGCCCTCTGCCTCACCTCCCTACTTGGCCTTATCTATAAACTGACAACTGTCCTCTGTCCCCTCACCCCAGCTTATTATTCTGAAGTCTTCCTTTTCAGTGTCTTGGCCCAAAACATTGACTATTTCTGTATGTGCTGTCTGACCTGCTGAATTTCTCCAGAATTTCCTGTGCATTGTTTTTCATAAGACCATAACACATGGGAGCAGAACTTGGCACATCGAGTCTGCCCCACCATTCAGTCATGGCTGATCCTTTTCTCGGTCACCTCAACACCACACCCTGGCCTTCTCCCTTTAACATTTGATGCTGTGACTAAACAGGTATCTATCAATCTCTGCCTTAAATACACCCAATGGCCTGATCTCCACAGTTGCCTACAACAACAAATTTCATGAATTTGCTTCTCTCTAGCTGAAAAAATGTCTCTGCATCTCTGATTTAAATGGACACCCCTCTTTCCTGAGACTGTCCCCTCTTGTCCCCAACTTCCCAATCCTTTGCACATCTACTCTGTCTAGGCCTTTCAACATTTGAATGCTTTCAACGAGATCACCTCTCATCCTTCTAAATCCCTGTGAATACAAGCTTCAAGCCATCAAATGTTCCTCATGTGAGAACACTTTCATTCCTAGATTCATCCTTGTGAACCATCTCTGAACCCTCTCCAATGCTAGCACACCTTTTCTCAGGTAAAGAGCCCAAACCTGTTCACAATATGCAAGGTAAGGCCTCACTAGTGCTTTTTAAATCCTCAGCATCACATCCCTGCTCTTATATTCACACCTCTTGAAATGAATGTTAATATTAAATTTGCCTTCCTCACCAATGATTCAACCTCTAAGTTGACCTTTAGGGTGCTGTGCACAAGGACTCCCAAATCCTTTTACATTTGATATTTGGAATTCCTACCCATTTAGAAAACAGTCTGCACATTTTTTTTCTTCTAAGGAAATGCATGACCAAGCATTTTCCAACATTATATTTCATTTGATACTTTCTTAACCATCCTCCTAATCTGTCTAAGACCTTCTGCAGCCTTTCTGTTTTCTCAATGCTACCTGCCCTTTACCAATATTCATATCATTTCTAAATTTGGCAACAAAGCCATTTATTCCATCATCTACATCATTCATATACAGAGCATAAAAATCCAATTCCAACACAGACAGACCCCTGCGGAATACCACTAGTCACTGGCAGCCAAACAGAAAAGGATGCTTTTATTCCCACTCACTGCCTGCAACCAATCAGCTAATGCTCTAACCGTGCCAGTAACTTTCATGTAATCTCATGAGTCCTTAACTTGCTAAGCAGCCTCTTGTGTGGCACCTTGTCAAAGGCCTTCAAAAATGCAAATATACAACATCCACTACATCCCCTTTAACTATCCTACTTGTAATCTGCTCAAAAAATTCCAAACGGTTCACCAGACAAGATTTTCCCTTAAGGAAACCATGAAGACCTTGTCTTATCTTGTCCTACATCAACAGATAGTTTTGAACCTTATCCTTACCAATGACTCCAACATCTTCCCAAGCACTGAGGTCAGGCTTACTGGCCTATAATTACCCTTTTGCTGCATTCCTCCTGTCTTCAAGAGTAAAGAGACATTTGCAAATTTCCAGTCCTCTGGAACCATTTCAGAGTCCGATAATTCTTGAAAGATCATTACTATTGCCTCCACAATCTCTATTGCTACCTCGTTTAGAGCCCAAGTGTGCAGTTCATTTGGTCCAAGTGACTTGTGTACCTTTAGGTCTTTCAGCTTTTTGAGCAGCTTCTCCCTTCTAATAGTAACTGCATTTGCTTCACTTATCTCACACCCTTCAACACCTGGCACACTGCTAGTGTCTTCCACAGTGAAGACTGGTGCAAAATACTCATTCAGTTCATCTGCCATCTCCTTGTCATTACAATTTCTCCTGCTTCATTTTCTAGCAGTTCAATATCCACTCTCATCCTCTTTGGTTTTTGTAAATACTTGAAAAAACGTTTTCTATCGACCTTGATATTGTTTGCTAGCTTGCTTTCATGTTTCATCTTTCCCCACCCAATGATTCTTTTGGTTGCATTCTGTAGGATTGTAAAACTTTCCTACTCCTCAATTTTGCCACTAAATTTATTTGTTGTATGCCCTCTCTTTTGTTTTTCCATTAGCTTTGAGTTCCTTTGTCAGCCGTGGTTTAACTATTTTGCTAATACAATTTGAGTATTTCTTTGTTTTTGGAATACATCTATCCTGCTCCTGCCTCCTTATCCCAGAAATTCAAGCCATTGCTGCTCCGCTGTCGTCCCCGCAGCATCTCCTTCCAATTTACTTCAGACAACTCCTCTCTCATTCCACTGTAATTTCATTTACTGCACTGAAATACTACTATGTCAGACTTTATTTTCTCCCCAACTAATTTGAAGTTGTATTTGAAGTATGATCACATAATCATAAGATCAAACATCACACATAAATTGGTTTCATGATCGGACTTCCTGACCCCTTCCTCCTCATTTTAATTTGACAGTTAGTTCTCCCTGTGAACGGACAAGTGTGGACTGGGTCCATGTGAATTAAATGATGTGGATTTCGATTCTTCTAATTAGTATCCTACATGGTGAGTGACATCCAACATGGGATATTCTCATTATCTGTTTTGGTTTCAGGGTTGTGCATCATTTCCAGAACAGTGTGTGAATATATGTAGACACTAAAGATGTCGGAATGTGGAGTTCAGAGAAAACTCCTGGAGGAACTCAGCAGGTCGAGCAACATCAATGAGGGGGAAGGGATTGTCAATGGTCTGGGTCAAGACCCAGCACTGAATCTGAGTGGAGGGGGAAGATGGTGTAAACAGGAGAGAGGGCATTGTGAAACAGGATTGGTTACCTGGACTGTACCCCAGGGCTCAGAACGAGGTATGTGAAGAGATTGTGGAGGCATTTGTAGTGATCTTTCAAATATTCTTCCAGAGGAATGGAAAATTACAAATGTCACTCATTTCTTTAAGAAGAGAGGGAGACAAAAGGCAGGAAATTAAAGGACAATTAGCCTGTCTTCAGTGGTTGGTAAGATGTTAGAATCTGTTATTAAGGATGAGATTTCAGAGTACTTGGAGGCATGTGATAAAATAGGCCAAAGTCAACATTGTTTCCTTCAGGAGAAATTTACCCTTCCCAATCCACTGGAATCATTTGATCAAATAACAGGCAGGAGAGGCAAAGCAGACTTTGTGGATCTATGCATTTGGTTTGCTCTGCCAAGTCCCAAAATGGTCCACAGACTGCATGCTACACTTGAGTTTCTCTCTGTTTTCAAACTCTCATCATTCAGAAACTAGCTTGCTAAAAATTCTCAAGGGAGCAGGAAATAAGGAAAGAGGAGGGTGCCCACTGATATTTTGGGCTTGGCTTTCCGGGTTCTAGTAGATTGGAGGGAGACCTGCAAGGGATTGACTTCACACATGAGGTACCATCAGCTTCACTGATGAGTGGACAGATGGATGGTTGACAGTACTATGAGGAACAAGGGATTCCACTGATCCCTACACCCAAATGCCATCTGAAAAAATCAAGGCCAGTGTTGTTTAAATTAAAAATGTAGCCAATATGGCTGGGAGTTCTCTTAATGAAACACTAGTGAGTGATCGTTGTGTGCATTTGAGTAGCTGGAAGGCATCTGATTTGAAAGCAGCATCTCCTTTCCAGCTGGACTTCAAAGTTCAAAGTATATTTATTATCAAAGTAGATTTTTCTTCCTATACTGCCTGGAGACACATTTTCATGCTGATATTCACAGTACAAAAAAGAAATACAATAGAATCAATGAAAAAATTGCACCCAGACAAAAGACTGGCCAACAACCAATGTTCAAAGAAGACAGAGTGCAAAAAAAAAATTTTTCATATATTATTTATATTATGAGATGTAAAATCCTTCAAAGTGAGTCTGAGTCCATGGGTTGTGAAATTAGTTCAAAGTTGAGGTGAGTGAAATTATCCACCTTGGTTCAGGATTGTAATCAGTGAAGGGTATTAACTGTTCCTGAACCTGTGGCCATTTCTGCCTTAAGATATACTTTGGAAGCCACTTCAACTATGCCTCTGGTCATTTTGTACATCTCTATCGTGTTGTTTCTAAACCTCTTGTGCTCCATTTCTGAATTCAGATCCTCAAGAATTACGCTTTTACATTCGGTTTTCTTCTGCTAAGAAGGAGATGAAGTTGTGTCGATGGAGAGATGGGGAAAGAGGAGTTGTAGGAAAAGCAATCACAATCAATTGTCCCTTTGCGACCGTAAATCAGTCACATACCGGTATTGGTGCTGTGGCATATTGGTCACCAATATTAATTTTCAGTGGAAACAAATGGGCTACATAGACAGGATGAAAATATTGCTTGTATATTCAGTTTTATTAGATAGATTTGCTTTTTATTTGTCACATGTCCATGAAAACATCGAAACATACAGAAAAATGTATCTTCTTGCATCAAATGAAATTAGCAAAGACTGTGCTGGAATTAGGCTGGGTTAAATGGGTGGGTTACTGGGTGTTGTTGCTCATCGGGCCGAAAGAGCCAGGTCTGTGCTGAATTTCCAAACAAATAAATACTGAGGACATGAGTTGTAGAGTCCTTGAAAGTGGGCCTATACGTTGTGTGCAGTGATCAGTTCAGTGTTGAGAGAGTGAAGTTATCCATGCTGATTCAGGAGCCTGATTTTGAAACTACAGTCTGTTAGTTACTGAAACTTGACACCTTAAAATGCGAATCCTCTAAATCATATTTATCAAAGAAAATGACGCCATCTTGATCAATGGTAAAAGATATACAATTAAAACTCGCTCAAAGTTTTGTCCCATGTTGAAACTTGTGTTGCAGTGACCTGCCACAGTCTTTCATGTAAATGCAGCATTTGGGCTTATTTCTTCTCTGCCTCATCCACTATGTGAAGAAATTTGTGCTATACCAAATTGTTACACAAATGCAAAGAATCTTCTAATATTTCTAATGTTGTTATCATGTAGTGTTGATTCTCACATTTGCAAACAGCTCCCCTCATGTAGCAGCTCCGAGACTAAATGTACATCCATGGGTTACAGTTACTTGTCAACTCTGAGAAAAGTAGCAACTTGTGTTTACAGATTCACACCCCACTGACCATTGCAAGCTGCATCAAGCTGTAACCACTCATTTTGTCCAATACACAACTTTCAATTCCCTTGATCATTCATTTTTAAGACCTTTGAATATTGACTGGAAATGTACCCAATTTCAATCATTTTGAATGTTATGCTGATCAAATTGTTGCATCATTCTCAAAAAAGAAACTTAAATTTTTTTAAGTTTGCTTCGTTTGCGGGCAGCGGAGTGAGCCGGGCGCAGAGTGTAGGGCTTGGGCTCAGAGGGCTTAGGCGGAAGAGGGCACAGTAGGCTTATCTTTTAGTTCTTGTATTTTCAGTTATTTGGGAGGTATGAGTGTGAGGGCAGCTTGTTGTTCTCGGTGTAGGATGTGGGAGATCCTGGAGTCTCCGAGCCTCCCGGACGTCCACATCTGCGCCAGGTGCGCCGAACTGCAGCTCGAGGGACCGAGTTAGGGAACTGGAGCTGCAGCTCGATGACCTTCGCCTGGTCAGGGAGAGTGAGGAGGTGATAGAGAGGAGTTACAGGCAGGTGGTCACTCCGGGACCACGGGAGGCAGATAGGTGGGTTACAGTCAGGAAGGGGAAGAGGCAGGTACTAGAGAGTACCCCAGTGGCTGTACCCCTTGACAATAAGTACTCATGTTTGAGTACTGTTGGGGGGGACAGCCTACCTGGTGGAGTGACAGTGGCCGAGCCTCCAGCACAGAGGACGGCCTTGTAGCTCAGAAGGGTAGGGTTAGAAGAAAAAGGTCCATAGTAATAGGGGACTCAATAGTCAGGGGCTCAGACAGGCGTTTCTGTGGAGGTGACCGGGAGTCCCGGATGGTAATTTGCCTCCCTGGTGCCAGGGTTCAGGACGTTTCTGATCGCGTCCAAGATATCCTGAAGTGGGAGGGTGAAGAGCCAGAGGTCGTGGTACATGTAGGTACCAATGACATAGGAAGGAAAGGGGAAGAGGTCCTGAAACGAGAGTATAGGGAGTTAGGAAGGCAGTTAAGAAGAAGGACCGCAAAGGTAGTAATCTCGGGATTACTGCCTGTGCCACACGACAGTGAGAGTAGGAATAGAATTAGGTGGAGGATGAATGCGTGGCTGTGGGATTGGAGCAGGGGGCAGGGATTCAAGTTTCTGGATCATTGGGACCTCTTCTGGGGCAGGAGTGATCTGTTCAAGAAGGACGGGTTACACTTGAATCGTGGGGGGACCAATATCCTAGCGGGGAGGTTTGCTAGGGCTACAGGGCGGACTTTAAACTAGTAAGATGGGGGGGCGGGAGACTATTTGAGGAGACTATGGGAGAGGAGGTTAGACAGTGTGTGAGGGAGGAAAGGCAGGTGATGGAGAAGGGATGTGCTCAGCCCGAAGATGTAGGGGAGGAGAAAGAAAAGGATAATAAATTTGAATGCATTGTTAGGGATGGAAAGAGAGGAGGAGATGGAGAGTATCTTAAATGTATCCATTTTAATGCTAGGAGCATTGTAAGAAAGGTGGATGAGCTTAAAGCGTGGATTGATACCTGGAATTATGATGTTGTAGCTATTAGTGAAACATGGTTGCAGGAAGGGTGTGTTTGGCAACTAAATATTCCTGGATTTAGTTGCTTCAGGTGTGATAGAGTAGGAGGGGCCAGAGGAGGAGGTGTTGCATTGCTTGTCCGAGAAAATCTTATGGCGGTGCTTTGGAAGGATAGATTAGAGAGCTCCTCTAGGGAGGCAATTTGGGTGGAATTGAAGAATGGGAAAGGTGCAGTAACACTGATAGGAGTGTATTATTGGCCACCTAATGGGGCGCGTGAGTTGGAAGAGCAAATGTGTAAGGAGATAGCAGATATTTGTAGTAAACACAAGGTGGTGATTGTGGGAGATTTTAATTTTCCACACGTAGACTGGGAAGCTCATTCTGTAAAAGGGCTGGATGGTTTAGAGTTTGTGAAATGTGTGCAGGATAGTTTTTTGCAACAATACATAGAAGTACCAACTAGAGATGGGGCAGTGTTGGATCTCCTGTTAGGGAATGTGATAGGTCAGCTGACAGATGTATGAGTTGGGGAGCACTTCGGGTCCAGTGATCACAATAGCATTAGCTTCAATATAATTATGGAGAAGGACAGGACTGGACCTAGAGTTGAGATTTTTGATTGGAGAAAGGCTAACTTTGAGGGGATGCGAAGGGATTTAGAGAGAGTGGATTGGGTCAAGTTGTTTTATGGGAAGGATGTAATAGAGAAATGGAGGTCATTTAAGGATGAAATTATGAGGGTACAGAATCTTTATGTTCCTGTTAGGGTGAAAGGAAAGGTTAAAGGTTTTAGAGCACCATGGTTTTCAAGGGATATTAGAAATTTGGTTCAACAAAAAGAGGGATGTCTACAATAGATATAGGCAGCATGGAGTAAAGGAATTGCTCGAGGAATATAAAGAATGTAAAAGGAATCTTAAGAAAGAGATTAGAAAAGCTAAAAGAAGATACGAGGTTGGTTTGGCAAATAAGGTGAAAGTAAATCCGTAAGGTTTCTACAGTTATATTAAAAGCAAGAGGATAGTGAGGGATAAAATTGGCCCCTTAGAGAATCAGAGTGGTCAGCTATGTGTGGAACCGAAGGAGATGGGAGAGATTTTGAATGATTTCTTCTCTTCGGTATTCACTAAGGAGAAGGATATTGAATTGTCTAAGGTGTGGGAAACAAGTAAGGAAGTTATGGAACCTATGACAATTAAAGAGGTGGAGGTACTGGCGCTTTTAAGAAATATAAAAGTGGATAAATCTCCGGGTCCTGACAGGATATTCCCCAGGACCTTGAGGGAAGTTTGTGTAGAAATAGCAGGAGCTCTGATGGAGATCTTTAATATGTCATTAGAAACGGGGATTGTGCCGGACGATTGGAGTATTGCTCATGTGGTTCCATTGTTTATATTCTTAGAGATAGTATTTATAATTATCTGGATAGATGGGATCTGATTAGAAGTAGCCAGCATGGATTTGTGCGTGGAAGGTCATGTTTGACAAACCTTATTGAATTTTTTGAAGAAGTTACGAGGAATGTTGACGAGGGTAAGGCAGTGGATGTAGTCTATATGGACTTCAGCAAAGCCTTTGACAAAGTTCCACATGGAAGTTTAGTTAAGAAGGTTCAGTCGTTAGGTATTAATGCTGGAGTAATAAAATGGATTCAACGGTGGCTAGATGGGAGATGCCAGAGAGTAGTGGTGGATAATTGTTTATTGGGATGGAGGCCGGTGACTAGCGGGGTGCCTCAGGGATCTGTTTTGGGCCCAATGTTGTTTGTAATATACATAAATGATCTGGATGATGGGGTGGTAAATTGGATTAGTAAGTATGCCGATGATACTAAGGTAGGAGGTGTTGTGGATAATGAGGTGGATTTTGAAAGCTTGCAGGGAGATTTATGCCGGTTAGAAGAATGGGCTGAACGTTGGCAGATGGAGTTTAATGCTGAGAAGTGTGAGGTTCTACATTTTGGCGGGAATAATCCAAATAGAACATACAGAGTAAATGGTAGGGCATTGAGGAATGCAGAGGAACAGAGAGATCTAGGAATAAC
Organism: Hypanus sabinus; assembly: GCF_030144855.1. NCBI lineage: Eukaryota > Metazoa > Chordata > Chondrichthyes > Myliobatiformes > Dasyatidae > Hypanus > Hypanus sabinus. The sequence goes on along the minus strand of NC_082730.1, from coordinate 14,017,370 downwards.
TGTGCATAGTTCCCTGAAAGTGGAGTCTCATGAAGATAGGGTGGTGAAGAGGGCTTTTGGAACGCTGGCCTTTATAACTCAAAGCATTGAGTACAGAAGTTGGGATGTAATGCTAAAGTTGTACAAGGCATTGGTAAGGCCAAATTTGGAATATTGTGTGCAGTTCTGGTCACCGAATTATAGGAAAGATATCAATAAATTAGAGAGAGTGCAGAGACGATTTACTAGGATGTTACCTGGGTTTCAGCAATTAAGTTACAGAGAAAGGTTGAACAAGTTAGGCCTCTATTCATTGGAGCATAGAAGGTTGAGGGGGGATTTGATCGAGGTATTTAAAATTTTGAGAGGGATAGATAGAGTTGACGTGAACAGGCTGTTTCCATTGAGAGTAGGGGAGATTCATACTAGAGGACATGATTTGAGAGTTAGGGGGCAGAAGTTTAAGGGAAACACGAGGGGTTATTTCTTTACTCAAAGAGTGATAACTATGTGGAATGAGCTTCCTGTAGAAGTAGTAGAGGCCAGTTCAGTTGTGTCATTTAAGGTAAAATTGGATAGGTATATGGACAGGAAAGGAGTGGAGGGTTATGGGTTGAGTGCGGGTAGGTGGGGCTAGGTGAGATTAAGGGTTCGGCACGGACTAGGAGGGTCAAGATGGCCCGTTTCCGTGCTGTGATTGTTATATGGTTATATAAATTTATTATTAAAGTGCACACTGCATTTGTCACCACATACTATCCTTACATTCATTTATTTCAGATCATTCACAGTAAATACAAAGTAACACAATAGAATCAATGAAAAACTACCCATGAACAAAGACAAACAACAAACGTGTAAAAGACAAACAATTGTGCAAATACCAAAAGAAAAGCAAAATGATACTAATAATAGGTAAATAAGTATTAAATAATATTTGAGAACATGAGTTGTAGAGTCCTTAAAAGTGAGTCCATAGGTTGTGAAACCAGTTCAGTGATCGGTGAAATTATCCACGCTGGTTCAGAAGCCTTATGGTTAGGGGATAATATCTGGTCCTGAACCTGGTGGTGTGGGATATGAGGCTCCTGTACCTGCTTACTGATGGCAACAGCAAGAAGAGAGCAAGGCCTGGATGATGAATGCTGTTTTTAGTTCAGCAACATGCTCAGCAATGAAGAGGTGTTTACCGGTGATGGATTGGGCTGTATGCACTACCTTTTGTGGTTTTTCCATTCAAGGAATTGATGTTTTCATACCATGCCATGATGCAGTCCATAAGAATACTCTCCACTGTGCAACTGGAGAAGTTTGTCAGAAAGTACAGAGGGCATTATGTGCCTAGTGGTGGGGTCCCGTTGGAGATGGCCGAATTTACCAAGAATTATCTGCTGGACGTAGAGACTCAAGGCTTACCACCCATCAGCTCCCATGTCCAGCACATAATTCTCTGTAACTTCAGACATCTCCAATGGGATCTCACCACCAAGCACGTCTTTCCCTCTCCCCCACTTTCTGCTTTCCACAACAACCGTTCTTCCATTGCCCATCCACCCATCTCCACTGATCTCCCTCCTGGCACTTATCCTTTCAAGAAGAACAATTGCCTCACCTGCCCTTGCAATTCCACCTTCACTACCATTCAGGACCCCAAACAGACCTTCCAGGTAAGGCAACACTTTAGCTGTGAATCTGCTGGGGTCATCAACTGAATCCAGTGCTCCCGGTGCAGCCTCCTGTATATTGTTGTGGCCTGACGTAGATTGGGAGACCAACTCACCGAGCACCTATACTCCAACTGCCAGAAAAAGCAGGATCTCCCAGTGGCCGCCCATTTAACTTCCACTTCCCACTCCCATTCTGACATATCAGTCCATGGCATCCTCCACTCTTTAATTAGGCTACACTTAGATTAGAGGAACAACACTTTATAATCCATCTGTGTGGCCTCCAACCTGATGGCATGAACATCGATTTCTCCAGCTTCCAGTATTGCCCTGCCCCCTTTCTCTTCTCACCTTATCTCCTTACCTACCCATCACCTCCCTCTGGTGCTCTTCCTCCTTATCTTTCTTCCATGGCATTCTATCATCTCATATTAGATTCCCCTTCTCCAGCCCTTTATAGGTTTCACCCAACAACTTCCCAGCTCTTTATTTCACACATCACCCCTCCCCCCAGTTTCACCTATCATCTTGTGTTTCTTCCTCCCCTCACCGCAACTTTTATCTCTGATTTCTCATCTTTTTTCTTCAGTCCTGATGAAAGGTCAATGACTAAGTTGTGCCAAACATGTCCCTACCTTAGAAATTACTAGGCTTACTGATAGCCCTTTATATTACTAAGCTCCATGTACGTATCTAAAAGTCTCTTAATAGACCCTATTGTATCTGCCTCCACCAACGTTGCCAGCAGCCCATTCCACGCACTCCCCACTCTCTGAGTAAAAAACTTACCCCTGACATCTCCTCTGTACCTACTCCCAGCCATGGGAAAAATCACCATTTCAGCCCTGGGAAAAAGCCTCTGACTATCCACACAATCAATGCCTCTTATCATCTTATACACCTCTATCAGGTCACTTTTCATCCTCCATCACTCCAAGGAGGAAAGACCGAGTTCACACAACCTATTTTCATAAGGAATGCTCCACAATCCAGGGAACATCCTTGTAAATCTCTTCTGCACCCTTTCTATGGCTTCCATATCCTTCCTGTAGTGAGGCGACCAGAACTGAGCACAGTACTCCAAGTGGGGTCTGACCAGGGTCATAAATAGCTGCGACATTACCTCTCGGCTCCTAAATTCCACAATTCATGAAGGCCAATACACCGTAAGCCTTCTGAACCACAGAGTCAACCTATGCAGCTGCTTTGGGTGTCCTATTGACTCAGACCCCAAGATTCCTCTCATCCTCCACACTGCCAAGAGTCTTACCATTAATACTATATTCTGCTATCATATCTGACCTACCAAAGTGAACCACTTCACACTTATCTGGGTTGAACTCCATCTGCCACTTCTCAGTCCTGTTTTGCATCTTATCAATGTCCCGCTGTAACCTATGACAGCCTTTCACACTATCCACAACACCTCCAATCTTTGTGTCATTTGCAAATTTACTAACCGATCCTTCAACTTTCTCATCCAGGTCATTTATAAAAATCACGAAGAGTAATGGTCCCAGAACAGATCCCTGAGGCACTCCACTGGTGACTGACCGCCATGCAGAATATGACCCATCTACAACCACACTTTGCCTTTCGTGGGCAAGTCAGTTCTGGATCCACAAAGCAATGTCCCCTTGGATCCCATGCCTCCTTACTTTCTGAATAAGCCTTGCATAGGGTACCTTATCAAATGCCTTGCTGAAATCCATGTACACTACATCTGCTGCTCTTCCTTCTTAATCTGTTTAGTGACATCCTCAAACAATTCAATCAGGCTAGTAAGACATGACCCGCCTTTGACAAAGCCATGTTGACTATACCTAATTCTATAACGCCTCTCCAGATGTTCATAAATCCTGCCTCTCAGGATCTTCTCCATCAACTTAACAACCACTGAGGTAAGACTCACTGGTCTATAATTTCTTGGGCTATCTCTACTCCCTTTCTTGAATAAAGGAACAACATCTGCAAACCTCCAACCCTCTGGAACCTCTCCCATCCCCATTGATGATGCAAAGATCATCGCCAGTGCCTCAGGAAACTCCTCCATTGCCTCCCACAGTAGCCTGCAGTACATTTGATCCAGTCCTGGTGACATACCTAACTTGATGCTTTCCAAAAGCTTCAGCACATCCTCCGCCTTAATATCAACATGCTCAATCTTTTCAGTCTGCTGCTAGTCATCACTACAAACACCAAGATCATTCTCCATAGTGAATACTGAAGTGAAGTATTCATTAAGTACCTCTGCAATTTCCTCCAGTTCCTTACACACTTCCCCACTATCTCACTTGTTAGGACCTATTCTTTCATGTCTTATCCTCTTGCTCTTCACCTACTTGTAGAATGCATTGGAGTTTTCCTTAATCCTGCCCGCCAAGGCCTTCTCAATTTCCTTCTTAAGCTCCTTCCTGTTAGCCTTAGAATCTGCTAGATCTCTAACATTACCTAGCACTTTCTTATCTTCTTGACTAAGTTTATTACAGCCTTCATATACCACGGTTCCTGTACCCTACCATAACTCCCCTGTCTCATTGGAACATATCTATACAGAACTCACACAAATATCCCCTGAATATTTTCCACATTTCTTCAGTACTTTTCCCTGAGAACATCTGTTTCCAATTTAAGCCTCCAATTTCCTGCTTGATGGTCTCATAATTCCCCTTACTCCAATTAAATGCTTTTCAAACTTGTCTGTTCCTATATGTCTCCAATGCTATTGTAAAGGAGATAGAATTATGATCACTATCTCCAAAATGTTCTCACACTGAGAGATATGACACCTGACCAGGTTCATTTCCCAATACCAGATCAAGTACAGCCCTTCCTCTTGTAGGCGTATCTACATACTCTGTCAAGAAACCTTCCTGAACACACCTAACAAGCTCCATCATTTCCAAACCTCTTGCTCTAGGGAGATGCCAATCGATATTTGGGAAATTAAAATCTCCCAACACAACAACTCTGTTATTAATACACCTTTCCAGGATCTGTTTCCATATCTGCTCCTCGATATCCCTTTACTATTGGGCGGCTTATAAAAACACCCAGTGAAGTTATTGAACCCTTCCTGTTCCTAGCCTCTGCCCACAGAGACTCTGTAGACAATTCCTCCATGGTGTCCTCCCTCTCGCACTGTCTACAAGCTTTCTCTATTTCTGAGCCAACCTCCTCTTCCACACTCTCTTCAGTTCGGTTCCCATCCCCAACAAATTCAGTTTAAACTCTTCCCAGTAGCCTTAGCAATGCTCCCCGCTTCGACATTCGTCCCTCTGGGATTCAAGTCCAACCGTTCCCATTCAATGGGAAGGTTCAAAACCACCAGCAGGACTTCTAATGTCTGAAGCGTCACTGCCAACTCTCACCTGAATAATTTTTATTTTGTTTAATTGTATTTAGAGAGATAGCATTTCTGACCCAACAAGAATCAACTGCCTAATTAACCTACTAACCTGTGGGTCCTTGGAATGTGGGAGGAAACTGGAGTACCCAGATGAAACCCACATAGTCATGGAGAGAAAGTATCAGCTACTTACAGACAGTAGTGGGAATTGAGCCTGGGTCACTGCTGCAGTAATATTGTTATGCTAATTGCTACATGCAAAATGTAACCTCAGCAGGGCACAGACTGTTCAAACCCACCAGGTGATTCCCTGATGTTGACCATTCCTGACGGTGGCTCTGCCATTTGAATGCTGCAAGTTGGCTGCAGAGATCCCTGTGGCAGACTGCACAGACACACACCTGCCTCTCTGAGGGGCAGGGTACAGAGCACAGGTGGGGCTTATGATGGGAGAAAACGGTAGGTATGGGCGGGGCCTAGGTCCTGCTTGTGAGTGGGGCTTGGTCTCATTGTCCAGCTTTGTTCTGGTGGCTGGGGTTTCTGAGCTTTGGATATCAGAGGTGTTCCCATGTTCAAATGTTCAAACTGTTCAAATGAGATAGATTTGAATGTTCAAAATAAATTTAGTATCAAAGTACATACATGTCACCATACACAATACTGAGGTTAATTTTCTCATAGGTACTCTGTAAGATTCACTAGTGAATTCAAGTGCTGAAATCACAGTGACTTCAGCAACTCAATCCAAAGATTTATTATAGAAATTAACCAGCAAAACTACCTAGATTTCAAGTGAGGTCTACAGAATTTGAAGAACTGAATTCACTCACAATACACAGAAGAATTCAGTTTGAGTTTCATCAGCCAAGGATCCACAATGACAGAGCAAAGAGAGATTGGCATTCACCCCAAAAATACACCCTGGAACACACTGGAACTCAGTGCCAATCAAACAACATAGGTGTCCAGATGAAACAATAATCCCCAAAGGCAACAATTACAATGCAAATTATGCTAAATAAATTTTCCCAAATTGAATAAAACTGAGGAATACAAAGAGAGCTTAAAAATCCCCATGGTCCTAAATGGGACACCTGCATAACAAAGTAAAAAACGCAGAACGAGTCCAAAGACAAACAATTATTCATAAAGGTGAACAATCCAAGGGACACCACATACCCACAAGTTTACACCCATGAAACACTTACCCAACAGGCTGGTATATGTCCAGGGGAAAAGGAGATGCAGGCACTCATCAACCCCACCTCCCGTACATGCAGGTGCTGTGAGAATCAAGTTTATGCCGCGCGTACACACACAATATCAAACTCACACCAGATACTGTTACAGAATACACTTTAAAGATTTTACTAAAACTAAAAGAGTACTATGCAATACAGTATATATGAAGGAAAAGAAAATAAAGTAAAAGGCACCAACTTATCAAAGTTCAGTCAGTTTAGTACACTTCGTTGGAGCTCAACCATCAAACCATTCGACTCCTCATCACTTTCCTCCGACCTCCAAGTCCTCGCACCTGGGACCACCCCCAGTGGTCGACCGAGCAGTGCAGTGCACGTCCACCTTCCTCGGCGTCTCCTTCCCGCCTCTGCTGAAAAGAGGGCGAAACCCCCAAGCTCCCAGCCTCACAAGACAAAATAACATTCCCCATTGGTTAACAAATGAATATAATCCCCATATCAGCATGTCTAAAGCTACACAACTGCGAGAGAAACACTTATCAGACAAAGAAGCATTCCTACACTTAACAAACCAAAGAAGCCATTTTGAGTAACATACACAGGACATTGTACATTCTCCCCCCACCAGCAAATGTCATGCCCTCATGACATTACCAGAGTTCCCCAAAGCTTCTTGCAACACACAAAATCCAACCCAGGTGCAGAAAGCAGTGACATAACTACCCAGAGCAGTAGAAATCACACTCGGTTCTCCTGGCACCACATATGTCAACCGCTCCGGGGGGGGGGGGGGGGGCGCCTACACCTCTGAGATCTGTGTACCCCTTCTGCCGACCCTTCTGTTTCACTGGGCTCCCTCTTCACTTATGGACCCACTGCCTCGGACACCCCAGGTCTACCTGTCAGATCCTCACTCCCTCCCTCACGGGGTTCCCCTCTCACCTGAGAACCCTCTGGCTCATGTTCAGGTTCCACCCTCTCTCCCCCCCAATTCTGGCTGCCTCTCCATCTGACCATCAACACCTTCCCTCCTCTCGCCCAACTCAATAGGGGAAGGTCCAGGAGCCTCCTCTTCTGGTACTGAAACGCCAGTGAATGGGAGCAGGGGCCACTCATCTGAGTCGTCATCTTCCGAATCGGTATCCATTCCCAGGTTAAGGACCCTTCCCAGCTCTTCCCTCTCTCTGCACCCTGGCAGAATCCTCGTGCTAGGCACAGCCTCCCACTCTGGCTCCTTGTCCACCCACACTGCTTGACCCAGGGGCATCAGCAGATTCCGATGGAGTACCTTGATAGGCCCATTCCCATCCTCTGGTTTCACCCGGTAAACTGGCAGACTCAGCATCTGGCTCTCTATTACATAGGGGCTGGCCGCCCATCAATCTGCCAACTTGTGCATACCAGGGAGTCCCAAATTCCGTAAAAGGACCCGGTCGCCCGGCAATAATTGGGCAAACTTCCCCTTTTGATCATATCTCATCTTATTCCTCTGATTTCATTTGGTAGCCGCTGCCTCGACCAACTCGTACGCCCTCTGTAACTCCCTCTTCATATCGGACACATGCTTTAGATAGGTCTTCCCGGGTAATTCACCCACTTCAGCCCCAAAACACAAGTCAATTGGCAACCTCGCTTCCCGGCCGAACATCAGATAATAGGGTGAGTACCCTGTAGCATCATTGCGAGTACAATTGTAACAGTGGACCAATTGTCCAATATGATGATTCCACTCATTTTTCTGCCCAATCTCCAGCATCCCGAGCATATCCAACAGGGTCCTGTTGAACCTCTCTGGCTGAGGATCATCCTGTGGGTGATAAGGGGTAGTCCTGGATTTCTCAACCCCAAGCATAGTCAGTAATTCATGGATAAGGCAGCTCTCAAAATCCTGCCCCTGATCACTATGGATTCGCCTGGGAAGGCCATAATGAACAAAATACTTCTCCCATAACACCTTCGACACTGTCGTCGCCTTCTGATTCTTAGTGGGAAATGCCTGAGCATAGTGAGTGTAATGATTGGTGATGACTAAGACATTCGCGGTGTTGCTGGTGTCAGGCTCAATTGACAGAAAATCCATGCATACCAGGTCCGGAGGTCCCACACTCCACAAGTGCGACAGTGGAGCCGCCGACGCTGGCAGGGTCTTCCTCCGGATGCAACGACTGCATCCCCTACAGTATTCTTCAACCTCCCCCCTCAATCGGGACTAGTAGAACCGGTCTTTGAGTAATCCATAGGTCTTTTCCACCCCCAAGTGTCCAGAATCATCATGCAAGGCCTGGAGTACAATCTGCCAATACTTCTCCGGCATGACCAGTTGCCAAAGGCGGGGTTGGTCCTGAGGTGCCATGACCCGGTACAAGATCTGGTTCTTTAACCTTAATCGAGGCCACTCCTTCAATAACAGAGGCACGGACGGGTGTTTCACCTTCTCAGCCAATGCCACATCCCCCTTCTCAACCGCTCTCCACACAGTGCCAAGACCCGGGTCATTTTGCCAAGCAGCTGCCACTTCCCCCGGACTCAGTTCCAGCAACTGTTTAGTCCGCAGTGCGGTCAGGTCACAGTAAGCTAAGGTTATGGTGTCATCAAAATCCCCTAGGTTACACCCTGAAAACACAGACCAAATTACAAATGAAAAAAAAACACTTCCTCTTCTTTGTAAAAAACTCCTGGTCATGACACATTCACAGGAAATACAAAGAAACACCACACAGTCAATGCAAAATTATACCCAAGGCAGACAAACAACCAAAGTGCAAAATGCAACAAACTGAGACAATACAAAAAAAATAATAACAATAAATAAGTCAGCGATAAATATCAAGAAAAGGAGACGAAGAGTCCTTGAACATATCTCCATCAGTTGTGGGAGCAGTTCAGTGTTGGGGTGAGTAAAAGTGAATGAAATAACACCCGGTCAATTTACTCACTCAGTCTGTAACTGAACGAGTTCCAAGTTAAGTTATGGACTTTATTTCTGCCCCACGCAGCACCCTGGTGCGTGTGTGAGCTTGAAGACACCAAAGCAGAACTGCCTGACGTTGCCCCAGTGGAGAGGCTCAGGAAGGCCTGGCAAGGCAGAACATGTCCTCAATTTGGTGCAAGCTGCAAGTAAGTTCTTTGGAGGATTGCCAATCGAAGCAAGCCCCACCCACTGAACATGGTACCCTTCTCAGTGGATCCCTGTTGTGGTGGACTGGCTTGTGACTTCCTGAGATCCCGGGAGTGTTGCTGTCTGAGCTTAACTCCTGGTAGGTCACGCATGGCGGCATGGTCAAATGGGAGCCTCCAGACAAAGAACAATCCAACAAAGTCATCAAAGGTAGAGCTGGCAGAACATGGTGATACATCAGAATGGTAGTGAAGATGGAGGAAGGATGCAGCAGAGAATCTCCACAGATGGCTTGCACTTCATGCCACAGGACATTGACCCTGATCTGTCAGGGACTTTCGCCATCTGATTCCCCATGTTAAACAAAGTTATGCACAGGCATTTTTCCATAAAGGGAATAAGGAGAGCATCGTACTTGACTGGAGTGAAAGCAATATTTTTATCACAGTCACCACTGACTTCTCAGTCAGGCTGTTATTAATAGTTTTGCTGACAGTAACTAATCTACATCATTTCCATCAGATAATGAAAATTCATTTCAATTTGTCCAGTCAGCTCAACTGAGAGGGACTCAGATTCTAAGGTATCAGATTATAGCGTCCAGCTCACTGTGGTTTCATAACTGAATTTCCTGCCGCCTCCTTCCTCATTCAACTTCCTATTTGTCATCGTCAGCTATTTAGATCTTCGAGCTGCGAGCTAAGCGATGGACTACTGCTAACAGGTTCACTACAGTTGAACAATGTGGATTCTGGTTCTTTTCATCTGTTCACTGCCGGGTGAGTGACGACCAGTGTGGGATGTTACAGAGAATGGTAAATGCAGGAAACACTCAGCAGGTCAGGCTGTACCCGTGGAAAAGGAAACAGTAAAATTTTCAGACCCAAGACCCTTTGACTCTGTTTCACTTGCCAGAGATCCAGCCTGACATACGAGGTATATCCAGCACATTCTGTTTTTGTCTCAAATTTCCACCATCTGCTATTTACTTGTTCATTGGAATGATCTGTGTTAATTTGGCTCTAGTGCACCGTTTCTGTAGAAGAGATGGTAAAGTATGTGCTGATATGTAAAGACAGAAAATACTCCATAAACAGGTTCAACAGTACTGGGGTGTGGAACCACAGACACAATGCTGGATGAATTGTAAGGGTCCAGCAGCATCTATAGAGGCAAAAGGTATTCCAGCTGGAGACACTGTTTGGGGGCTGGGGGGAGTGTGGGTGGGTGGGGGAAGAAAGAAACATAACCCAGCCTGCAGTTGTGAGTGTGCAGGGAGGAGAGAAGGGAGCTGAGGACACATCTTGGTCTCAGGCACCAGTGTTTTGTATAATCTTGGCAGAGAGTGTTCCTGCCCAGGGAACATTAATTTGGAAAGGTTTGCCGATGTAAGTGCAAAGGCTCCCTTTCCATCCATGAAACATCATTTTCATGCTGCCTTGTACTCACTAAAATCGGCATAGGAATTATACGTGAAAAGTAAGATGTCTCCGATAGACAGCTGTTCCTGTTATTGAAATTTATTGTTCTTCAGTTCTGTGTGGGTTGAGGGCTAAACTTGTACTCAGAATCTACTTCCTTCTCATTCTTTTCCTCGAATTGTGAACATTTGTTTTACTCATCAGCATCCAGTATTATTGGAAATAATTTGGAAAATGTTTAGCACACTTACAGAAGAGACGAGATGGAATAAGAGATCTCTCATCACGGCCTTCCTAAATGGACTGAACACAGGGGTCCAGCAGAACATTGTGACAAGCAGGATAGTCTGGATGACCTGATTAATTTGGCTATTTGCTTTGACGACCCGGTAACCGAGTGACGCAGAGAAAAAAATTTCTCAAGTTTCTTATGGTCTGATCACTCTCTTTCCTCACCCTCTCCCTCATCATCCACAGTCTCTTACAATGAAAGAACATTTATCACATACAGTGTCGCAGAATAAGTCTGCTTGATTCATAGTCACCCAGAAACAATGAACACGTTCACAAGTACAGAATCAGTAGGTCAGACTTTAATTGATAGATGGACAAGCTGACGAAATTGACCAATCCCGTGATGTCTCATGGCAGACCAATAAACAGTAACTCAGAGGAAAGGACACCTCCCCACCTGTAAACTTTTAGGAGAAAACAGTTTGATAATATTTCACTGGTTTCCTGTTCCGTTCTGATCAACGCAATCCAGAAACTCCAGGATCAAGTGTTGGTCCAGATTCGGTGCATTCAAACGGGGATTCCACTGTGAGAGGTTGTGGGGTTAACCTGTTGGGGCTAACTCATCTTGTTCTCCAGCTTGTTCGGCAACAAGGGATATTCTTGCTGTTTCCTGATGCGCTGAAGTAACCTATTGGCCCTCTTTCACCACAACTTCTCCTTTCATGCACGTTCAGCTCTCAGGATTTGGGTGAACATAAACTCGCTCTCCCACCTCAAAGTTCCGATGTTCTGTATTTGAATCATATCGCACTTTCGTTCTGTTGTCTGTGTCTTACTCGGTTTTCCAGATCAAGGCACAATAAATCCAATTGGGAATGCAACCTGCGGCCCAACAACATGAAACCAGATGAAACCAGTGGTGGTTTGTGGAGTTATCGGGTACCTGAAAAAAACTGTTGATGCTGGTGTGTGTTCAACTTTTGTATCCTCTGCTTGACAGTCTGAACAGCTCTCTCAGCCATACCGTTTGATGATGGGTGACAGGGGGGCTAATGTTGCAATCAAATTCCAGTGTCCTGTAAAAAATAGTTTGAATTCCTCACTTGTGAACATTGGACCATTATCATAGACCACAGTATCGAGGATTATATGTGTACCTAACAGTAGCATAAAATGTTTATCGTCGTGCCTGATCGAAGTCATCGCCACTTTGGCATCATTCCATTTAGAATGCGCATCGAAGACTACCAATGGCATCTGACTGTCCAGTGGACCTGCACAGTCTACGTTTGAACATGCCCAGGGTTTGGTGGCTCTTGCTTGAGAAAGTGGAGTATTCAGATGCTGGAGATGAGCAATATTCATTGTATATTTAGATACTCCTTTCAGCCGTGGTGTTGGCATCTAGTTTTCCACTTGAGAGGTTTAGTAAATGGCACTGTTTGGCCTCATGTTTGTTGTTTTCTGTTCCCTTAAAATCCTGTTTGCGTTAAAGTCTGTGAACTACTGACCTGCTTCAGTGTCTCTCTCTCCCTCTGCACCTCGACCATTTCCAAACATCATGACAGCAATGTCATGGTCCGATCCATGAAATCTGCATTCCTGTTCACAGTCAGGTCCAGGTTCCTTATTCCAGGTTTTTCCTGGTTTCCCCGGTTTCTGTTGAGGCAGCTGATTCTCATATGGGCTGGCTTCATAAATAGCTTCAGGATTCAGCCTCTGGCTGTGGAGGGGCCGACTGAGGGGTGAGGGGTGAGAGGTGAGAGGTGAGAGGTGAGAGGTGAGAGGTGAGAGATGAGAGGCGAGAGGCTGGCCAGAGAAGGGGTGGTGCATGTGTGAATGTGGTTTGGAACTTGTTGAGGGTAAGAGAGTGGGGAAGGAGTGGGAATTGCTGGGAGGGAGTTGGCTGTGTCTGGTAATGGCAGACAAGGTGAGAGGAGGGGCTGAGGGAAAGAGAGTGGAGAAGGAGTGGGATAGGGATTTGGGATCAGAGGTAGGCAGCTGGGGAGAAATGGATTATTGTGAAGGGAGAAATAAAAGGAATAAGGAGATTGTGAGGGGATGGATGAATGAAAGCTGAGACAAAGGGAATAAAAGAATAAGAAATGACAGTGGAGAGAGTTCTGAAAGTGAGGAAGATGAACAAGTTCAGAGAGGAGGTGTTGTCATAATTAGGTTTAATGAGAAGGTGCAAGGACACATGAAGAAAATTAACCCATTTGTGCTAACAACAACTGGCAAATAAGATAGGAGAAATAGTATTTGCAAATTCCTTAATGATGGCAATCTATTGGTAAGATGTGTGAATGAGGAACAACTTGAGAGAGCACTCAAGCTAAAAGAGATAGGAAAATGCAAGGTGGAATATACAGGGAGGGTGGGAACATGAAATGGTGGTTGTAAAGGAGTGATCATGGGTGTACCAATGAGTATAAACATGGAGGAGATGAAGAGGACTATCAAAGGGGGGGAAGTAATTAATGTTCTAAGACTGAAAACAACAAAGGAGGGAATGAAAAAGGAAAGTGAAACAGTATTGATTGAATTTGAAGAAGAAAGAGTGCCAAGGAAAGTGTTCCTGGGTTTCATGAGTTACCCAGTAAGGGTATATGTGCCAAAGCCATTGAGGTGCTATAATTGTCAAAGGTTTGGACACATAGATAAAAACTGTAAAAGGCAGAGGAGATGTGCTAGATGTGGGGTGATCATGAATATGGAAAGTGCGGAACAAAAGTGCAACCAAAATGCTGTAATTGTGGAGGAGCTCATATTGTGGCGTATAGAGGGTGTGAGGTTATGAGACGCCAGAATAAAATTCAAGAAACAAGAGTGAAAAGAAAGATCACTTTTGCAGAAGCTATAAGAATGTCAAGAGTACAGAATAATGCTCCTAATGACCAGAGAGAAAAAGGGATGCAAGAGATGCAGTGAAGAGTAAATGACAGGATTTATGTGGGAAAAAAAGCTCTAGTAACATTCATTGCAGGAGACATTAATAGTACGGCAGAGGTAAAGTCAAAAAGTGACAAAATTCAGCTGGTGGTCAAAGCAGCAGTAAACCATTTAGGGTTAGTAGGACTGAAATGGGAAGAAGTGAGGGAGAACCTCACTAATCAGTCAAGCCAGGAAGTGTCATAGGTTGGTTAGTACTCATTAGGGTGATTCTTTTGCAATGGAGTGCAAGGAGTTTACTGGCCAATGGCCAGGAATTTAAAGACTTTATTAAGGAAATGGTTGTAAAACTGGATGTAGTGTGTATTCAGGAAACTTGGTTGAAACCAGGACTTTGTGGTACATGATTATACAATGATAAGGAATCATAGAAATCTAGGGGGAGGAGGAGGTTGTGCTATGTTAATCAAGCAAGGTATACTGTATAGAGTACTGGAAAAAGGAGACAATCAGGAATCCATAGTGATGGAAATATGGGAGAGAGGGGAGGGAGTGGTTATAATTAACTACTACAATCCATGTAAAAGGTTGGATTTGGACAGCCTACTAAGGATACAAGGATAAAATGGACATAAAGTAGTGTGGTGTGCAGATTTCAACGCTCAAAGCATAATATGGGGGGGATCCGATTTCAGATTCAAATGGAATGGTAATTGAAGGTTTGATGGAAGAAAGGGATTTGGTATGTATGAATGATGGTAGAGGAACAAGGATAAACATAACAACAGGAACTGAGTCAGTATTAGATATTACGTTAGTGTCTAATGTCTTGGCTGGCATCAGTAACTGGGGAGTTTCGACTGCTTCAACAGTAGGCAGTGATCACTACCCAGTTTTATGTTCAGTAGGTGAAAGAGTTGAAATAAGAGCAGGTGGGGGAGTCCCAAAGTGGGTGATTGGAAAAGCAGATTGGGGTAAGTTCCAGAAGTTAAGTGAAGAAGCATTGACAAAGATTGACATTTCTGGAGATATAGATGAATTAAACAGACAGGTGACTTCAGCAATCATTATGGCAGCAGAAGGATCTATACCCTGGAGTAAAAGTAGGATGAAGAGTAAAATAGTGCCATGATGGATAGAGGGGTGTTGTCAGGCTGTAAAAAACAGAAACAGAGCATTCAGGCTAGTTAAAAGAACCCATAATATGCAGCATTTGATTCAATATAAGAAGGCACAGGCAGTGGTGAGAAGAACGATACGTCAAGCTAAGAGGGCAAGTTGGAGGAGTTTTTGCAATGAAATAGGAAGAACAACGCCTGTGGGAGAGGGATGGGGAAAGGGGAACAACGCCTGTGGGTGAGGGATGGGGAATGGGGAACAACGCCTGTGGGAGAGGGATGGGGAATGGGGAACAACGCCTGTGGGAGAGGAATGGGGAACAACGCCTGTGGGAGAGGGATGGGGAAAGGGGAACAACGCCTGTGGCAGAGGGATGGGGAATGGGGAACAACGCCTGTGGGAGAGGGATGGGGAATGGGGAACAACGCCTGTGGGAGAGGTTTGGGGAATGGGCACCAACGCCTGTGGGAGAGGAATGGGGAATGGGGACAACGCCTGTGGGAGAGGTATGGGGAATGGGGAACAACGCCTGTGGGAGAGGTTTGGGGAATGGGGAACAACGCCTGTGGGAGAGGTATGGAGAATGGGGAACAACGCCTGTGGGAGAGGGATGGGGAATGGGGAACAATGCCTGTGGGAGAGGTATGGGGAATGGGGAACAACGCCTGTGGGAGAGGTATGGGGAATGGGGAACAACGCCTGTGGGATAGGGATGGGGAATGGGGAACAACGCCTGTGGGAGAGGTATGGGGAATGGGGAACAACGCCTGTGGGAGAGGTATGGGGAATGGGGAACAAAGCCTGTGGGACGGGGATGAGGAATGGGGAACAACGCCTGTGGGAGAGGGATGGGGAATGGGGAACAACGCCTGTGGGAGAGGTATGGGGAATGGGGAACAATGCCTGTGGGAGAGGTATGGGGAATGGGCACCAACACCTGTGGGAGAGGAATGGGGAATGGGGAACAACGCCTGTGGGAGAGGTATGGGGAATGGGGAACAACGCCTGTGGGAGAGGGATGGGGAATGTGGAACAACGTCTGTGGGAGAGGGATGGGGAATGGGGAACAACGCCTGTGGGAGAGGGATGGGGAATGGGGAACAACGCCTGTGGGAGAGGGATGGGGAATGGGGAACAACGCCTGTGGGAGAGGGATGGGGAATGGGGAACAACGCCTGTGGGAGAGGGATGGGGAATGGGGAACAACGCCTGTGGGAGAGGTATGGGGAATGGGGAACAACGCCTGTGGGAGAGGTATGGGGAATGGGGAACAACGCCTGTGGGAGAGGGATGGGGAATGGGGAACAACGCCTGTGGGAGAGGTATGGGGAATGGGGAACAACGCCTGTGGGAGAGGTATGGGGAATGGGGAACAACGCCTGTGGGAGAGGTATGGGGAATGCGGAACAACGCCTGTGGGAGAGGTATGGGGAATGATTAAGAGGATGGGGGAAGATAGAAGGGATTGGGAGTATCCAGTAATGATATCTGAGGAGGAAACAGCAGTCTCCAGCAGAGATAAGGCTGAGATCGTGACCAAGTCATTTGTAAAGATGTATAGTTCAGAAAATTTGTCTGTAGAAGGGAGAAGGAGAAGGGAAAGAACAATGAGTCAATACCCAGGTGTGTTAAACAGGAGGAAAGAAACAGATGAGATAATTGATTATCCTTTTACTTTGGTAGAAATGGTGAGAACAATAAAGAGATCGAGACCAACCTCCCCAGGGAAAGATCTATTATGCTATGTTATGCTAAAAAATCTAGGAGAAGGAGCACTCTTGAAGTTACTGCATTTTTATAACAGAGTGTAGGAGGAGGGAAGATTACCATGTGCATGGAAAGAAGCAGTAGTAATTCCAATAAGGAAACCTGGCAAGGATCCGACAAAACCCACTAGCTACAGGCCAACAGCAATAACATCAAATAGATGTAAGGTAATGGAAAGGATGATAGCAGAAAGGTTATCATATGATCTTGAGAACAGAGGAATGCTGGCAAGTTATCAGTGGTTTTAGGAAGGGAAGGAATTCCATGGACTCAGTAATAAGGTTAGAGACTGAAATAAGAAA